>NC_041717.1:9184859-9488654 GCF_900700375.1 Denticeps clupeoides | reverse complement strand
GATTGTCATTGTCAAACACAGCACAGCACACAGTGACACAACCAAATGTGTCCTCTGCTTTTAACCATCCCCCTTGGTGAGCAGTGTGCAGCCATGACAGGCGCCCGGGGTGTGTGGGGACGGCGCTTTGCTTAGTGTCACCTCAGTGGCACCTTGGTGGATCAGGATTCGAACAATCTTCTGATTACAGGTCCGCTTCTTAACTTGCTAGGTTCACTGCCCCATTAAAAGCAGGGAACAGCATAAAGCACTGTTTTAAGCATTAAGGATGGATTTATTCCACTTTGTAGGGGTCAGCATACAAGAGCAACCTCGTTGAACTGTGTAAATATGTTTACATGGCAAAGCAGCCCAACACCGTCTGTGCTGCAAGCACCAACTTGATCTCCCAAGCGCTGGAGTCACACCCGCCAGAACATAAATCACATTTCTGCCAACAGTAAGAGGAAATGCCCTGAATCTTCAAATGATCACCCACTGTTTAAGGGCAAGGGCTAACAGGCTATGGACGCTTCAAAGTGTGTCTCTGAAATGGCAACATTGCATATGTGGCATTCAAAGGTCTGCAAGGAATCCAAGCGATCCATCTGTTGTGGTCGAAGTACATAAATGATGCAATAGAATGAAAGTAGAGATAGTATTTTAAATCTAATTAACAAATCTAATTAACTATTAAAACTGCCATTTTTTTAACGGCTTGACTAACTTATTTTAAGTGAAAAGACTCTTGATAGGCCAATCTCTTAACAGTGTGTCATAAATTACTCTGACGTTGAAGCCTTTCATTATGAAGAACCTAAGTGAAATTATCTGAAATTACAGGACTTGCGAACCATCTAAATTTAGCTTAACTCGAAGATTCATTTCAAACTAACTTGTTAAACTGTTTAAACACAAGTTCACAAATTAGTTTGCCTTTATTATATGGCATCTGCTGTATTTCCATTACTCTTGCACCCAATGTGATAGAAAATTATATATAAGACCATAAAAAAACTTTTTGAAAACTGCCATCATACAATTACAATCCATGGATATTTAGAGAGAAACAGAAGAAAGGATAATGATAATTTTGGAATTACCTATCCATGTATCTTCTGCTGGAGTCAGACAAAATAATACCCTGAGGGGCACCGTTGAAAGGAGGATCCCGAATCAGCTGGTAGCCGAGTGTCTGGCAACCTTGGCAAAGGTTGCAGTTGGGTTTGGATGCCAACAGAGTGGCATCAATCTCCAGATGCTGCTCCATGGTGAAGAACTGAACTCCATATACTTCCTCGTTCACAAAGAGCTTGATGGTCAGCGGGGTGTCGCAGAAGACACTCTGGGGCCCCAGGGAGACATTGCTGCCACTGACCGTGAGGAGCACCACGTTGTGGATGGCCGGCGGGGCCGTTTCATCCGAGGTGAAGAAGGTCACCCACACGGTGATGGAATCGGGCACCAGCGGATGGGGGAACTCCAGTTGCAGCATGCATCCCTGCGTTGGGCAGGAGGCAGAGCCGACACTGCTGGAGTCCAGCCCTGCGTTGGGGCTCCAGGTCCGGACACTAGGCTCACAAGGCTGCTCCACATCTGGAGGACCTGGAAGGGATGCATTACATGTTACCAAGGAGCTTTAAAAACTTCATTCATTCTGCTCCAATTGCACTTAAGAGACACTGTAACTGATCACAGCAAAGACTATGTAAGGTTTAGTCAAATTTATAAAAATGACTTGGCTAAATATGTCCCCTTCACTACTTTATTAAATTACTTCAACTATTAATACCACTATGGAAAAAAAATCAAAAGAGCAAACTGAGTTCAGTCAAAATGCTGGAGCTGTTTGAGAGAACTGAAAGGAAAAGCAGGATAAAGCACAAAGCTCTTCAGCACCCTCCTTCTTTGTTATTAATGGACCTTGAAAATAGAGTTTGTCCCACCACCATGAGACTGGCACAAAAAGTAGAGTATAAAGGAACACACTCCCCCATCATGCATCATCAGTACTGTACAAGCTTGTTATGATCTGATGTTGCTTCAGTTGTTCAGATCTGGTTTCAGCAATATCATATGTTAATAAAATGAAGTCACTTAACCACAGCCATTCCCGATGATAAGCCATAGCGTGTACTGACTATTGTCTCTTAGTTGCTTTCACATCTTGAGCTCCCTTTTTAGAAGATTAGACCGTATTGTTGTGGATAATGTGGGTTGCATTTAAATAACAACCTGGCATTATAATGTAAGTAGCCATTGAAAAAGGTGGTCAGATGTTGTGCTGTCATGCAATGATGCAAATATTGTGTGCTGAGACTAAGAGGACAGTGGGATATGTGAACATTGAAGGCCTTTTGTCATTGAAAAGTTTGACTCTGATCAAATTACAGAAAACAGTTATGCAGCAAATATGGAAAGATCAAACCCTGACAAATGGAATGGCTTCACTAGTCCTGGTCTGACCATCTGATTGGTATGGTTTTCCTCACTCAATGGAGACAAATGAACAATCGCTGATATTAAGTTATGGTTTGGAACATAACCAATACCCACCAATACCCAGAGCTTTCAGGAAAACTGAAACCGAAATAGCAAAAACTTCAGAAGGGAACAATGTCTTCAATAATTATATATGGGGATATAAGTAAATAGTCCTCAAATGCACTAAGCACTCCAGACGCTGGCTTTCATTCATTTTGGGACACACGCCATCTTTGAAATGGTTCAGAAAAATATGAAAATTATGGAAAATTAATGCAACTATCCAAATGGATTGAACCGCAAAAACAAAGAGTAAAGCTGAAAGTTTTTTGGTTTTGTTTTTACATTGATTTGTTTATCAATTTGTTTAAAATTGATCATTTGAAAGGGAGAGGCTAAAACCAGATATTTAGAAATTCTCAAAATTAGAGTCAATTAAAAGAAATCAATTTCAAAATTGATCAACAAAAACATGTTATTGATTGATGTAAAGAGCAGGCCGACACGATGGCGTGATGGCTTGAAGGCGTGCTCTACAACAACGGAGACACAAGCTGTTGAGGTAAGGCAGGGCGGATACAAAATTCATTCCATAGATTCCTGGTTTCGCTGTCTGACGTTCACTTTCCCCCCGCTGCATGTTTTCAATCAACTGTGGGATCCTTCACATGAATGCCTCTAACCACAGGGCAATTTGCATGGCAATCTAGAGCTGATTTTGCATAGCTTTGTACATGCATATGAGTGTTATACTCTGGCTTCTAGCGATAAGAATATCTCTCACAGTGTCATATGAGGACACAGCTTTAAAAAGCTTTAAAAAAAAGAACTCTAAAGCATAGGATTTCGTAGGACAGTGCCTCAAAGGGGACCGTTTTCTCAGGGTGAATTCAAAGCAGCTGTAGGTTGTCAATGGCAGGTCTGGGTTGGATAGTAAACATTGGAAAGCGGAGTACAGCGAGGAGTCCTTCCAAACACAGGAGGTAGCTGAAATATCCTCCCAGCTGTCAGTGTACAGCCACTGTTGAGCCAATTTGGCACTGTGAGCTTTACTTTGCTATTCAGTATTATTCTGTACAATGCAATTCATAAGATAATATACATGCAATCAAGTATATGCTAAGGCTATCAAAATGTTTGAATTTATCAATAATTCACAATGAATCAACATTATTAAGCATAAGCATAAAGCGTGCTAATGCTAATGCATACTTTAAACTATGACAAAGACAATAATGGAAAAGAGGCTCAAAGATGATGAAACACCCTGCACATGCTGACAGTAAATGAATTGACCATTGGGGCAAAGTTTTATTGTATAAATTTCAGGCTGATATAGCCAACAATGCTGTGAACCATGAATAATCTAAATCGACCCCAAAACTCACTGTCCATCTCCACCTTTATGTAGCAATTGTATCTGTCCACAATTTTGCATCCATGTTATAGGTCAAACCCACATGAGATGTAAACTAAATGCACCTCTCCTAATTGCACTAATTTATTTTAACATATTAATAAAATAATCACAACACTTAATATATTAATTTAAAGTTCTAGTATACACATGAAGAACATTAGGTACAGAAAATAATTGGATGCTGCTCATGAGTTTTTGCTGCCGTAAATTTGGTAGAAAGACCTAGAGTACATTAATGAGTTCTTTTCGCTAATATAAGGTTAAAAATGTGTATGGAATGACACACTGAGCACAGAAAGTTCTTGGCATGGTGCTCTTGGCTTGGTTCTTCCAATGTGATATTCTGATATCTAAGATTGGTGTTTGAGTGGACGGGGACAGCGCCATTTGTACAGTCGTGGAAAACATGAGTCAGTCCCAGCGGTGAAACACTGTGGCGCTGTTTTTTTTTTTTTTTTCAATGCAAAGCTCTATGGACTGTGTTTGTTATATATTTATAAGTTCTCATCGCTTAAAATAAACACATGAGAATATCAAAATTTACGGCAACCCTATGACAAATATTTTCCACACTTCCACGCTCTATGGACTTTTCTGGAGTTACTGTCCTGTTCCATCTGATAATGGCATTCTGTGAGGGACCCAGTGGGTAGTATTAGCATGTCTTGAAATTGTTGAATATCCAAGCAAAATCTGTTTGAATATACAAAGCCACCTCCAGCTGAATGTCAGCAAGACCAAGGAGCTGGTGGTGGAGGTCTGCAGAAGACGCCAATGGGACTGCAAGGCCCTCAACATCAGTGAGACTCCAGTGGAGAGGGTGTTTCACATACCTATGTTTCCACATCTCAGAGTGCAAAACAGCACCTGTACCACCTGAGACAGCTAAGACAGGATCCTGTGTCCAGGATCACGAAGCAGTACAGAGGGGGGTCTGTGCAGTGGAACACTGCTGCAGGTCACCTCTTCTATTTCTGCAGCACATTTACGCCAAGAGACGTAGTAGCGTGGTAGTAGCCTAGTGGGTAACACACTCGCCTATGAACCAGAAGACCCAGGTTCAAATCCCACTTACTACCCTGTAACTTCTGATTGTAAGTTGCTCTAGATAATGGCATCTGATAAATACTGTAAATGTAAATGTAAATTGAAGGGATATAGGACCAGGGCCATAAAGCTAAACCCATAACACCCAACAATATCTAAAATCAGACATGAAGACTCTGAAGCATCATGGCCTGGACTCAGAGACTCAGGAGAAGTTTTATCCTCAGGCCATAGGAACGCTAAACCAAGACATGCCACCACACCTCACCCCTCACACCCTGACCATCTGATTGTTCTGTGTTGTGTGTTCATTTCAGCACTACCCTGTAATCTGCTAGATTGCACCTTAAGATGGAACCTCTGCACTGTAACTTACTATAGTACTTTTTTGTGTTGGATTTTACTTAACATTATGTAACCACTGTGAGGAAGGTAACCACCCTTGTCAAGCTCAGGTGATTCACCTAGGACCAGTGTCTAGGTTCGTGGAGGTAAATGCTGTGCTATGTTATAGTCAGGAAAAAAAGATGCACAGACCAGTGGAGACAGTTGAACTTGTACAAACAGGGTTCAGTTCAGAATTCTCTTCTCAGTCAGTGCGTTGTAGTCTAGTAGGTTTTGTTCAGTAAGTCTTAGTCAGTAGGTGACTAAGGGAGAGAAATCCATCTTTCCGACATCCAAGAAAGGCTCAATGAGTCAAAAAACCTAGCCAAGACAGTCCGTACACACAAACCCTGCATTCATAGGTTCTGGGTTATCTCAAGTGCTTCGGGTATTCCTAATAGCACTGGTTTGGGGGGGTTAAAACCACTTTTTTCCCACAATTGACTGGAACTTGTCTCTCACTCTCTCTCTCGTTTGTGTGCGCTCCTCGTGGTGCTTCGTTGTGCTGACTAACTGGCTACCAAAATAAGGGCGGGACTTGCTTCTCTCCTGCAATTGCGATGCAGTACTGAGTGGCCTGACCAATAACTTGACAGGCACACAAATAAACCAAAAACTTTAGATAATCATAGTTTGGTTTACAATAAACTGAGAAGTACATTTACTCAACTAAAAAATACACTTTAAATAAATTGCACCATCCCTAAAATGAAATGAGGGACTCTTTCTACTGGGTTTGTCAGGATTGGCCACAGCTGATGTTGCCAGCTGCGGCCAATCAGGACTGCTTTTAAAAAGCCGGTGATTTCTGCCCCTCTGGAGCTCCGACATTTTAGTGAACTCAGTTTGGTGACTCGTGTGTTAATTTGTACCTGGCAACCTTTTGAGTTCTGGCAACCGCCACACGCCTGCAGACTAGTTTGTGTTTTCCCCTTTATTCTCTTTTTCACTGCCATCGAGCCTGGTTTTTGTTTCTGTTTTAATAAAATCCCTTTCCCAGAATGTCCCGTCTCTGCGCTTCTTTCCCCCATCAGCTCGCCAGAATGACAGGGTTACAATTATATCCTGCTACATTCTGCGTCAGTGCAGAATCCATGAACACCACCCAGTGATGTCTGTCAGTCTAGCTTATGTTATCCTTGAACATAAATATTTGCTTGCAATTTAGCTTGCTTGAATTTAGCTTTAGCTTACTTTTACTCTAGCTTTATTCTACTTTTATTGCCCTAATTATATTTATTTTTATAATGTTATTCTTTAACTATGGACAGCCAATACAGGATACGTTTCACTTCGCATGTTTTGCATGTTTTACTGCTATAAATCTTGAATCTTCTTTAGGTGGGCGTGGCTTTAACTTGGGATACATCTGATTGTCTATCACACAATGACATCAATGCAACATGACTAACTGTTATGTCACCTGTGTGACACCCTCGCCCGCTCGGGAAACTTGGGTGCCCTCAAGCTACCACAAAGAACCAGGACAAGGACAGAACTTTCACTTTTTGCCTGAACCATTCGGTGCTATAGCAACCACAGCAATCCGCACCAAGTCCTGTTCTGTGTCTGCGCATGTGTCCTCCCACAGCAACCCTGACATTAACTGATGGAGTCTGTGGTTGCAAACATATTCACAGTCGTTGCGATTTTCAAATTGTGGTTAAAAGTCAATAAATCGCTCAGCCCTAAACTGAAGTTAAATCTCCCTTAAACCTCCTACTAGAAACGGACACATTAAAAAACATCTGAGCATCTTACCTTCAGCCTCCCGTGGGCTCCAGTGTCCAGATGGGGCACAGGGACGGGGTGAGAATGATTGTGAGGCATACTGGAGGAGGACCCGGCCCTCTGTGCATTTATCACATACTGATCCCACTTCTCTAGGAAACCAACAGACAGAGGGGGGGGTAGAAACTTAGACACGGTTTAACGTGAGGGAGACCAAGCTTAATACAGTGGTTCAGGACTCATCGGCTTATCTTTATTTAGACAAGTTCACCTCTCATAGAGATGTCCTGTAATGGGAGGGAACCACTCCAACGTGAGCGAGTCAGCGTCCTGCTCCACCACTCGAGGGGCCATGGCCACAGGAGGTGGGGAGCTGTCCAAACGCCAGGACTGGTAGACCAGGTCCAGGTAGCAGTGCATCCGCGCTACTTGATTGGGTGTGAAGGAGTCGGTGCAGTCGTCATCTTCACGTTTAAATGAATCACAATTTGGAAGAGGATTTCAAATCCAGGTATACAAAAATGCAGATGAAGATTTTTTTTTTTTAAATGTTAATAAGCATAAGCATAAGCATATCTCAATGATCAGGTGTAACTGAGCCAGGTCTCACCAGCATAGCTCATGTAGTTGTTAAAGGGCGTATTTATAAAATGGCATCGACCGCAGGTGTCGTTGTCTGGCTCAGGGTCTCTGCAGTGCTTGTATTTGGGTGTCGGGTTTGTGTCGGCACACAGGTCTCCTGTCTCCAAGGATGGCTGGGTTTCCATGCAGGCGTCGTTGCACGACTCAATCTCAGATATCCCCCGGAACACATGGTATAGGCCTAGGCTGTGACCAATCTCATGAACCATGGTGTGCGTGTGTCCGAATGTACCGTAGAACAGTGGGTTCAACACAATCCCACCTCCAAAGAGACAAATGGACATCTTAAAATACTGTTGCCTGGTTATATCACCCACATGCATAGTAATAAATCTGCATGCGTTCTTTGCTTACCTAAATGAGTTAAGGCTTCTTTATCCCATGGCCAAGTGGCAACTCCTGCCAGCTCCCCATTAGAAGAATTGGCAAAGAAGACGTTAAGATGTGTTGACCCATCCAGCTTGAGAGTCCCTTTCAGTTCCTTCACATCCAAGTAGGCTCTGAAGAAAGAATGCGGGCGAGAACAATAAATATTACAACTGACTTACAAATTATGCGCACAGCTTATGATGTGCAGCTGCGTTGTGCGTGAAAAATGCTGTCAATCAAAAACAGTGTTCTTGTAGACAAACAGGGGGGTGCTGAAATGTGTCTGTGCCCGTGTACGCACGTGTGTGTGAAGGGCCATTCTGTAAACGAATTACCCTCATGAGATGGTCGCACAGGGAATTTGTATTTGGAATGAAACCCAAGACAGATCTGAGGGGTTCAAAGGTCACTGGCCCTGTCTAGTTAGGAATGCATTGTGTCAAGGAGATCCAAATCCCGCCCCCCCCACCAACCAAATGCTTATTATTTCATTTTAGACACGTCTGCCTTGTTATTCTTTCTTTCGTCCCTCTCCTGAGGAAAAAAGGTGTCAGGCAAGTGCAAGCTTTCCAGCTTCAGATAAATGTTTACACACTGCATTTTCAGATGGATTTCCGTGTATTTCTAAGAAAACGACTGTTGTTTTATGAGTAACGGGATGAAAAGAAAAATAAGCTGTGAGCCAGTTGAGGGAGGTTGTATGGATGTCTGCCACCAGCTTTTCACACATCAGATTATTTCATTTCACCTCACTCAATTCTTGTCCTTGTTGAACCACACAAAAAAATGAGAAACTAGGCTACACATCCTGAAGGCCCTGCATCAAACACAACAAGCCTTTTGGAGGAACATCTGCTAACCAGCTCATTTATCGCCAGCCAAATACCGTGTTTGCAATCTCAACAGGGAAGTGCAATGGGAGTGGTAATATCAATATAATATAGTCCTTGGTAAACTGTTATTACAAAGCCCAGAAAATCTGCCTTCCTACAGTGCTACAAATTGCACCGTTTGAACACAAGCCAGACTTTAAATAATCTCTATTATGCCGTAAAACTGCGCGTAGACAACGCTAACGGCCGGCTTCCCCGGGGATGCCGGGGGTTAACTTTCAAGATGAGTGCCAGACCAAACTCCATGCTGAAATGCTCCATCAACAAAATCCACAAACACACACATACACACGTGGGAGTGTGTGTGTGTATGTTCGTAGTTTATTTAAATCAATTTAAAAAATGCTGTGATTGAAGTGAACAAAAATCTAAATCAAACCAATTTTGTCAACTCTTTGCCATCAAAAGAGATTCAATTGACGAATGTGCAGACTACACCAGGTGCCACTGGTTTCTGCCAGTTCTGAGCCGATGGCACTGCTCAACAACTTCTTATTCTAAAGGGTGAAAAGCTTGATGTGTTTTTCCATGCATCTATGGTCCTCAACATTATCCATTTCTTTGTGCTTCTTCAAAAGAGCTTGAACTGCTTGAAAACCCCAGTCTGCTTTGTAATCTTTGTCTGGGAAGAACCTTGCTGGTGCAGTATAACCACTTTGTGTCTGAACAGAAGACTGTGTTCAGTCTTGACATGGTGTATGTCCTGTGTCATGAAACTGTCTTCACCTCACCTTGGTAGCAAAGTTTTGCTGTCCCCCACCAAGGTTTAAGCCTCCTAGACATCAGCTTATTTGTGAAACTGATGATAAAAACTGAATATAAACCTACAAAATCCCTGATTTTGTCCTTTTAGACAAAAGTTTGAATGCAGCGACTCATTCATGGGTCTTACATTTCTTTCACTACTGAAGAGAGTCGAAGACAGGTTATGAAATAAACAAAAAAATAAAAAATAGGAAACAACGCAAAAAGTTGAACATTTAAGTCTCTCTAAATTAATTTCACACTCTTTGCTTCTCTCGACCACTCTCTCTCTAGACAATGGGGATGGTTTTCCGACAGTCCAGAATGTTTATGCTGAACAAGTTCCTATCATTCACTCATGTTTACATTTACATTTACATTTATGGCATGTGACAGACGCCCTTATCCAGAGCGATTTACAACGTGCTTTCAAGTTAACATCGATGAAGAGATCAATTCTGGTTCACAAAGACCCCAACTATGAATACATCTTTTTTATTCACTCTGTTGTAGATTCTGTACACAAAGTTCGACAACAAGAAAATTACAATTTAATCTAAATATTCTTTAAAGAGGAAGGTCTTCCTCTTTAAAGAATATTTAGATTAAATTGTAATTTTAAATTGTAATGTTAATGAGCATCTTATGAAGCAGCTTTTGATGACAATAGTGAACAAACACTCATGAAGGTACAAAAATTGTGACTAAAAAAGGCAGTTTGCACTCTATTAACCATAGCAGAATTGGCAATGTGCAATTAATCACTCAGTGTTTCCCACCTCAAGATGGGATTGTATTTAAGTTTACAGTGAATGTACATTCTATACAATCACAGAACGAAAGCCTATATCTAATTTGGGAAAACCTGCAAGAAAAAACTTTCAGCGCTGTTCTGCAAAATTATGGGCATCAACACGACCATAAAAAGAAACAAGCAGTTTTCAAAAAGTCTACAGCAACATGTGCTGAATTATACATATGTTTTTTTATATGGCGAGTGGGATGAGGCAATATCTCTTACAGACAGGAGGACATCTTCCTCTTGAAAATCAGTGTTTGCTATCAGTACCTCCGCTCCTAGGTTTATCTTGGCTAAGACGTTTCGTGAGATTATACTGCACTAGTAACCCACTTAACAAGCACATTTTGGGAGGTCAACCAAAGAATGCTTGTAAAACCTAAAAAACGAAGTCTCTGCCACATTTAGAATGAAGGGTCTGTTTGAAGGGGTGTGGGTGGGTGTATGCGAGGCCACTAACAGGCAACAACGGTATTTTCTGTATAACAATAGGTGTCAAGCTGTTGCAAGGATGAAGGGACATCATCAGAAGGGTAGCGAGACCAGCCTGTGAGAACTGGCAAGTCTGCTCAGGGGACAGGTCTGCGGAGATCAGATGATATAAGGTTTCCCTCCTAATAATTTCAGGAATTTCATTATTTCCTATGAAAATATTTGGCCGGCTTTTTGGCTGAGCTGAACGGGAGAAAGAGAGAATTTAATGGCAAGATGAATCAGTCAGCCTGAGAGCAAGGGCCCCACTTTTAATAAAACCTTCCACTACTGTAGGTCAAGGCCACGTAATCTGAGTTCAATTAAGTCTAATCCATTGGCTCAGTTACAACAGCATAACACAAATCATATGTGGCCGTAGGGCCTGCTACAAGAACCGCCCGCAAGGTATCTGCTGAAGGCCGAGTTTTGCACTGGGGCTGTCTGAGGAGATTGAAGTGAAGTGATTGTCACATGTGATACACAGCAGCAAAGCACACGGTGCACACAGTGAAATTTGTCCGCTGCATTTATCCCATCCCTGAATGAGCAGTGGGGAGCAGTGTGTGGGGACAGTGCTTTGCTTGGCGGATCGGGATTTGAACCTGCAACCTTCTGATTATGGGGCCGCTTCCTTAACCGCTAGGCCACCACTGCCACCAGAGGGTCCATCTGGCAGAAGGTCACACTGACTGACATAAGGGCAGCTAATAATGATCAGTTTATGAGCGCTTATTTCAGCATGCTGCCTCAACTGCACAATAAAGAAACAAGTTTATTTCTGTAAATCCTGGATAAAAAAAGGTCTGCACAAGTGCATTAATCATGCAAAATAAGGAAGTAGTGTGAAGATCAACAGTCATTGGGCCTAAGGATGTCTTACCTTACACTAGTGATCAATCCCACTCTTAGCATGCAACATTTATTTCTGCCCTGTACTTAGGAGCTGGTGCTCAAAAAGAAGTTTATAAATAAATAAATGCATAAGGAAGGATATACGTTCGCCAAATGTAGACATCACTGCAGATCAGCTCAGCATGAAAGTGCTCCTAACTTTACGTTGACCCATTCATGTTTAATGCATATTAAAGGCATGATTATGGCTCGATCCATTTACACCCATGTATTATTCATGCAAGCACATGAGAAAAAACGCCCTATACAGGCATACTGCATGAGTCTAATGTATTTGTGCTGTGATGTTGATATTGCTGTATTGGCCCAGGAGCACTATAATTTTCTCAGTCCTTTCAGCAGTCATTGTGGAAGATATCATGTACATGAACAAACTACAAAAACGTGTTTTGGTTATGTACAGTGTATGTCTCAGCACGTTCGTTTACATGATATTGAGAGCTGAGCAACAGAACACGTTTGGACTCATGTTGTCCCACAGAGACGACTGCATGCACAGTTGCCCATTTATTCATATGCCATTATTCATTTATTTTTCATTTATTTTTTACACAACATTCAAAGTGCCTTACATGAACATTTCCTGTTTGATTTACTAAAATATTTTCCTGCTCGTCATTTATCTGTCAGGGAGGGTGCTTGAAGTACTTGACCATTATATAGAAACATATTTGGAGGGTGGGGTGTGAATAACAGAACTGGGTGATTGAATAATAGCTACATATTGGAGGCCAAAAAGTACTGTAACTGCAGGATGATAATGCAGAGTTTCCATGTAAATAAAGTGTGCCTATATCTGCAACAAATAAGCAGTGCTGGGTAAATCACAATACTGTTCATATGAAGGAATCATTTGAATCTATACATCAATCTATACATTATCTAAACAAACTTACCTGATTCTGAATACAGGCCTTACATTTATTACTGGGCTAACAATGTTGAGTTATCATGCCTTCCTGAAAATTAACAAATGTGTTGTTTTGGGTACCAAATATTTCTTTTCTAATCCCTCATGGATTAAATGCATGACTGTAGCCAACAGCCATATCAGTACATGGTGATTTAAAAAAAAAGAATTATAACCCACAGAATGAGACTTTACAGGCAATAAACTCAAAATATATTTTAAACTCAACCATATGCATTAGCATATGCATTTAAACTGAGAATTTTATATTTTCTCATATGGGGCTGCACATTTTCACTTTCTCATTTTCAGTGAGTTTTACACTTACAAACTCCACAAGACACCCCTTATGACCTTTCCATTTCTGACAGAAAAGGGTCTGTTTTACATAGAGTCCATGGGAGACAGTGTGAGGAGATATACCCTTTAAACAATGCCCTTTCCATCACAAGACAGAAAGACAGAAGCTGTGGCAGCTGAACACTCACAGCTTGTGAAAGGACTTCAGGCTGAGCTGACAGCAAGAGACCTCTGTAACGACCCCCGTGGTGGTATATGCTCTGGCTGTCTTATGGTAAGGTGCCATCCTTAATCCTGCTATTTACAGGAGGGTATCCCCTGTCTTATATGATCTCCCCTCATTGATTGGTGAAGGTAGTGGTGCAAGTCTGCCAAGCAATGTCACATTGTAAAATAAAGTGGTCCTTGACACAAACTTGTCACTGATTCAGGTGAGAAGTAAACAACACAAAAATCCATCCATAATCACAAAAATCAATAAAAGCGGTACAGACACACTATTTATTACTATTAACCCTACTATTAACTAATATCAGACACAACTGAATTTTGACCAGAAAATGAAAATAATCCACTTAATAATAATCAAATACTATTAAACAGTTTTACTTTTCAAAAAGATTTTTGGCTACAACATTGTTTAATTTCACATATAGTTTAATTCAGATAAGACAAACTGACAGATTGTGCAGGCTCTCCATGTGATTTATCATTTTTGACATATCTACCCTTCCAACCCTGCAGTGTATCACAATGACAATCACTTCACTTTCACTTTCAAACATGTTGCAATTATGCACACAAAGCGACTTTCACATCCAGGCCTTGTGCCACTAGTGGCCACCACTGGACACACTGGGCATTTGAACACTTTGCATTAGTGAGATTATTTGAATTTTCACCTTCTGTTTATTCCCTGCACCTGTGCATAAAATTGAGTTAAATTCCTTTGTCTTGTGCTTTTTTTCATGGCTGCATTATTTTCATTTGTATTGACATTTACAGCATTTGGCAGATTCTCTTACTCAGAGCAACTTACATAAGTGCTTTTTCATGTTAGATGTAAACCTCTGAGCTTGTCTAGTCACCTGTTACCGGTTATCAAGTTTCACTTGGATTATGTTGCATTGTAGCATTGCATTAAGCAGGGTCTCAATGAACCATTTGATAACACATTTAAAAGTGAATTGAACTGGTATCATATGGTAAGCCACTTAGCACTCAGAAACATGTACTGTCTTGAAAATGCCACTTAGGCACTGAAGAAATTTAAGAAAAATCGTACCAATTGTCAGAAACCATTAATATTACCATGTATAGAATGTTTTTATATAAATATATTGGTAAATAACTTATGGGTGCCACGAACGTAATGCCCCCTTTTTGAACCGGGAATATGCCTTGCAATATGCAGGCTATATAACTAGACTGGTCAGCCTGATTTGTTGAAAGGTTCAAGATTTCTATCTTCAGACATGAAGTTGTAATGTTTGCTTTGTGGTTGTAACGATTTACATAATCATATAACCAAACACACTAAAGCACACCCAAATGTTTTGCAAGAAACCTGGGAACAGGTTCAAGACATAATAGACACGCCAACACTATGAAGATCCATTCTTCTTGCTTGCTTTACTTTGTTCACGCATAGTTGTACAATCAAAGAGGAATGCACAATAATTTTGTTATGCAGCCTTCGGCAAAGAACTCCAGACATACCACGATAAAATAAAAACAAGCAACAAGTTGCAGAGCTTATCTTTCTGGTTGACACACATTTTTCTGCTTCTTTACAATCGTTCTCACACAACAACAATAAAACTCAGCAACACATGTATACTTGTTCTGACTCTAAACGAAGGGTGCCAAAAACTTCCAAAAAAGGATTGTGGGAGATAATAGTATGTGCATTGGGAAAGGTCAACGGGGCAAACAAATATGTATAAAAGTTGTTAAACACGCTGAATTAACTGACAGCATAAACATTCACGACATTACCCTATAAGACTATATGGTCATGTGATATGCATAGAGAATCAGTCTGTTACTTATAAGTAAAAAAATACATTTCTCATGATGTTAAGAATAGGTTAAATGCCTTCCTTCCTTTTTTTGGTCTTAAACAGAGCTGCATCAAACAATTAGCATCCCAAGTAACAGCCCAAATTATACCAGTGCAGTTCCAAGATGTGACCCCAGGGACAGCAGGAAATATTTTAATTTGCGGATGCTCTTCTGCAGAGACCGTGTCCCACTGCCAATATCTGGCAGTATAGCACTCCCTCTCAGCTATTTCTGCTTAATTTTATCAATACAGAGCGCACAATATTTTTTGTTCTTTATGATAGCATAAAGAAAAAAGAGCCAGAGGTACATATTTAAACAACAAAAGTCAGCTTGCTATAATAATATTGTACAATTATCATATGCAAGTGATGCATTGTTCAGCCTCAAATGACAAACCCAAATAACCACTTGAAACCCAGCACTGCACTGAACTGAAAAGCATGCTGTGTTTACGCAACTGGTATACATTGTCCCCCTGACATATTTCTGGAAAAGTCTGCTTCCTGTAAAGGATTCCCTAAAATACTTCTCCAAATGTAAGAACTAACTAACTAAAGACACTCCACTATTCCAAACGTCTTTAGACATTAGTCATTAACTGTCCAGAGGATCATACTTTCCATTGCAATTTACATTTTTCTACTTAAAAAAGAGAAAAAATAGATTTGCAATCTCACATTTTCCCTATGCAACCATCAAGGGGTTTGTTTTACCCACAGAGCCAAAGGGACTTGAGGGAATGGAATCTGGGCCAAAAGAGATCAGTTCAGAGGTCCACAATTCAGATCAAGAAATGGTTTAATACAATTGCAGTCAACAGCACTGCAGCACAGAGACAACCCATCATGTTCACAACCACATTGTGGAATGCAATTCAAGATTACTACATTACTAGCCTCTGTACTAAGGACTGTACTCTCTGAGAATTCTCAGGAAAAAACAGCTCCCCAAGAATGTGCTCCTTGCCTTCACCACTGTTCCATAGAAAGTATACTTACATACGGACTGTGTGTAGTACAGCAGCTGCACTTCCTCAGAAAGGAAGGCGCTCCGCAAGGCCATCAGGTCATTAAAAAAAATTGGCTGCCCCCTCCCCACCCTGGAACAAATTTACACCTCACGATGCCGCAAAAAACCAATAGGCATTTCACAGGACTCATTAAACCCCGGTCATTACCACTTCCAGCTTTTGCCATCAGGCAAAAGACACAGAGCAATGAAAACCAGGACAAACCACCTAAAAAGCTGTTTTTCCAAAAGCAATCCAGACTCTAAACTTTAAATAAAATGTTATCCATATATGTGCTATATCTCCATATTATGTGCAATACCACCTCACTATGTGAATTAATGTGCAATATCTTCACACAACGTGCAATAGGCTGTAAAAAAAATCCTGTGCAATTTGTATTTTTCCAGAGTAATTTGAATATATTATGTTTACTACTATTTTAAGTGTTTGTTTTTTTATTGTTATTTCCTGTCTTAACTATATGCCTCACGCTGAGTCGATTGCACCTTCCTTGAAAAGTGACAATGACAATAAAGATTTATTTTATCTTATCTAATAAGAACAAATAATCACTATAATGAATAAAACACTACCCTGTCAAATACATTGGTCCACAGAAGAGTAATTTCAAGAGGTTGACCAATTTGCAAAAAGTATTAAAAATGCAATTTCAAGCCTAGATGAACTACTAGTGTTCACTTTTATTCCTGCTGTCCCAACTGAAAAAGACCCAGAATCACAGGCACAGGGTGTGAGGGGGTTGAAGTCTAACCTGAGTTTTGAAGAGGGATTGAAGCAGGTCTTGGTGACATCAGTTATGTTTGGGTCACAGCAGTCGTCCTTGTCGTAGGAGAAGTTCTCCCAGTTACATTCCGGATCACAGACCCCATTTCCTTGCTTATACTCAGGGCAATGCCCCCTTTGGCTCTTGCAGTACCCGGCATCAAAGCCTGTGAGGGTATGGTTGCACTCCGGGTCACATTCCTCGTCACCCACTTTGCTGATGTCACAGTTGGCCAACACCAGTCGGTTGCGTAGTGAGGAGTTGTAGACATTGTGCACTGTACGCTCCCAGGTAATGTTGTATGGACGGAAAGCCTCATTCAGATGTTGGTGTTGGAGGTTAATCTGGTGCTCCATGACTGTAGGGTCCTGATGGCCTTCGTCGTAGACATTGATCACCCGATATCTCACCGTCTTAGGCCTGCGAAAGCTCCAGACGCGGTTATAATTGGTGATTACCTCCACATTGTCACAGACTGTTTGGCCACATGCCGGAGGCTCCAGGACAGTGTTTAGTGAGCTGCCAAAGTCCCCGTGGCCCGAAACCACCCTGTCTGAGTCCTCCACCTCGGGAAAGTTACCATCTTTCACAGTTAACCACTTGGAAGAGGTGTCCTTGAAGTTCTCGAGAACTGCAAGCTGGAAGAGGTCATCCGGATCTTCAGGTCCATGACCCCTCATGTGCTTGATAATTTCACGCTGGGACAGTGCTCTGCGCCACAGGCTCAAGTGCTCCATCATTCCCCTGTAATTGTGGTTGAGGGCATTGCCACCAACCATGAGCACTTTGCACTTCTTCGTCAGGGGACTGAAAATCTCACCTGACTGGTCCCGGCTCACAGCCACTTGAGCACCATTTACAAAAAGCTTCATGTGCAGACCGTTATAGGTAATGGCCAAGTGAGACCACTGATTGGGTGAGTAGGGTGCATTGGAGGTAATGGTGGTTGTTTTGTGGGCCCGGTCGGTTCTAAGAGAGAAGAAGTACCGTGGGTCCCTGTTTCCTTGTTCACTCACTGATCTGATGCCCAGAAGCCAGCCACGATCGCTGGAAGCATAGAAGCACTTGTCATACAAACCTGAAGAAAACAGAAGACATTTAGTGTCAAATTACAGCAAAACACAGTCTGAAAGTAAAAACAGTAAAATTTGCTTTATTTGAACTGGCCCATTATGGGCACCCCAAAATGGTGTAACGTTATGCAGCATTTACCATCAACATGCAAACTTTTATAAATAACACATAAATACAAATACATTCAATGTCCGGAATATAAAGATTTTTCTTCAAACCTCAACCAAATGAAGGTTTTGTATGGGAAAACCTCAAGTGTTTGTGCAGTGCTGAGAAGAAGTGACAAAACAATGAAGCTATGCAGACACCATTCCAGACACCTATTCAGCAATCGAATTAATGCCCCCTTCCACTGACGTTCCCTGTCGCTCAGGGTAACCCGCGACACTGGGTGCCAGGCGGGGCACCCAGGGCGGGGCACTCACACTCACACACACCTACAGACCATTCAGAGTCGCCAATCTACCTGGGGTACAAGCCTTTGCATGGTGGTAGGAAAACAGAGAACCTAGAGGAAATTTGTAAGGGAAGAGCATGCAAATGACGCACATAATGTTCTGACCTAGGATTAGAACTCACAACCTTGGAGAGAGCACATCCCTCACCATCAACGCCACTATGCGGCCATTACCTGGTGCAGTCAGGCAAAAGCTAGTGAAGCTGATGTTACCAATCCTGACTGCTGACTGACCTTCTTTTAACACACAAAGAGACACAAATACAGATAGTGGGGTTGCATTATACCATTATACCCAACCTATAACAAGGAATAGTATGTCAGTAGTAGGGATTTTACCCTCACACACATCCACACACCCGAATTAGTACTATCTTTCCCATGATAGCCCCTCCATGACACGTTCATCCACAAGAACCCATCTGCTAACAATCAGGGATATAACAGTGTGGTCTTGAGTCAACAGAGCAAAGGTTACATGAACTTTCGTTCTGCTGAGCTTTTTTTTTTTTTAAATGTGCTTCACCAGTGGGGAACTTA
Source organism: Denticeps clupeoides (assembly GCF_900700375.1). Taxonomy (NCBI): domain Eukaryota; kingdom Metazoa; phylum Chordata; class Actinopteri; order Clupeiformes; family Denticipitidae; genus Denticeps; species Denticeps clupeoides. The sequence continues at coordinate 9,469,632 of NC_041717.1, read as the reverse complement.
AAAATCAAAAGTGGTACATTTCAGGCAAAGACCTTATTATGATAGGGGCTCTGAAACCCTCTTTTCCTGTTTCATTTGGAAAGCGGACGTGAAGTTCAGAAGGTAATGTGTTCTTAAATCTTGGGGGGAATGTTTCATCTTCTAATCGGAGAGGAAAGAATTAAGCGTGAAAACGTGCACGTGTTAGAATGCAAAATGTACCTGTTATATATTTGGAATGCACACGGTGTCACCAAAGACCGAAAGCAACAGAGGATTTCAGCTAAGAGCTTCCCAGACAGACACGACAGGTGAGCGTTCCCGGTGCTTTCTAGAATAATAACATGTGATACCTTTTTGCTAACCAAAGCAATTAGATGACTTATTTTTCCAGGCTGCGCATACACTGTCTGGTAGCATTAGCTACTGTGGTGGTGAAACAATGGAAAAAAAGACGGGGATTTCTTGCGGCGGGAGAGTTGAGGCTGGTTTGTGAACTTCAGCGTCTCTCTCGTGCTCTCTTTGCCCATATCTGGTATTTCCTCTTTGGTAACTGGTCAAAAAACGGGCACGTTTGGTGTGAAAAGGTTTCCAGGGCAGCAGGGTGGGGAAAAGAAAAATGCATTTTGTAATGAAAATGTTATTTGCTCCATATGACTGGCACTATAAAAAGAAACACAATCTGCACTTTTACATGAAAGCATTTTTTTTTTTTTATAAAAAGCGCTCCTTGTTTCAGTGTCACGCGAATAAAACCAAATATGAATTTGGGGGTTAACTTTCCATAACACATGTAAATGGGTTAGGTTAGGTCTGATGGCCAGACTAACCTATTTCTTGCACAATTTGAAATCAGTTATGAAGGACGGCGTGGGCTGTGGATCAGTACCGCTGGACAGAAGCCTCTTCAGGAGGTGCTAACAGCGTGCTGGAGCTCCACAGCTCCACTCCAGACACCAGCGCGCTCCTGCGCTGCCTGCCGAGCCAGTGCCAAGTGTCCATAAAAATAAATTGTGCCATAAAACTGAGGAAATTACAATCTGCGAAATCCTGGAATGAGGCCTCTAAGTGGCAAATAACAAACAGGTAAAAATCTTGCCAGCTGAAAATGTAATAAAAAAAAAAAAAAAGAAAGAAAGAAAAACATGGGGTTCCTCTGAGGGAGGACAGAACAGAGGGAGGCAATTCAGGATGAAAGATAGCAACATGAATTGTGCATTAATCTAAATGTACATTTTCCTCTCTCTTGTTCAAACTGAACTGATTTAATAAAAATGTTTACTTACTGCTTAAATACTTAATGGCTTCCAATACTTGGCGGAGAGGTTGGTTTTAGTGGCGGTGGTTAACAATTTATTTTGTCCACAAAAAAGAGCTGCGTTTTTGTTAGGGGCTGCATGGCCGGAAGGTTTAAAGCATTAAACAAACACAAGCTCGCTCGTGATTGGCCGGTCTGTCTGTTTTGAGTGTCAATTAAAGTGTCCAGCACCATGGACAGAGCACTGAAAAACCTTAGGATGTGAAAGGGCAGCCGCGAACACACATATTCCAGCAACTGATTCACGTTGGGAATCAGTCCTAACGTGATGCCGGTATGGATTTCACTTCATTTGCCAAGACATGGGACTGTGACGTTCTAGAGCCGAATCAATACAGAACATGGGTGAACAGCGGTGGTAACCAGAAGGCCACAAAGTCACAGGTTCAAACCCAAATTACTACCATTGTGTCCCTGAGTAAGACACTTCACCCTGAGTTACTCCAGGGAAACTGTCCCTGTAACTACTGATTGTAGGTCGCTCTGGTAAAAGTAAATGAACAAGCACTGGAAACCCCCCCCCCCCACACACACACACACAAACACACACACACACTAACCATCCTCTAAAGGGCATCACTGCTACCTCATCCTTTTGACTCCGTTTTGTCAGCTGCATTGTCTGTTGTGTCTTGCGCTGATGTAATCAGTCTGTTTTTTGTCTTTTGCGTGTGCGGTTGAGTGTGTGCTGCACCACGGTTCTACAGGAACATGTTTTGGTTCAAAGGATGGTCAAAAAGGACAACAAATCTTTACTTGACTCTAACTCGCCACTTTCTGGCAATGCAAAAGTCGACCATTCTTCCCTCATGCATGTTTTGTAATCGAAATTCAGCTTTTATCGAGGATTATTTATGAATGGGCCCATGCCTTTGGAGCGTGGAACGGAACGGCTAGCCTCTATTCCGACTCACATGACGTCATTTTTAAACCGCCGGAGCTGTGCGTGAGCGCGACGCTCTCTTTCGGCAGCGCACGGAACAAGACGAATTTTCATTTATCAAATTATCAAATTGCTCTTTTTTTATTATTTATATGCACATTTGGAAACGGCCCCGCCCACTCGGCGCGCCCCCGCCCGCGTCCCTCATTCATAAGTTTTATTTCTCGCACCGTGCGCGTCTCGGCCGCCGGAGGATGCGCCGCATCCGCTTCTAACCGCGCGAACCCAACTAAGAGGGACCGAGGCGGATCCACGAAGGTGGAAGGCGTGAGCGCGTCTCGCTGATTTACGGCGTGGACGGCCCGCTGGGGGTCCTTCCTTCTGCAGGGTGGGCTGAACGTGACTTCCAATGCGCCTCTTTGATGGGCAGCGGTGAAAAAAGAAAGAAAGAAAGAAAGAAAGAAAGAAAGAAGAGTGACCCCCCCCCCCCCTCCACGAACGCAGACCCGCTTTCAGCACCCGCAGATTCGTTTTAATGACAAAAGTGCGTCGTTAACACACCCGCGTGGCGCATTATTGTGTTAAACTTTTTTCCCCTCACTGTGTTCCACGCACCGCGGCATTTTTTAAGTTTTAATTTTTTTTTTTTTTAAGTGCAGCACCAACCTCCCACGACGGCCGGGGATCGCTGTCCTCCCTCGGGTTTAATCCACGTTTCCAGCGTGAAATTTCCCCGCGGCACCTCCACGCCGGGCTTGAGGCGCATCTGGTCGCCTCTGCCGGCGAAGTAGGCAGCAGCGCGGCCGCCGTCCTCCGTGCGCGGGGAGCGCCGGGCCAGGCCGGCCGCGGAGCGCTTGCCCCGGGGCAGACGCGTGGCGCAGGCGCCCGTGGAGGTGGTCCCGTCCTCTCTGGTCCCCAGCAGGTCCCGCGTGGATCTGGGGGTCCGCCGCTCAGACGAAGCGCACATGACGGAACCCAGAAGGTATGGAAGCCAAGTGCAAAATGGCAAAAGTTTCATTTTCAAGTGGAGCAAAAAAATAATAATACAAAAAAAAAAATTAAAACCAAATTTTTTGATAAAACGACGAATGTAAACCCCCAAACAAACAAAATATCTGTAATCTTGTTTTTTTTTTATGTAAGTCGAGTTTTAGATATCCGGTGTTATTTTTTAAGCTTGTCAAGACAGGGATTCCACAGGAACCAGGAAAGCGATGATGGTGTCTTATTTTTTCCTTTATAATGTTAAGGCACGACCCCCTTTCCTTGCCCCTTTCAGAGACACTTCAACATAGATTGGGGGTGGAGGTGGGGGGTATGTTAATTCATCCAAGTGCTCCACCTTCCCAATTGAATGGATCCCATTAAACTGGAGGGATGATGACTAAAGTAAGTAATCAATCAGCGTGCATAGGTCAAAAAAAAAAATATTTAAACCCACCCCTCTCTGTAACCCCACTGTACGTTTAAGTGGAAAACACGTAGAACGTAGAATCCTCGCTGTCGTCCTTCATTTCTTCACGGGGAATATCTCAGGGGTTTGATGATTATTGAGAATATATTAATAAATAGATCATTGGATCTCTATTTGTTCAGAAGAAAATAATAATAATCTTAATCATAATGCAAAGAAATTGGAGCACATGGCCGATAATCACTTTATCGCGCGGGGAACAGGAATAAAGCGAAGAGAAGGAAGGCAGCAAGGGGAGGCTTTACATTTTGCTTCTTTCCTTTTTCTTTTCGTTTTTTTTTTTTTTTTTTTTGTGCTTTGCTCTAGAGAAAAAATAAAGTCTCAGGTCCGACCGCTGCATTTCTGGACCCGCGGGAAGAACTGCGCCAGGATCCCTCTAGCGGTGACAGTCGGAACAAGAAAATGTCCATCCTGCTTAGGGATCCACAGAAGAACAGCTAGAACGTTTAATAACAACAGCAGCGACAACAATGGTGTTATTGCCGTGGTACTGTATTCCACCCCTCACAACAATTGCATTAAAAATGGTTCATGCACACAGCAAGCGAAAGCTATATATTATGATAGTCACAAGCAGTTCTTCATCAAACGTGTGTGAGATGTGGTGAGTAAAATATTGCCACGTCTTTGACACTTTTTTAAAAAATATTTGAGACATTTGCTCTTTCGGAGTCCCCCCAAAACGTTTTTCTTGCTGCTGCTGCTGCTAGAGCTTGACTGATGAGCTGCTGTCTGGAGTTGGCATCTGCATGAGCTCCAATGACTAAAATGTTTGAGATGAGTCACATGACTTTTTTTCCCTCTTTACCAAAAGAGAAATTGCAGGATTCTTGCAGGATTTGACTACCCCATTGCAGACTTTTACATTTTACAATATGAAATTGGACCCAAACAAAGCTGCCGTTCCATTCATTTCAAATTGTATGACTTTCTGCAACAAGAGGCATTTTTACGTGTTTCAGACATCTTGGATGCATCACAAAGGTCAAAAGTTCTGTCTGGAAGACCTATGAGTCGGAATGAGAAAAGCAATAACTACAAAGCATAAACATTTTTCAGTCCGCTACATCACAGGCAGATGCTAGAAAATAAAGATCATTCCAGAAAGCACAGATAAAAAGCGGCCAAAATAAACTTATAACTGCAGTTGAGTAATTCAAGACAACCTTGTGTCCTTAATTATAAGCAAACATGTATTATAGACATGGCCAATAAGGACTTATTCTCTCTTCTTCAATTATTATTAATTACCATGACCCTGTAGTCATTTGTAGGATTTGGGGGATTCTAGGAGGGGGCATGCAAAACCCACGATCTTACAATTTGCAAAGATCTTATCATTATTTTATGATTTGATTGCCTTGTGAACATACAGTTCATTCCTTCCTGCATAAACAGTGGGCAGAACATTTTCTGTGGTTCTACTTGGCAGGAAGGCAGAGGGATCCCCTCCCGGGGCAAATTAAAGAACCTTTTTTTTTCCCTGAGGTTGGAGATTTGCAGGGGATTACTCTTGATATTCTTGAAGTACAAACCAAATAATCTCTTGTGCTTCAACTGCAGAGAGAAAACATTAAGTAAAGGGAGACCTTTTTTTTTTTTTTTTTTTTTTGCACATGGCACTTTTGTAAATAGACTGAAAGCAGAACATTTCCCAGCCAAGCATAGAGTAAACATTTGCCTGTGTTATTCCTTTTCACATTAAATGTCAGCAGAATGAGCTCGGAAAAGTACTGAGCACACTTCCTACAGGTTGCACTCTTGTTCTCAGTTTCTCGTCCTCACAGCTGCAGAGCAACTCCTTGCAAACATGTGACGTCAATGCCACCGAATATCAATGGCTGCTGGTGCACAGAGTGAAAACCCACTCTGATTTCAAACAGAGCCCTCATACCACTGGCCAATGGTTTCCATTTTGTCTCCACTCTCCTTCTGTCCCGGGTAAGTTTAGTAAGTAAAATGAAGTTTTCATGACTTCAGCAGATGCATCTGTACCATTGGAACGTGCACAGATTGGCGCGTGCACAGAACCATCTTCATTCTGTCTTGATGGCTGATCTGTTTCAGACCACTCAATCACTCATTCATTATATAGCAAATCTGTATCAGATACGTCTGTGTTATGGACTGGATGATGAAGGTCTCCTGGACCCTGCCTGTATGCAACATGCTCTGTGGCCTAGCGTTAAGGAAGTGGCCCCATAATCAGAAGGTTGCCGGTTCGAATCCCGATCCGCCAAGGTGCCACTGAGGTGCCGCTGAGCAAAGCACCGTCCCCACACACTGCTCCCCGGGTGCCTGTCATGGCTGCCCACTGCTCACTGTGTGCACCATGTGCTGTGCTGCAGTGTATCACATGTGACAATCACTTCACTTTACTCACTTCACTTTTACATGCTTACTGGAGGCTTGATGGCGAGCTTACATATGCTAACCGTGAAGTGTTTCATCACAGTAAAGGGAACGCTGACCCTAGGTGGAACAAAGAACACCATATTTTGACAGAATGCATCGGGTACTGACATGAGTCAGTCATTTTTGTATTTATTACATTACTCACATATATTGGGACGATAAGCATTTGTGAGGCCACAGGCATCAAGCCAGGGTGGGTAACACACTAACCTTATATGTCTTGCCTCATACCCTTTATGTTAAATGTCTACGCTGTGAAGGAAAACGCGAGTGAGAATTTCATTGTACCTTGTACACTTTACTCTGTACATATGCCAATAAATCTTTGAAACCTTTAAAACACTTGCCTATGAACCAGAAGACCATAAAGTCACAGGTCGTGTTGTGTCCACACAAGACTGCAACTGTAACTGCCTTTTTTTAAAGCAATATTCAATATCTCCCTCCCGATCCATGATGGCTTATTCTTATTCACTGTTGCAGATGCCTGAGCCCACTCTGGGACAATCTGCGCATCAGGAGGAATCTGGAGAAATGTGCAAACTCAACAAACAATATGCCAGATCCCGTATTCAATCTCACAACGCTTTCCACAATGCTAACCACCTTGCTACCATGTGGCCCAACATTTGAATTGAAGAATTGTTGTATGCAATTGCCATTATAAATCTTCTACAAACATTTGAAGAGTGAGCTTCTGCACAGAACATATATCCGCATAAGTATCAAAAGTTTGAAACATGTTTCCAGCAGTTGCTTTATTAATAACTCATAAATTGCTGCTGCTCAGGCAGGGAAGAAGATGGGCCACTACAGGACAAGATGTTTGAAAAGCGTTATTCAATTTTACGTTGGCCGATTCTTCTCTTTTCAGCATTAAACAGATTGCAATGCCTGATGCACGGGCAGATAATGTATACAGCTTCTATTCACTACTTTTAGTGTGACTTTGGCCCATTGTTTACAATGCAATTCATTGTGAAAGAGGTGACATTTTGGGCACAGTGATAGAGAGCGCAAGGTAGCAGAACAGATCCAGACGTACGAATGGGGTACTGTCCCAGGGAGACTCATGTAGGCACCATGTCTATAACACCATGCAGCGTGTTCTAAAACCCGTAAAATGTTTGACACTAACCCTGGTTTCATTAACGTAATTGCCTGTAAATATTGATCACATGACATTGACCGTGACATTTTCAAGGCATTCCTGATCTCATGCCTTCAGATGCAACCGAGCAAGCTCAGCTTTGTTCCTCAGATCTCCTCTGTGATGCGTCACGGAAGCAAGTCAGCATTTCTAAACAGTGCAACCTTCGGAAAGTACTTGGTCTGGGACAGCATTAAAGAAATTAAGACTTTGCAAATCATGTGGAGATAAGATTAAAAGAGTTCCACATCTCTTGGAGTTTACAGATAGGCCCATAAATAATGGAGCGGGGCCCTTGAGCGGGAACACACGTGATTTCTCATGTTCTCACACAGGCCAACAAGCTATAACTTAGAATCACCATTCACCCCACATTAAACAACGTCCTCCACATGAAGGTTCATGTCTCACAGAACATCATACGTTAAACTGGGCTACGCACTCCTGAGTACAGACATGCCCTCATGTTGTGGCTTTACAGTCACAAACATACTGTAGTGGTGCCTGCCTCTACCTGCTGCATTTTCAACACTGACGCAGACAAATTAGCCCCTGCAGTGACTGTCTGCTCCCCTGATTAATAGCTACTGCTTCAGACAACAAGTGACGTCATTGTGACGTACATGGACCCCTCGCCGCCTTCCCTTCCCCCACCCTTCTCAATCAGGAAGTGCAACATAGTTAATTTGAATTGATCCTGGCATCCTCCTTCCTACTTGTTTCCTGCCTTCACCTCCAAGTCTAGGAGCAATTAATAAAACTGTAAATTACTCTGCTCGTACCTATGAGCATTACTTTGACCTGTAGGGCCAGGAGGGGTAAACTGAAATGACAGCTTCAATGAAGCCAATTCACTAATCAGATCTTTTCTATACCTCTAGGAATAAAATTGTCTATAAAATCTTTATCTAAACTATTTGAGGAAGACTTGGATTAAGCTAAGCACAATTTCTACAGTGTTCTTTGAGAGTAGGTGAAGATGATGGAGGGCTGGACATTCACAGATTAAACTGTGAATGTCCACAGCAAGAGACAGAAAAGGAATTTCAAGGATTAAGCACTTTTTTGCAGGATTCTTCTGGTGCAGCACCGGACGAGCAAGCTACTCAAAATAAATGTTGTCTGGAGGCTGCTCTGGAGTTAACTGTGGAGAGAAGAATGTGCTCATATCACACATACTGGTCATCTGAGTGTCTCCAGCTATAGGATCCTTTATAGCGATAGACTAGGACAGGAGACTTCTCCATCTACCTCATTCCCATACAGCTTCTATATCTTAAAGAAGAAAACAAGATCCATCAGATAACAAGTATTATTCAACTCTAGGTTTTTAGATGAGTGACTGGACTGAAAAAATTTAAATTATAGCATTTCTTATCCAATCCTGTCGATTTCAAAGAAGGCACTTCAACATTTTGCATTTTGTACTTCATATATCATACATTCCATGCTCAGCAGGATTACGTAGCAAGGTTGCAGAGTATACAAATGGAGCTCAAGCAGAATGTGCTTTTTCATGTCTGTGCCATGCTCTGACAGATTCATTGACATAGCATCCCAAGGTAGAAATTGTCCCACACGGGTGCTCAATGTGTGTGATGGACACAGCGCAGACCTATGTGGAGCTGTTGCATAAAAATGCAGGTGCGACTGGAGGGTGTCCAATTTCCTCAGTCTCCAAACATTCTTCATTTAGATCAACAAGTACTCACAGACAAGGTCAGCATCCTTTAAACTGTGATGCAACAATGACGTCCTGTCAACCCTCGTGGGAAATTAATATGCAAGTTTTGAGTGACACACAACTCTTGCGCAAACAAGAGGGGGATTTTACCAAGTAGAAGGTTTAGCAGCAGATTAAGCACATTTTGGATATTGTTGTCTACATTCCAGTGAAAGATTAGAATGTTTCTGACATAGCACAATGTGCTATTCAACAAATCAAAAAGATGGACATCCACCAGTGAGGCAGCTTGCAAAAAAAAATTAATTTGCAATGAGGAAATTTTAACCATTGCAAATTATCTTACGATGACAATTTTGGTTAAAGCTACAATTATTTGGTTTAAATGAACTGATTATTACCTGATTAGAAGAATTTTGTTCCGGTACGGTTGACTCTGAAATTTAAGGTGTTGTGATAGTTTGTAAGTAGTTAGCATTATCAGTGACAAATGTGGATAAATACAGCTAGAAACATCCTGATATTTTTCTTAAGCTTTTCCCTTTGTGACTAATTTGTAATTATCAAAAGAAAAAAAAAACAAGACTGAGGTGTGTGTGCATGTGTGTGTATTTGTGTGTACCAGTGGGTGTGGTCATATATTAATATTGAAAGGGAAATTCCTCACAGTGTTTAGTGTAACCAGATCAAACATGATAACCATCTAACAGACTAGGATGTTGCACGTTCTGGCAACTACTGTGCCTGTTCCAATCAGAAGGAATGATGGTGTTCATTCCAAATCCCAAGGTGTTCCTACTTTGCAGTGATACATAAGGAAACCCCCGAATCTCAGAGAATTGAATAAAAACATCTAGAAGGTGAAACTTTCACATACAAACCAATGATCACCATACTGCTATTGTCTAAAATAATCATGATAAACTCTTTGCTAAATATTTTGAGCATGATCTATGACCATTGAGAAAATAAATTAAGTGGTGTGGCGGTTAGCAATGTGGCCTCATAAAACTCGTGTGTGCTTTGTGTGTCGGCTTGTGTGTTTCTGGCTTTGCATTCTCTCCCCATGTTGGTGCGTGTTTCCTCGGGGTTCCCCAGTTGCCTTCTGCCAGCCAAAGGCATGCACAGCAGGTGAATTGGTGATTCTCGATTCAAATTAAGGTGTGAGTGAATGTGTGCGTGTGCTTTATCATGGAAACGGACCGTAAAAAAACGGACTTGTAAGGAAATGGACCTGTAATTGGAAGGTACCAAGCTGAGTGAAGCACCTTCCCCACACGCTGCTCCCCGGGTTCCTGTCATGGCTGCCCACTGCTCACCATGTTATGGTTAAAAGCAGAGGACACGTTTTGTTGTGTGCAGCGTGTGCTGTGCTTGCTTGGCTTCACAATGAAAATCACCTCAGCCAAGATATTAGCTGAGGTTCCTCAGAACTTGCTAAACACAATGCAATAAACGATCTGCAATAGCCCTCCACACCAGTAGATAATCACTTTTATCTCTAAATTCACATATTATGTGAACAGGAGACATTTCCTAATAGAGTTAAATGTTTTGTGTTCGGTCCAACATGCTGACCATGTTAACACATAGTAAAAAAAAGCACAGACATCACATAATCGCCTTGTCAAGGTCCACATAGTTTACAGACTGTGTAACTCGTAAATCAGCTCGTTGGGGATTTTTTTATTGGCTTGATTCTGCTCACCGTCCAGTTGTTTGGTGTATGTTTTAATTTTTGCATTTAAACTGTACAAAAAAGTATTTTGCTCTCACCGAGAGACAAATGAGTCAGACACCTTTTTGAAATTAATAGATATATCTGAAGGTGCTGTTGTTCCATTTGAAATTGCCATGCAGAAAAAGCCTTATTTCAAGCTTCTTCAGGATTTGCTGTACTTAAGCTATGGCTGGATGTTCTGTCTTTAGTTTGTCAATACCTAACTGCAGCAGAAAAGCAGATACATGACTGCATACCTATGTGCTTTAATTTGCTAAAATAACATTATATTTAATTTAATTTTAAGCGACTCAGTCTCTGTCAAAAAACAGATGGGCCACATTATGCCTCAAGCAGCAAAGCCTTTTCAATGCAATGCATTCGAACACTTGAATTCAACATGAAGTGTCATGGGTTCACCATACAGCCTAAAGTAGCCATTCAGACTCTAATCCTATTTCTCTGTGATAGTTTAGTTTCATTCACATTGCCTAATTGCTATTAAGGCACATGGAAGCCAATAGTATTTTTTATTTTATTGGTTATGAAGCTGCTGTTATTTCCCCCTACGAATGTCACAGAATCCATTTTAAACAACCCCATATGGATGTCAAAAAAAAAAAAACGTTCAAAATCCAGACCCAGATTTCCCAGGCATTAGATTATTTTTACAGAATGATATTTTCAAGCCCATAATGGAAAGGTGTTCATGCACATATAACATTCTAGGAAAAAAGGGAGGTAAGCGCAGCATGATATGAATGGGCAAGGCATAGTCATTTAACTTCTTGGAAACACAACTGTATTGTGCCTTCTTTTTCCACAAGGCCAGTCAATCACAGCAGTGGGGAGGATACAGCTGATAAACGAGGTGACCAGGGTCACGACCAATTCCTGGAAGTTTCTTTAAGGTGTTATTTCCATTGCTGGGGCAAACTTCCCCTATCCACAGTGAAGTTTCTTGGAAGTATGTGGGTTGTGGTATATATGCTAATTTATCACCTTGCTCTTTTTGTGACTTCTCCTCTGTAGTTTGACCTAGGTCACACCTCCGTCCACTCCTCTTTCTCGGGTGATTTGAACAAGAGGGTCCTCTTTTAATCTAATTAATATTTCAGTTCTTTATATAACATTGCACCCTTTTCAGAGGGCTTTCCCCACTTCAGGGACTTGTGTCCTCTATCTATCTATCTATCTATCTATCTATCTATCTATCTATCTATCTATCTATCTATCTATCTATCTATCTATCTATCTTTTTGTGCTGAAATCAAAGATCTGAAACATTTTCTACATACACAAAATATTACTCTCAAATATTGTTCGCAAATCTGTCTAAATCTGTGTTAATGAGCACTTCTCCTTTTCCAAGATAATCCATCCCACCTCATGTGTGCGGCATATGAAGGTGCGGATTAAACAGAATGAATATTGCACTCTGAAATGTGCAGTTTGATCACACGGCACCATGACACAGATGTCGCCACTTTTGAGTGAGCGTTTGAGGCATGCTGACTGCAGGAATGTCTACCAGAGCTGTTGCCCGTGTTTGGCAGTACATCTAACCGGTCTCACAACCGCAGACCACGTGTAACCACACCATCCCAGGACCTCCACATCCAGCATGTTCATCTCCATGATCGCCTGAGACCAGACACAGCTGAAGTCGGTTTGCATAACCAACAAATTTCTGCAAAAACTGTCAGGGAAGCTCATCTGCATGCCCGTCATCTATATTGGAGTCTGAACCTGACTACAGTCAGCGTTGTGGGTTGAGTGGCCCATGGTGGCGGTGGGGTTATTGTATGGGCAGGCGTGTGTTATGGACAAAGCATTTTATTGATTTTATTGATAGCATTTTGAATGCACAGAGATACCATGATGAGATCCTGAAGCCCATTGTTGTGCCATTCATCCACAACCATCAGCTCATGTTGCAGCATGATAATGCACAAAGCGCATAGTGCAAGAATCTGTACACAATTCCTGAAAGCTGAAAACATCCCTATTCTTGCCTGGCCAGCGTACTCACCAGACATGTCACCCATTGAGCTTGTTTGGGATGATTTAGATATTCAGCACAGCTATTGAAGAGGAGCGGACCAACATTACACAATCCTGATCAGCCTGATGAGCTCTACACGACAGACATGTGTTGAACTTCATAAAGCCACACCAGATGCTGACTGGTTTCCTGATCCCGCAGTAATCAACAGCTCCAGGTAATACCTCATGTTGATCAATTAGATGCTCCATTGATTGTCAGGAAGTGAAAAAAAGATCAAAAACATTCCAAGCCATTGCCCTAACCTACTTTTTCTTTCATGACCTGGAGTCATGTAATTCATGCAATTTTTACACACTGTACAACATTTAAAAATAGAAAAAGGTTGTTGTTCAATCCAAGCTGACTAACATGTCTCAGTGAGGATTTACACAACCAGCTCTCTACTGAAGTGATTGTCAGATGATTTTTCCCTGTCTGCTGTCCTCCTCTAATTATGCCATTCTATAGCCCAAAGCATCTGGGCATCGTTTCCCTGGTACACACCAAATGGCACCAGCAAAAAGGGGCCAGATTGAGGTCCGGTGACCTATTCAGCAGGACCAAAGTCAATCTGGAAGACAAAAAGGATAGAAATGTTAAGCCCACGTTCAGACAACACATTCACATTAGTGCCTGGGTGTAAAGTCTGAACCACAGCTGTCATCCATATTAACATTCAAACATGGTTGGTATATACCAAATAATCAGATAGAGAGGGCATCAAGCTTGTATTTCTACTTCTGCTTCACACTGTCAGATTGTTATTTATTACATGCCATTAGGAGGCAGATCCCTTAAAGGCAGGTTATAATGTTATTGTACATTAGTTATTCACACTCATCCTGCAATTAGGGAACCAAGTGGCCCTTGGCTGTGGAGAGGGGCGTGCACCATCACTTGTGACATATGAGGAAAGTAGCATCACCACCCTCGAAGTGTATAATAAAGGGAGTTTTCCTGGAAGCAGAGGTGGCACCAGAAGGGCCGTCACTAATGGGTAATAAATGCTGTAATAATTATAAGGGGCCCACAGCTGGACAGGGGAGCAAATGGCAAATCATTGGAATATAGGCTAAAGGGGTCCATAGGAATGTTATTTTGCAGTGCCCTTGTTACAGGTACCTCTAACAATACAGAATAATATATAGTTACCCTATACCACGTTCCCTAAGGCTAACCCTAACCTTTCTTCAAATTACTATGAAAAACACTGTAACATTTTTGTTATTCAGTCCCCCTACTCTATTCTGAATAAACAGGATATATTGCTGCACCCCATAATTTTATGACATCATCTTATTGCATTGACATTTATTCACTTTATTGTCTCAGGGAGTTCAGCCTCCCTGGAGCTACAGGGGGTTGAATGTGGTTGCACACTAGTTTGACTTTGTGGGTCAGCTGGCTGATACCTCATTTGGCTACTATTCATAGCAAAATGGTGCAATCTACATTCTTACATTATACAATTACAAATTATTTCGGCTCTGGTTCACCGGAAGAGATGTCATTGGTCACAACGTCTTACTTAAAATGACAGATTACATCAAACACACCCAAATAATCAAGAAATAAGTCAAGAAACTGTGGGGCAAACTCTGTGTCTAGATTTCTGGTCTGTGATGTAACACTAACAATCAACACCTAACATATTGGAGTTAGACATACATCAATAAATAAATCGACCTCCTCTCCCATGCTTGTCTACTGGGACTTGGAGAGCAGTCCAATTAAATGGCCAGGTTGAACTATAACTCTAGATTGACTAAACTGATTGATTAAATTTTCATTTGATCTTTCTAAAGACAAATTACAAGTCATGTATGAAAAGCATTTCATTTTAAGCTGCCTACTGTGAAATTTTAGGGCGATATTAAATATTATTAAGTCAACACACCACTAAAATGATAAAACTGCAGCTGATAAAATCTTACGTGGTGTTGCCTTAATGACAAAAAGGACCTTGGCTGCTGAGGTTAATTGCACAGCATTATCTTGATTAATACTTTATCCTGCGGTATCTGCATGGTAATGGTATTACATGGTGGGTAACCCTGAGGGTTGAAGAAATTAATGAGCTGAAGGGGTAGACAGTGATCAGAAGCCGTAAAGACCTTGAATTGCCTATCATCCTGCATTAAAGCTGTAGACTATGTAAACGTCCGAGGATGTATTTGAACCCAGCTATCAAGTTAAAACGAGATTTGGGGCGCAAAGGCCAAAATGTAACATCATCTCAGATTCAGCATTCTCTTGTTTTGTGCCGAAGCTTGTGTTACCAGTGCAAATACCGGCATTCAGAGGACAGGGAAAAGACTCTGTGTGTTTTCCTTTCTCGCTCTCTCAGGGTTCCTTGTTTTGAATGGAAATTGGACACCTGGACTTTTAAGGCCAAGCCGTAGATGTGTTTTTCAGAGTCAGGCGAGAGGGGCTCTCGAAGAATCTGCGAGAACCTAAGTGGTTTGTATTAATGGGAGTCATGCTCAAAGGCAACAAACAAGTGGCCCTTTTAGGCGCAGGACAGAAGTTTGGCTGTTTCTTCTGCTCCACAAAGATGGGATGGTGGCGCGCTGCCAAATTACACAAAATTAGTTCCCCCTGGCCTGGAAAGTGTGCCTATAGGAAACTGTAAAGACCTCAAACGCAACCGGTAGCAGGAGCGCAGGCAGCTCCCCGCAATTTTATATTTTTTTCAAACTCAAACAGACCACATAAAATGAACGGTATTCCAGCTCCATCCCGGACCCCAGAAATGGCTTTTAATTCAAATAAACAATCTTCCCCTCGCAGACAGTGTAATCTCTGGTGTGGGACTGAAAACAGGGCGATGTAAAGGAAGGTTTGTGCACGGCATAGAAAGAGATTCAGTTCCCTTCCTGTCCCTCATTTCAAACTTTCCAAGACTATCCCGTGCTTTCCTCCTGCCCCTGTCTTCAGCTGGCTTATCACCCAGTGGTATTATACAGGAAATCTACATTCTAGGCAAGGAAACAGGGAAACACTTTACCATATCTACCAATCATGCAGAGTCAGAGTAATATTTTAATGATTGAAGGCATAAATGTGATGTCTGTTATTTTACTAGAGCTAAGTGTGGGGAGATTTACATGAATAAATAAGAAACTAGTTAGTAGATATTGGTATATACCCTTTTTGTAGGTATGTAATTATTTGTGTGTCTCAGAACATGACCTTTTCCTGATGTTTTCACAAGCAGAATGTAAAATGGGAGGAGCCCGGTGATTGACAGCACACCACTTCCTCATTTTGAATAATTTCTCACACATCAATACATCACGTCAGCAAACATTTTTGTTAAAAATCCTGGGGACACCTTTGACCTTGCACTAGCAAACAAGCCCCATGCTCAGCGCACGGTGCTGCGCTTAGCGCCAGTTTGAGAATAGGGCATTTAATGTTTGTCAAGGATTCTGACATTCCTTCTGAATGGCCCCTGTGTGGGAGGTACCAGGGTAAACCAGGTACCGTCTGAACTCAGAGTTTGACTGTTCAGCGGGGTCTGCGCATACGTGCCCTTTGCCTCTGAGTTGGTGATTAGAGCTTAAATTCAAAAAGAGACTTTCTAGGGATAAGGTCACATGAACAGTAATGGGGATAAACTGTGTACAGGTGTTGACAGGTGACCAGGTTCAGGAAAAGAATGACAGCAGCCTGGAAAGTAAATTAAACTAAATAATGTTATTTTAACATTCACCTTAAATAAAATAGTTACGTACAAATAATATATATATATATTTTTTTGTCTCACAGAGAGGTCAGGAAACAAAATCCATTTTAAATTTGCAAGATTATTTCAAGGAATAACAAATCCCCCCCCTACCACACCAACAAACCTTCAGCAGACGTGGATGAACAGATATAGACCAGAGGTTCGTGCTAATCCATTCTGGTCACAGGGGTCAGTGTTCTTTCGTTTTCTAAGGAACCATGTGCAAGAAAGACAACAGAAATAGATCGGTATGGATAAACAGCTTTTCATGCTCAATTAGATGCTCTAGCAACGCCCCTAGACAAATCAATGAATCCCTGATTAAATATTAGTGTTCAATTTATTTAAATCCACCATAGTCCATTCCGCTTTGTTAAAAAAAGACTACATTGTATTGATGTAGTTAGCACATTAAATAAGTCCTCTAACCTCCTATATCGGGAGGACCCCCCATCTATACTTCTCAGTAACGTAACCTAAATTAGAATCTATGTATCTAGACACACACATGAACATATACTGAAATCAATTTTGTGCAATGCTGTAAGTTGTTTGTACAATGCATGCAGCCATCAGATGTTTCAATGCCAGACATTTTGGAGACTTCACGCTGGTTTCAGATTTCCTGTTGTGTCCAGGACGGTCTGTGTCTGTGTGCTTTGAGTCTTCTTGCTCGTGCGTTTCGTGTTGTTACAGAAAACTAGCCGATCATTTGGCGTTCATTTATGCATATTTGCTCCGCGGGTGTTCGGGTGACTCAGGTCTCCATAGTTACTCCTCTACCCCTGCATGTTAATTCACAGTCCCTCCTGAGACCAACCCCCAACGCTGTTTCCAAAGATGATTGACCCCCATGCCCCCTACTCTGCTGCATTCCCAGTGCTGATTGAGACTCCCCCTTGACCTTCATCTCCTGACTCTAGTTTTCAGATCGATGATCTCTGGCACAACCGACAGCAGCGCTTCACAACAAACACATTTCCCAATTAAGCCTTCCCTGGTACAAACAACTAACAACCACTAAGCACAAGCTTTTCCAATTCCAGATTATCTGCTTAATTTTCATTGTTTAATTTGAATAGTAATTGAACACAAAATGATTTGCACTTGCAAATGATTTATTCTGCAATCTGTCTGACAAGCGCTTCTATATGCCAATCACCCCACCTCGGATATACCCTAAAAAAAGTGCTGTTGTCTTGTTCAAAATAAATAGGTAAATGCACATGTCCTCGGCTTAAGACAAGTGTCTAATTTTCAAATGAGCTTCAGAGCATTCCTCTCAGACAAGCATGTGGGTGGCCTAGTGGTTAAGGAAGCGGCCCCGTAATCAGAAGGTTGCTGGTTTGAATCCCGATCTGCCAAGGTACCACTGAGGTGCCACTGAGCAAAGCACTGTCCCCACACAATGCTCCCCGGGCGCCTGTCATGGCTGCCCACTGCTCACTCAGGGTGATGGGTTAAATGCAGAGGACAAATTTCACTGTGTGCACTGTGTGCTGTGCTGCTGTGTATCACGTGTGACAATCACTTCACTTTCACTTTCATCCTCGGCTCAAATTAAGCATTTATATTTAGATTACAGACTTTCTTAATCTTTCAATAATCTCAGTGGAGCAGCCATGACCTTGTCTTCAGTCTTCCAGTGTGCCCAATCTGTTGATGCTTTACCTATTCATGACCCTCAAAACAATATGACCCTGGGATCATCACATCCTGCTGCCTGTGTGGTACATGTCAATGTCATTGCCAGAGCTGAACCACTCAGGCGTCTACATCTGGTCTGGATTTGGCTGGTTAAAATGAATATAGTGAGGGCCACTGCCCACGTGTCGCAGTTCACAAGCAACTGGCATAATCGGCGGAGCAGACCTTAGTCCAATCGGTTCATTTCTTTACAATGTTGTGAAAAATGAGCTTAATGTCACCTTCTGCTGCCCCATAGCACAAGATTGTGGTGACTGTGAAAGAAAGTTTCATCCACTTGCAGTGGCACCCACCCACAACAACATAAGGAACCAAATAAATTATGACAAAGCATCAAGTGGAACGATGCAAAGAACAGGAGCAGCATGTTCCGTCCAGCATCGATTGTTCTTTAAGTGAATTGCATGGCCGGCAAGCTGCGGGTCTTTGAGAAGTGATGTAAAGGAGACACCTGACTCCAGATGATTTAATGAGTGCTGGCAGCTTCCTGTGGCCGTGTCACTGTGCATAAACTCAGCTGTCGCCCGGGAGTACGCAGCTTTACTGGGCAGAGCCTGAAGCAGAGTGCCATGGCAGTTCCACATCGAGTTTCACATGCTGCTCATTACTACTGAAATAGAAAGAAATTAAATCATACCGCATATATTCTTGAAGCTGAATCGGTCTCTTTTGTTCACGTTCCAGGCAATCTGCACTCATTTCCAAATCAATGTTTTTGTTTGAAGAATCTGTACATATGCTGATCTGCCGAATTTTGAAGGTTCCCATGGGATCTACTGCAATATTCATTTGAGGCATAATGATATATATATATATAAAATGGTGTACCGTAGCCAAAATGCGTGGAGTGATAGTAGCCTAGTGAATATCGCACTCGCCTGTGAACTAGATGACCACAAAGTCACAGGTTCAGACCACCCTTGTCCCCTAACTACTGATTGTGAGTTGCTGTGGATAAGGACGTCTGATAAATGACAGAAATGTAAATGTCAATGGAGTGGTTCTGAAAGGGACCCTGTAAGATATTTCACAACACTGTTACAGAAAACCAGATCCACGGACGCCCCCTAGTGGCTGTTTATTCTTTTTTTTATTGTCTGAATTGGGTTACCCTAATTCATAATTACAATACGCCTTACTCCATAAAATATGTAATAACAACCCAGTTGAAAAATGCTTAATATAATTCACTTATAACATTTTTTTCTGGAAACTGCACTTGGTAGAGATGTACATGGTCCTCTCACCATGAATACAGCAGGGCGTGAGACGATGATGTCATCTTCTTCCAGCCCATCCCCCACCATGGTGGCTCACCTAATTTTGCAACACACTGCGGTGCAGAGTGGTGCAGTGAGACTTCCAGTGATATACAGCAGTCAGGAAATCCGTTCTTCTCGCCACTCTTAATTGCATTGCTTTCAGAACGGGGGTGGGGGAGGCAGACTACTACAGATCTCCAAATTCTCCCGAAGAATACAAAATCTTTCACAATAATAACAACAATAAAACTTATATAGTGGTCATATGAGCTATCATGTAAAAATGAATAAATAACGACAAAGACACAGTTAATGTTATATGATGATAGACAGCATGAATTCACCATTATTTTACTATCATCAGTTTCTGTTTTGTGGAGCAGCATGATTACTCAACAGTGGGATCAAAAGGGCCATTGGTAAGACAGAACATTCGTATTTAGGTTTTAAGGTGGCCCGTTGTTACGTCCTGGTGTTCTGGTGTGTTTTTCTTCTGTGTTTGTGTTGTGTTGCAGGATGCCTGTAGATTGTCATTTGAGCCCAAATGTTTCTTTTCACGTCTTTTGTTATGGGCCATATCCCTAGACTGGGACATAACAGTATAGGTTGCGTCGTCCGGGATGTAGGGTTTTTTTCCCTGTTTTTTATTGGGTGGTGTTTTAAAGAGCAAGACCAGGGGACCAGAGCCCGTTGTGCAAACTTTTGTTGCATTGCACCAAAGAGAACTTGTTGCAAATTGCAGTTGATTACTCAATTGAGTTAACCAGTGAGGACAAAGATGTGAAGGAATCTCTGTTTAAGGCAGTAGAACGGGGCTTATTGGGCAGTAATGCCTTTGTGGCACAGACCTGGGAATGAAATCGAAGTTACAAATCCATAAATTGGAGATTGAATTGGAAGTAAAACCGCTGGAGTCTGAGGAGCGCAAGAGGGAGCGGAATCGGGAATATGAGTGCCAGCGCGAAAGGGAAGCGCGTGACTTTGTTTTAAAGAAGTTAGAAAAGACGCCGTGGTTCCGGCAGTTGTAGATGTATACGCCAATGGTGATTTCACCATTACCATCTGGCTCCGTGTCTCCTCCTGACATCCCTCCTGTTGATCCACCTTCTTCTGAGTGAGGGGATCATGGTTTTGATGTGTCACGTAAAATTCATCTCATCCTTCTGTTCAATGAACGGGAGGTCAATAAGTATTTTAGTAATTTTCAGAGGGTTGCAATTATATTAAAATGGCCAACTGGTGTCTGGAATCACTTGTTACAGTATGTGCTGTCAGGGAAAGCTCAAGAAGTTTATTCTGCCCTTAGAATCTTGCAGAGTTTGGATTACAGTAATGTAAAACCGTGGTTTTAAATGCTTTCAAACTGGTGCCAGAAACATACAGACAAAAAGTCCGTTGACCAGGGAAAAATGAGAAAATGTCATATGTTGAATTAGAAGAGAATGTTTTTCACTGCTGGTGTTCATCGGAACATGCTACAAGCCACAAAGTTGTGCGAATAAATCCTGTTGGAGGGGTTTAAAAGCTGCGTTCCTGATGCTGTCGCTACCCATATTAATGACTGACAGGTTACAGCACTGGCTCAAGCCGCTGTTTGTGCTGATCAGTATGTTCTGACACACAAAAGCGTGTATTTTTTTGTTTCCGTCATCTCACTCATGGTGCATTTTGACTTAAGAGAACATTCACTATGAGTCAATTCTGGTTATGAGCCATTTATTCTAAATGGAGTGGTGTTGCTTAGTGGCCATGTGGAAGATGGCTATTGAAACTCTGTGCGATACTGGTGCGAATCTTTCATTCTGGACTCTGTTCTCCCACTGTGTCTATAGAGAATTACTATGATTCTGACTTGCTGGTGCAGGGAATTAGAGATTGGGTTCGCCGAAGTCCCATTGCATGTTGTGCATTTAAAAATCAAGTTGGTCTTTGGTTTTTCAGGGTTGCTGCTTGTTCTCAGCTTGTTCTCAAAAGGTGTTTCCGATCTTTTGGGGAAGGATGTTGCTGGGGTAAAAGTTTGTATTATTTCAGAAATGTGGGTACGAATGTGGACTTGAGTCTTGTTTCAGTCTTTCCTGCATGCATCGTTGCTCGAGCTCAAACCTGTAAGTATCAAGATGCGTTGTCTGCACCTGCTTCTTCTCAAGATCATCCCAGTACCAAAGAAGTCACCTGTGTCCTGCCTCAATGATTATCCGCCCATAGCACTCACACCCATCATCACAAAGTGCTTTGAGAGGCTGGTTCTGAGGCACATTCAGTTCCGCTCCACAGACAATATCGTCTTCCTTCATGCAACCCTCTCCCACCTCGACCAAAAAGACACTTACATCAGAATGCTGTTTATCAACTTCAGCTCAGCATTCAATAATGTCCTCCCTCAGAAGCTGGTGAGGATGATGGACCTGCTGGGAATAAACTCTCCACTCCGCAGCTGCATCTTGGACTTCCTAACAGACAGGCCTCAGTCTGTGTCTATAGGGAATAACACCTCCAAAATTCTCAGACTGAGCACAGGATCCCCTCAGGGATGTGTGCTCAGCCCACTGCTGTTCACTCTGCTGACACACGACTGTGCTGCGCAGTACAGTTCAAACCACATCATCAAGTTCGCAGATGACACAACAGTAGTGGGGCTCGGAGATTTAAATACTGTCGGTCATGCCATGGCTGCCAAGTAGCAGGGAAACCAAATCAGGTGATTCTCCCTGCTCCACTCCGTCCCATCCCGGTGATTTGTGAACCATTTGATAGAATTATTTTGGATTGCGTAAGACCTGGGCTGCAGCACGCAATCCTGAAGCTGTCTTACTACGTTCGCTCATGGCTAAGCCTGTGGTACGACTGTTTCTTTTCAACTTTTAGACTGCCAAAATTAGGGGTGTTAAAATGAATCGTATAATCGATGCATTACGATGCAGACGTGGACGATATTGCATTGATGCAGTGCAGAATATAATCGATTTTAGCAATAATAATGTTGCTTGGTGATTTTCTGGCGGCGGTATAAAAATTCTCATTGAAAAGAAGTGCCGGAAGTGACTGTGGCGGCCTGATCTGAGTACAGTGGCACTTTGGGTAGAAGTTTCTAGCACCCGGTGGCTTTGTTCTCGCTAAGTGGTCAACGTAATATACTTTCGTGCGACCACAAAAAATCTAAGTGGGCGAGTTTTCTTTCTGCCACTTCGAAACACACACAAGAAGGCGGGAATGGAGGAAAAGCTGATCTATCTTGAGTGTCCAGAGATCTACAACATCGTCTTAGCAGGAGTTTAGAAAAACACACTTACTTTCCGCGCTGAGCCCCGCGGCATGCACAACACGTTTGGTCTGAAAGCGGCTTCAGCATTTCTCTAATGAGCAGAAAATCAGTCTGTGTTCAGTCCACACTGACCTGACGCCACGGATGTCTGAACCAACTGTTTTTCTGGCTTTTCTGTCCTTAGAGGAGTGCAGACTGAATGCAGTTTTACTGCACATTGTGGCATAAAATGGGCAGTGGTGGCCTAGTGGGTAAGGAAAGAGACCCGTAATCAGAAGGTTCCCGAACCACCAAGATTCCACTGAGCAAAGCACCGTCCCCACACACTGCTCCTCGGGTGCCTGTCATGGCTGCCCACTGCTCACCAAAGGTTACATTTCATTGTGTCACCGTGTGCTGTGCTTCACAATGACAATCACTTTATTTTTACTTTCAAAGCATCCTCACAGGTATACAAGACCTTGACTCTTGTATTTGAAAACATCATGTGACCATGTAGAAAATGTATGGTATGCATCGGGATGCATCGATATCGAGGCGTTGATAATCGTAATCGAATCGAATAGTGAGACCAGTGGAGGTTCACACCTCTAGCCAAAGGTAGTACAGACAGATCAGGGCTCTAATGCCATGTTCCACAATACTGCGATGACTCTAGAGAGTGGGACGATGGGTCACCACTATTGTTGTCTGCTGTACGTGACACGCCCAAAGAGTCACTTGGCTTCGGTCCTGTTGATTTACTCTTTGGTCACCGGAACCAATTGAAGCTTTGTCTGAAAAGTGGAAGTCTCAGGGTAAAGATCATCCACGTAACATCCTTGTGAGTGCGTTTCGCACGGAAGGGGCATTATGAGGTCCAACCTGGTGAAAAAGTGCTCATTTTCTTGCCTGTTTTGGGATCTGCTTTACAAGTATGATTTTCTGGCCCTCTTCAAGTTGTCTCTAAACTGAGTGAGACAGATTATGTGGTTCGTATGCCTGATAGATGGCATAAGACTAGAGTGTGTCACATTAACCTGCTTATGTTACCAGTACCTGCTGACCCAGTTCCAGTTACATCCGTATCCTCAGTGGTTGCTGCAGGATGGCCTTACTTTGCGGGATGTTTCTGTGACTTGTGCCCGTCTCCAGAATTCTGAAATCATATCTGATCTGGTCTCGTTTCTGGCACATCTACAAGATCAGCGTGCTTGTGAGATCAAATTTGATTGGCCTGTTTCCCTCTGTTTTCAGATGTGCCATCTTGTTCTAATGTCCTATGCCATGACATTGACGTGGGTGACCATGCTTCTATCAAGCTCAAGGTGGTGATCTTGCCAATCAGTTCTATACCCAGTTCTAGTGCCCAGAGCTCTCTGTGCATTGTGGTTCCTAAACCAGATGGCACTCATTGGTTCTGCACTGACCATCGTAACGTGAATGCCATCACACAATCTGCCTTGTATGGAGGATTGCGTCGACCATGTGGGCTCAGATAGCTTTGTCAGTAAGATTTATTGAAAGGCTACCGGCAGGTGGCACCAACACGTAGAGTTGCTGAGCTCTCGCCATTCATGATGCTGGATAGTTTTATACAACTTTCAGGTTGCGGAAGCAACCTTCCAGCGTATTATGACTACGGTGTTGGCAGGAGTGCCAAATTGAGAGACATACCTCAACGATGTAGTCCTTCATTCGTCTACTCGGTCTGAACATGTGCATTTACTCCACTCTGTGTTTGGCCAGTTGTGTAGGGCTTCGCTCACCTTGAACTTGGCGAAGTGTGAGTTTGCTAAAGCAACCGTGAGTTACTTACATAAACAACTTGTCCAAGGACAAGTTCGCCCCTTGCAGCTAAAGAAGTAGCCACCTTCCCTGTACCAACCACTCAGTGAGAGCTACATAGATTTCCTTGGGATGATTGGGTACTACCGTAGCTTCTGTAAGAACTTCTCCGATGTTGTGTTGCCCCTGACTAATCTGCTCCGTTAAAAGTCAGATTTTGGAGGCCTTCTGCAGATTGCCAGAAGGCCTCCAAAATTTCATGTGCCATTCATATTGGAGGTAGATGCAAGCGCTGATAATTCTGGTGGATGCCGTATCACGAGTCTACCAATGAACAGTCAGTGTTGATTTTTGGTGGTGGGGGTGTTACGTCCTGTGTTTTGTTCTTTGTTTGTGTTGTTTTGCAGGATGCCCGGTGATTGCCAGTTGAGCCCTGCTGTGGCCAGCCAATATAAAGGGGACCTCAGTTTCTTTTTTCGGGGCTGCGCAAACAGAAATTCAAGTAATTTACTAAACAAACAATTACAATGGAGAATGGCTTTATATGTTGTCACGTTCACATCAAGGGGTAGAGAATTTGAACAAAGGGAGGGGGAATAGGTGACTGGAAACACACAAACACAACCAAAGTGCAATATTAGTGCATTTATTTACAGTGCAAGTGAAGCAAACCAACAAACCAAACCAAAGACCAGTGCTAAACAGCAACTGACAGAATGAACACTACACACACAAAAGGGAGATTATTTACAAAGGGAAAGAACACACAAGGGATAGGCAACAAATCACTAAAGCACAAACTCCAAACCACTTCAAATCTCTCCGCAACAAGGCAACAATCTCCTCTCCTCCATGAGCACTACGATGCGATCTTTGCAAAGGAGGCGTCCTTAAATGCATCCTGTGGACTGTCCCATCAAGTACCTAAAAGAGAAACAGACACATACACACACACACACACACACAGCAGGGAACCCAACAATGTATCGTAACAATGTTTTTAAATCTATATTTGATCAGTTCTTGAGCAGCACAGTTTTAATGATAATGAACTGTGGTGTGTAAGAGTATTAATAAAAGTCGGGATGATCTTTATATAACTGAAGGTGTTAGTGGGTACCAGACATCATTGGAGAGCATTTCCTTAATCTTACTTGATCACTCTAATAGGGCTAAGGGAGCACCATCGCATGCATGGAGGGCATATTTGCTAACGTTGTAGCTTGTGTATCTTCTGATTCTTAATGTAAGGCAGAAGAGAAGAACTGCAGCATGGCAAATATTAGCAAATGTACCTTCATGAGCTATGATTAAATAAGTCATAGCACACAAATAAGGGCAGAGGTGGCCTAGCGGTTAAGGAAGTGGCCCCGTAATCAGAAGGTTGCCGGTTCGAATAACGATCCGCCAAGGTGCCACTGAGCTGCCACTGAGCAAAGCACCGTCCCCAGACCCTGCTCCCCTGTAATGACTGCCCACTGCTCATTCAGGGTGATGGATTAAATGCAGAGGACAAATTTCACTGTGTGCACCGTGTGCTGTGTATCACAAGTGACAATCACTTCACTTTAAAATAAACAATTTGACAAATACAGTTCTAAAATCTAAAGACCTACGTAGCTTTTAGATACAAGAATTATATTATTCATGGTCTTAGAAAACTATCAATGATCGAAATAAATGGAGTTGCAATGATACCTTCCCACATGCTTCAAAGCATCTCCAGATTTTAATCTCATGCAGTGTATGTCAGCATAGATTCAAGCCCCTCCAGCCTACCTAAAAAGAAAAAAAAAGAGCTGAGACATTGCGCAATATTAGGGGAAAACCAAAGGGAAATGCAACCTCAGGCCAATACGCCGATGAATAATAACATTGTATTTTGAGATCTAACATGTTTCTTTAATTCCACATTCTCTGACTGGTTTGCCAAAAAAAACCTCCAGAAAGAAGACAGAAAGCAAATTACAGGAAGCCCCGGGTCCTCCATCCTCCATGTGGCTATAGGTTACATGGCTGCTGTGGCCTCCCGACCAGACACCATGTCCTGACATGAAACTGACATCAAACCACAGAAAAATGCTGCGCTGTGAGAAAAAGTTTAATGTTCTTTGCAGTGATGAAAACATACAAAGCCATGCAGTTAGAGGCCACCAATGTGCACATGTTAAGCAAAGACAAAGACACTCAGACACTTTTTAACTGAGAGCAACAAACCATGTTTAAGCAGAACATAATGTTGATGTTTGTGGTAATATATGAACAAAATCTGTCCAAATCGGGGTGATATTTCATAAATTAATAACAAATATATATTTTTAAAAATATATCATTTTGTGTACCTAATTATTGTAATAAGCTTTGCATTGTGCAGGCCCTGTTTTGGTGATTAGATACATAAGTTACATTTAACGAACATGTTAATTTTGTTCATTTTTTTAATATTTTGCTGAATTTTTTCTATGATTACTGAATTCCGGAAAAGGTGGGATGTTCTCTAAATTAGAATGAAAATTTAGATTATATTTTTAGAAAATAAGATTATATTTTATTCACAGATAACAAATTATTTACACACTCATTTCAAGTTTAATGTTTGCTACGGGTTTCAAAATAGAGGGAAAAGTGGCATGTTTACCGCGATGTTGCATCTCCTCTTCTTTTTGGAGGGGAGCATGTTTTGCTCTAAAACCTTTATATACACCTTTCAGCATTCAGAGTTCCTTCCAAAACATGTAAGCTACCCATACCCTATGTACTTACACAACCCCATACCATCAGAGATGCTGGTGCTTGAACTGACCACTGAATGTCTTTGCTCTGTTGTGAATAAAATATTGCCTCATGTGAAAGATTTCAGTTTTGATGGTCAAAGATCAAAGCTAAAGAAACATTCCAAGGGCACCTCTGGGTAATTTCTTCAAAAGTGACACATCCGTCAACTAAGGTTTGGGGATGAACTGATTCACTTTTGAAGAGTCAAAAGTCACTGATGTTTGGTTTGTGAAGGCATAACCACAGATCAAGAACAAACAAGCAAATTAGTCTGGTCCACTGTGGTAAATGTGGTGGGAAAAACACTGCATAACAGCGGCATGGAGTGAGGACTGATACGGAGTCCGATACTGCTTGTGCAAACAGATTTTCACTGTAGGAGTAAAATACGATTTTACTACACTTTGAGTTTATTCCCATGTTTTTGACTATATACAAAAACATGGGAAAGTTCCTACAAAAACACCTCAATGTATCTGTGGTATATAACAATGTGCTTGGTTTTTAGAAGATCAAACTGATATGCTTGACAGGTCATGGCTTCATTGTTAGTTTCACCTATTTGCTCGCGTTTCAAGAGTGGTTCCTTCTTCTGGTTTCACTTACTTTGTGGTTATTGCAGACACCGTTTTGCAGACAATCTGTCTGTCTGAAATTTCCATGTTTTATTGCATTATGTTTAGACTTGGCTGTTGAGTTTTATATAAAGCTCACCACAATAAAACTAAAATCAAATATTTGCATAGGTTTAAAAGTAAAAGATCTCTCAGCACCCGACACATCAACTGGTTTTCCAGTGTAGTGATGTTGACCGTGAGCAGGGAAAGTACGCTTGGCACGTCCGCAACCATTCTCATCTGCTGTGATGTTGTCTGGGTGGATGTGCATCGGTGGGGAAAATCCACTGGCATGTATATTGGGCCGCCGGAGGGTATGGGTGATTCATGTCAAAAACATTGCTCCTTGGAAAAAGCACCGTTACATAACCTTCTGTTTACATATTTAAGAACTTTTTTTAATTATGTACATATATTAACCATATAAATGCAATATTAATTGCACATAAAGTGAAATATTTTGTTGATAATATCTGACTGCAAATGAAAATGACTTAATATGTTCAATCAATAATATATCATTTGTATAGTTTATTAAATTAGAAAACAAACTCTCATTTATTAAGATTTACTAGTATTCAAAATCTAAAAGATTCAAAAACCAACAAAAACCAATAATCAATTCAGTGGGACTACATAGTGTACTAAGCATATCATGGTACCACCAAATGACCTATGTTTATGTTTTGTTATTAGTCTGGTTTCATCCGGACTCTCCTCTGAAAGTTTCACCCGCGGTCATGCTGCTGTTTTCGTCCGTGGATCCAGTCTGCCTCCATTTATTTTCACAGCACATTAAGTTACAGTCCCCCCAGAAACATCACCAATCCACTTCAAAGTGTCTTTCAGCAGCCCTCCCACCCAAATGACTTTAGCACCTGCTGGAACAGCTATATCAGGATGAAATCACTAACTGTGTGGTTTTCCTCTTTCTGTATGAAATATTTCCTCTCAGTGCGCGCTCTCCTCGCCACGGGAAAGTGCAGGTCGGCGCGGAGGAGAGGAAAGCTGCTATGGAGCGATGAAAACCGGTCCTCCAGGCACAATTATTGCCTCAATATAAACAAATGTTTCATTCTGCTGGCCCAAGTTATGAACATATGAGGCTTGTTTTTGCCGGTTGTGGAAACAGGAGTTGTCTGGCAGTCAGACTTGTAAATGTTTGTGCTGAAAAACGAGAGACAGGCCCCACAAAGAACCTGCACGCACCTTTTTTTAAATGCATTTCGACTTCATTTTGAAAGACTGTGATCTAAAGATTCAGTCCATTCTGCCCCCTAGTGCAGCAAGCATCCAAATACATCCGGCACCACACAGATCTGTCAGGAAATTCAAGGATAGTTTATTAAAAGGTAAAGATTAATGCTCTCCAGTAGATATATATTAACTGAATACTTTATACACAAACAACATTGCTCTCATGTCCTAGACATGTTTAATGCCAACAAGTACATATTTAATTGATTAGAACAAGCTCCATTTTATGTATTTTTTAGAAAGGAAAAAAACACACAAATCCACTGACATGACAAAGAAGATAATGCCTTATAAAGTCAGAAAGGACAATCTAATCCTCTCTATTTGTACCCCCCTTTTATGTCACTGAAATGTTAAATATGTCACTCCATGCATACTGGCATACCACAGACAGTATAAAATAACACTATGCTCTTGGACGCCATGGCAGTGTGTAAACAGTAGATGTTGATAAGATTAACCATGACACCTACAAACGTAAGTGAAGCTGAAACAAACTGAAACAATGGATGTTAGCATTCATATTTCAATCTTGACCATATTTACATGCAGATGCATAATAGTGTGGTAAACAGATCGGTTTCATTCTTTCTTTTAAACTAGTTGCACATGCAGGGGGGGTCTTAATGTTCTCAGGAGCTGTGGGGTCGGTTTCAGGACTCTACAGGACTGTGGCACCTATCGAAATGCTGTGAACACCCCCTGTTAAGTAAAAGAAAAAAGACAGGTAAAGTCCCCAGGCTGTGGTGCTGGAATGTGGTGGGTTGGCAGAAACCCAAAACAAATTCCTCTTTTAATAAAAAAAACAGACCCAGAGTCCCAAACATACTTGATGAACTTGAACGTTATTTTATGACCTTAGGTCTAAATATTATTTATTTTAGCAATTTCCAGGAGGTAAATGAGGTACACGGTAAAAGTTTTACGGCGTACTTGATTAGTCTGATCTGATCTGTGGCTTTACAAACCATTACATGCATCATTGATTTATAAGGCATGTGTCTTCAGACACCATACATCTCTAGCAAACTTTGGCAAAACATTTCATGAATTTTTTTTTATTATTATCATAGAGTAACTTGCTTTTGGTTACACCATCCAAGATATTTACATACTTAGCTGTCTGCTTTTGTCAGGCTTTTGCCTGCCTTAAACTTTTTTTTGTGTTCAAAGACGTCCACTACAAATTGTCCAGCATAAAAAAAACAACAACAACAACAACAAATATGCACAGTAAATAGAGAGCAAGTACATAATGTTAAGAGCGAGGTCGCAAATATTTTAAAGTAAAACATTAAAACGAATGTGGAATGAATTCCACATTTTGCCTGTAGCCACATTCATCATATCAGAATAAAACCCAATTTTAGAAATCAAGGGTCTACAGATAGGTACAGGTAATGAATGAAACCGCTTCTTTTATGAGGTTGTGCTAAGAAGTGATCGGGATTTGTGATTAGAGAGGAAGTGGTGAATGTACCAACAATTCGGTCTGTGTCACAAAATAGTACCAGAAGGTGAGCTGCTTGTCAACTTGTCACATGACTCTCACTATAATCCCAGTAACAAGTGGTGAAACTTGTTCCATCTGACCACACGCTTCCTTCACTCCTTCTATTGTTTCTCATCTGGAGACAGCAGATAGATTCTTCTGTCCTGCAGGGGGCAGCACCGGCTGAATAAATGAAGCCTGTCACTATGGCACCATGTCCCCTCCTATCTTTCCCTTTCCTCAATAATCAGCAACACAGCCCCAGTAAATCAGAGCTACATGAGTGCTCACACACCAACTGGGTAAGCTGACAGTACACCGGCATGTTTATACCGTCAGATCATGTGGAGACCAGCTACTGGTTAGGCAAAGGTCCTTGGAACAGAGACATGCAAGCTTATGATAGATCTGGCATGGACCTGGGCCTCGTCTGGTGGGTTAGGTCCATGTATAGGTCTGAGCGAAGGAATCGTGGGTAGGAGTCTCTCTCCATAAGGCCGTAGATTCTGCTCTGTGCCAGGTCAAAGCAGGCCGGGCTGATATTATCCAAATTTAGTTTTGTCTGCTCTCTGGTGTACGAGTCTAGATTTACCTGGGAGGCAAAGCAAAAAAATAAAAAATCAAAAAAAGCTTGGCAATCAAGCAAATGAATACTTTCAACAAAATCAAGAAGTTACAGTTGCCTAGCAACTGTAGCATAATGGGCGCTTGATATTATAATTCATGCAATGTGCGAGGGTGTGGTTATTAAGGATCTGTGAAAGTGGCTCAACCAATCAAATATTTCAACTGGAGTGATTCACTTATGTAATTAATTAAATAGTTCCAAATTGAAAGAAAGGCTCATTTATCTATCAGATTATTTAAAGGGCATTGGTTAGCTTGGAAAGTTTCACAGTCAGGGTAAAATAACAGAGTGAGAATGATATCATACCTCTTTGCATGACTGTACAGAGATGTGTTCAGAGAAAATTTTCTTTGCTCTTGATGCCAGTTTTGACTGAGACTTAATCTTCCTGAACTCCTCACAGGACATCCAAAAGTCCAAATTCTCCTCGCTGAACTCAGTCTTTAGGAAGGCATGGAAGGCAGCAACTCCATCTAATGATGCAAGAAGGAATGTTCCAAGTAACAAATTCAGAAATGGCATAAATTAACCCATTCTGCCCTCTAATGGTGGGTCAGAGAAAGGAAGAAAAAAATCTTTAAAATTTATTTAAAATTCGACCTACACTTTTTTAGCCTATATAACAGAAAGTGTTAGTCCCATAATTAGTTTGAGTGAATATATAGTAAATTACTATACTTAATGTTAATATATTTACTGTTTAAATGTTTGATTTAGAATATATGTGTAGAATTTAGAATATTGCACATACACATTCTCTCAAAACATTGATTTCCTGGCAGACAAAAAGCAATCTTACATTTATGACCAAGCAACATATCAAAGGATTCTGACCACTTCATAGCATCATCAGGACTGGGCCTTAAATGGAAACAAAACAGAACTTGCAATCAAGAGAGGTAAATAAATGAAAATAACAGACTCTACAACTTTAATAGGTTCCCTCAAAATTGCAATCAATGTGTACATATTGTGCAAAATGCAGGGTGTTATTTCTGTGACAAAGATGCCACTTGGCATGGCTTTCTGTATTTTCACATTGAAATTAGATTCTTGTTCCAGCTCCCTGAGGCACGAAAGCTATTGTTCAAAATTGAATAATCAATGAAAGCTGTCAAGACAAACAAGAGCAAGAATTCATGACAAATATGACTAAGCTGTGCTCAAAATGTCAGTACTCTAATCTCTGTGCCAGACACACACCAAAATTGACCAAATGCTTGTTTTACTGCTGAAATAATTATCTGCATTCAATCATCAATATATTGAACATATAGAGTTGGACCATCTAGTACCATCTAGTGCTGATTCATGATATGACACTGAATACACATAATCGGTCAGTGTTTGGTCAGTTTCTTTCAGAAACATGATTAATGATGCTAGAAAATTCCACAACTAGTTATATTGCTTTTTACACAGTGAAAGATCTGTGTTGAAAAGAAGGATGGTCAGAGCCAGGCAAAGAACATTGGAAAAGAACATAGACACTGACTGCTCTGATTTCAGGAGTTTCTCCAGCTTGCTCGCACGAAGCTCGTTTTTCTTCCTCAGGAAGGTCCAGCGATTTTTCATGTCCTCGGCCCTGTGCAGAATAATAATTTCTTAAAAAGTTAAAAACTCCAGAATTACTTACAAAAGAACAGAAACCTTGATACCCCACCAGAACGACTAGATGGGAACTATTGCGTTTCACTAAACATAGAGAGCACAGCCCCGAAAATGAAGGAAAATCATTCATGTTAGCCATATTAATCGCAATAACTATTTAAATACCAGAAGGGCAATATTCTGAAAACAAGATGTCCTGAAAATAAGGTGTTTTCCCCTCAAAATGTGTCTGAAAAAGTGTCTTCTGACATTTGTGCTCCAGTGTTTTTATAAGTCTTTCTAATGAAAGGGTAGGGTTGGCGTAGGGGAGTTGTCATGTATTCGGTCGAATCTTATAGTCAGGCAAATTTCGGTTGTGCTGCAAAACTCTAATACAGAGCATCTGTCAACTTAACGCTTACAGATTCTTGGATTTCTTCTTTTTGAGACCTCCTCCTGCCACATCACATCTGCAGTCATTCTGCAAGCAAAAAAAAAAAGATGTGTCATGTCTTCAGAACACCAATTTGATTATTCTAGCCGTGAACAATGGGGACGTACACTTTTGCCAGAGAAAAGCATGCAGATGTGGTACGCGGACCCCCCATTCTTGGTTAGTTCTTTCCTCAGGGTCTTGGGAGAGGGCATGGTCCAGCCATCCTGCTGGTCATGGGCATTGCTGCTGAGGAAGTTGATGGAATGTTCAGAGATAAAGCGTGGTGAGCGTGGCTCCTGAAGCAAGCTGCCCTCGCTGTGGGTGCGGCGGTGGAGGGACTTCTGCACGCCCAAACCATCCATTTCTTTTCCAGATGGTGACGTCTCCACCATGCTGCGCCGCTTCATGCCCTCACACTCCAGAAAGTTGTTCCCATTGCATTCTCTATGATCCTCTTCCTCATCGTCTTCATCCTCCTCATCCTCGTCAGTCGACGGAGAGGTCAGGACATCGGCCATGAATGCACGGTCCAGGCACAGCTTAGGAATTACCAGCGGTGAGGAAGACAAGGATGAAGACTGAGGCCGGGCACAGACGCTCATGATCTCTGAAGCGCTCTCACCTTCCCCTTGTTCCCTCTGCTCCTTCTCCTGTCCATCTTCTCTCTCTACACTCACTGACTTCTTCTCTAGTCTCTCTTTCCACACCTCCTTTTTCAGGTACCTGCCCTTACACTCCTCTCCAGCTGTGGACAGCTTTGGCTCTGCCAGGGTGTTCTGGCCCAGTTCTGGGTAGTGCAGTCTGGCCCCGGAGGTACTGCCCATCCTAGGAGACTCTGGTGGACAGGATGGGGACAGATCCCTCGAACTCTGGGTTCCAAAGTCAAGCAAAGCTGCTTCGCTCGAATCAACTGACTTTGGCTCTACCATCTGTCACCCAAACAAGAGAGAATACAAATGATGAATTAGCTCTGAAACACATATCAATGTCTAATATCTTTTTGTTGATCACAATTAAGACTAAGCACAACAAGAGAATGAGTCTGGTGTCTTGATTACTTTTATCAAAAATATTCCAAAACGACAGATATTTATCATTGTTATGAATAGTATTTGGTTTAAAACCATGACATTATGATGTAGTCATAATTATAGCCACTATCTATCTTCACATTTACCTACAAGTGAGACTGGGTTTAAAAACTATTTTATATAACTATAAAATAAAACTATTTTATATAGCTATTTATGGATGTATGTCTTGTTAATAAAAATCTGAAGAAACAGTGAGAAGAGTGATTAAATTAATTTACAAAACTTGAATCTACATCATTAGTCATGTCAAGCACCAATTAGACTGATCAATGCCAGCCAAGAAAAAGAAAAAGCATCCAAATGCTACATATCGCACTTCAGAAAACAGGTATGTTGGTGAATCAGTAAGCTGTCATTCAATTATAATGGAAAAATAACTCATACTGGTCTATCCAATTAATATGTGAGGCTGTGTTTTCATGATAACACACACACAGAAGGTCGTGTAAGCCGACTTCACCATAGTATGGAATCAGAATCTGAAAGGGTAATGCATTCATTCACCTGTCTCCCACACAAACACTGACTCAGCCCTTCGCCTGCCTATTGTGAACGTGACCAAGTGAGTCATAACACACTCGGCTCTCCAGACACAATGATCAGATCATTTTTTACATTTGGAAGTGATAATACTGACATTTGAAAGAGACCAGGAAAAAGAAATGATAAAAATGACATAACAATAATAACAACGACAACGATAATAATAGCATTAAAGTGAAGACCCAAGAATTTCATCTGAATTCAAAACATAAGCACACTCTAGCCGGCAGCCAGCCAACAGACACAAGCTTGTGTAAATAAACACCAACAGACCGCCGGGAGCCACATTGTTCTCATCTCAGTGCAACAGGTCCGTCTAGTCACGATATCAGCTCATCCTGTCACAATTAACACCAAACCCACAACAAAGGAGAGAAGAGCCCTATTCAGATCACCTTCACAGAGATCCAGTTCTCGACCGCCAAAAAACAACCACAGTACTCTTCTGTCATCGCTGCTGTCGAGCGGCTCCCCGCTGCTCGGTCACATGTGCGTGTCGGTCTGTGCAAGTCTGCTGAGAGGTGGAGCTGCTCGCTGCAACTGTTGCAAATGTCAAGCAAAGCTGGAGCCCAGAAAGATGCAAATGCAGTGTGGAGAGAAAGAGAGGGAGAGAGAGAGAGACAGAGGGTGGGGGAGAACGAGGGTGATGGAGATTTACAGAAACGGAGATAATGAGTGATCATCTTATTTAAAAAAAAAAAGGTAGAAGTTTTTGAAAGATCTACTCAAGAAATACATAGAACCAGGGGGAATTAACAGAATCTGAGGGGGAAAGGGTAGACAGATTTGCTCAAGCTAGATCATTTGGCAAAAACAAATTTAAATTACTGAGGAACTGAATGACTGACAGACTGAAATTCTGAGAGAGAGGAGGCAGGGAAGGATGGAGAAGGTGTGAAATAAAAAGAAAGAAGGATTCTCTGACTGAGAGGGAGTGTGATGCTCTCGAGAAAATGATGTATGAAATCAAGGATACTGTTTTTCTAAGGGCATGTGTCTGCCAACCACATTCTCAGCTGTAGGGTGCTCGTACCCTAGTGGCTAACACACTCACCTATGAACCAGAAGACCCAGGTTCAAATCCCGCTTACTGCCATTGTGTCCCTGAGAAAGACGCTTAACCCTAAGTTGCTCCAGGGGGGGGACTGTCCCTGTAACTTCTAATATACCACATCATATATTTTCAAAGGGAAGCACAACTTAGAAATTATAAAAAAGAGATAATGATGGACCCTACATTCATTACCTTCTACCGCCCCACTGGGTAACACTCTCGCCTATGAACCAGAAGACCACAATGTCACAGGTTCAAACCCCACTTGCTACCATTGTGTCCCTAAGCAAGACACTTAACCCTGAGTATCTCCAGGGGGACTGGTGCACATGTGAGTAGATACCAACATTCCAACTCCAGACATTCAGCACCCAACTTCCCTCCCAAACACACACACACACACACACATATATATATATATATACACACCAGTACCTGATGAAGCCCCAGCCTCTCTCTCTGCTGTAGCT
This sequence comes from Denticeps clupeoides, assembly GCF_900700375.1. NCBI lineage: Eukaryota > Metazoa > Chordata > Actinopteri > Clupeiformes > Denticipitidae > Denticeps > Denticeps clupeoides. The sequence continues at coordinate 9,433,278 of NC_041717.1, read as the reverse complement.
GCTTTTCAATATTTTCCCTCAGGCACTGAAGGACTCTTCTTTTCTGCTCGGCTGAAAAGGCTTCCAGGCTGAATAGGCACTCGCTCTTCTGCTGCCGCAAGAGGAGATAGGTGGATTACTCATACAGATGTTCATGACGCTCAGTTTTTCCACCTGCATTATTCTCAGGCATGTGTCTTGATAATGAGGCCAGCCAAAAATAAAGAAATAAATAAATAAATAAATGCCTGGCTACTGCATGCAGCACGTCAAAGGAAGGACATTGTCCCTTTTGTAGCGTTTAGTGTGTGAAGGGTTGGGGGAGGTGGGGATCAGCAGATGGCTCGCTCTGATTATTCTTTCAGTGGTTTGCCCATTCTGAATGTTTGACCTGACGCAAGGTCCTTATAGAATCATATATAGAACCATACATTTCCATTGGATTTAAAAGAAATTGCATACATAAAATGCCAAAGGTGATCGCAGTGCAGTACTTGGTTCATTTCATGAGATCCAATGTTCAGCATTTTGAGACTTTAATGAGCACTGTCTAATGAACATGCTTATAAATATCTAGTGCTGTAGTATTCATCATGATATATACAGAAATCCTTGAAACATCTGATCTCACCTCCGTTCTCTGTGTGAAGTACAGCCGCATTTTATCAGCAGAAACTAGAGACAGAAGATGGCATTTGATAATTCAAAAACATCACACCCACAATATGTTTAAACATCTGTTATGTATGCATAAAAACAAGCAAATCTCTTGCAGCAAACATCTTATTACAGCATTTGTGATTTGCACGTATGATAATGAAACATCACATCAGAACTGACCATCCTGCAGTGTGAGCTGGTGCAGGAACAGCGGGCTCTGCAGGACGTTGCAGCGTCCGGGCTCATCTTCACGGGTCAACAGCATCAGGTCAGTGTAGATGAAGACGGTGGCCTGCAGGGGGAGCAGTGCAATCAGCCATAGCCCAGTGGCCTGCTTGTGTCACTCTCACACAAGCTGGTCCCCGCATGATGCCGCCCCGAGGCAAGTAGAAAATCCTGCCATAATTCTGGTAGCGTGATTATATTGCTGGCACTTAATTATTCATGTGCCTCTTTCATTGTGCCTCAAGAATGCTCTCACTTAGAGCTTATGCATAATTAAAGGTCGCCGGGAAAAAAATTATAGTCGACAACACTGTTTCACCAAAATGATACTGCCGCCCCAACCCGTCGCCAGCCATGTCGGTGCTCTCAAGATTCCCACGGATCCTTCAGCTGAGGGTGTTTGCCCGCACTTGGAGCAAGGCTGAACCTATGCCAACACAATAAGGCCTATGTCCCCTAAATCAAAGGAGTGCGGAGTCTCCGGGACACTGCTGGAATGTGGGTCATGACGAACAGCTTTGGTTTATTAAAAACGGCTCATCTTCTCAGGAGTGAGTCTCACCTCATCATTTAGGTCTTACTAAATCTAGGCTCTGATAATAAACTCAGAGGGTTCAAGCATTGCAGCGGGCCGGTAAAAAGGCAGATAAATGCCACTGTTTCCAGACTTAATTAATCCTCTAAGAGCCAAGCTGGAACAAGTGCAAGTAAGAAGCACTTGAAGAAAAGGGGGAAAAAAAACATAGATCCACTTTCCCTCTCAGGGAAACATTTGGTTTACACCATCAATACAAAAAACAGTCTGAAATAAATGCCCAATGAAATGGATCTGTTTGTAAAAGCTACTGTTTCGGGTATCTAGGCAGGAGAGGTCACCTTCAGGATAAGATGTACATTACAGATACAAATCCTTGGGTGGATAATAATAAAAATACACTGTGAGCTCTGTTTTTAGGAAAGTCATTTCTGGTTGACTGAACTTAACATTACACTAAAATAATACACAATAGGCTGAGGCATGTGTATATCTACTGTTGTCCTGCACCTTTAATCTGTCACAACCTGGTGACTCAATTATTGTTCTTAAAAGTTTCCTACTATTTAACATTCATGTCCTCAGAACGTAGAATTACGATATTTCTGACACCATATGAAGGAATCAAAAGTGCCTGGTTAGCTATGATGAATCCATTTTCACTGTACAACAGTAAATAACTGAACACTGATAAATTAAGATTCTTCATACTCACAACGAATCGTTTTAGCCCCTGATTTTTCGTTTAGCCTCTGATTACACTAAGACCTTTTTACTTGGGAATCTACTTTAAAAATCTAGCATCACATACATGCATGTTCATGACAATACGTATAGGTCCACCCGTACCTTGATGGCCATGCGTTGGCTGTCATGTAAGATCAGCTCCTCGGAGAGAAGCAGCATCCTCTCAGGGCTGCAGAGGTCCAGCGGCTGTAGGAGACATTCACCATCAGATCATCTCCATTTAATCTTCTGCCCATCAGCTAACCAGTGATGAAATCATGATGATTGTACGCAGGATGAAACATCTGGCAGATATGAGTGTGATGCCTTCTAACAATGCCTTCTATTTGTATTTTCACACAAAGGAAAGTTGGACAAGGCTATGGTTATGAGTCTGTATGCTTTATCAATTCATTCTTCTACAGATACAGATGTGCTATTATTAATTAATTAAAGCAAATAATAACAAAATGATATTATGAGAACATTATATTGGCTCCTGACCTGCACAAAAACTGGAAATATAAGAATCTTGGGGGTCAGTGCGACATAGGTTCCATAATTCGAGTGTGGAAGGTGTGACTGGACAATGGTGCAGTTCTGGTAGTTGGCGAAACTCTGCCTGTATGTTGAGGAACGGATTGTGGATGTTCTGCTGTGAAGGGGCCGCTGCAAAGTGGCTCTGGCCTGCAGGTCACAGTCCTGCAGGAAGCCACTGCTCTGCTGCAGCCCCCTGGCTGGATGTGTTTGATAGATCCTCCCTGAAATAAGATGAATGAAGAATTCGATGGTGATATTTAGCTAACTGAAAACATAATTTAATGCTAAAGGAGTGTGGCACAGTGACACGTTTTGCTTACCAAGTGTACCAATCGTCCCGTTTGAGTCTGAATAAACCGGCTGCAGCATCTGAAAGATACAGATTGCTTAAGAAATTAACATATTTGGGTTTCTTTAAGATGATCGTTTATAAATTCACCGGCAAACCAGTTAAGCATTTCTGTTTAAATCAAATTCAAATTCAAATTTAATTTGTCACATACACAGTCATACACCGTATGATGTGCAGTGAAATGCTTTCTGCAACTGCTACAGACCACAGTATTGCAAATGTTGCAAGTAAACAATGAACCAATATGCAAATATTGCAAACATAACCAAGTATTACACTTTTACGTCTTTAACATAAAATATGTGTAACTGGTAGGGTGAAGGTGTGCAAATGAGTTAGTTTTTACAATGTTTAAAGAAAGAGAGAAAGAGCCATAAAGAAAGGAAGAAAGAGCAGTAAGGAAGAAAGAGCAGTAAGTAATCATCCTTAGTTTCTTAGTCTCAAGGTTATGTGCAGTACTCTTCCGTAAACAAGTAATAAAAACACATACAGCAGGAAAACTAGACTCTCGCAGTCAGCACACACATCATCAGCTCAAATGGAAAGGCTCCATGGCTCCTTTTAATATGGACGAAGGTCTCTGATCCTGAGTCATAATTATTTCCAAGCCAAAAGACAGAAAAAAAAAACACACACACAGACACACTCAGACAAAATCACTTGGCAAAGCCTGGCTGCCAGGAGCTTCTGGCCCCTGCTAAGCTCTCTTCAGGCTTTAAAAGACAACCATGGTGCTTTAGCCAAGTGTCAGAACCCAATATGTTCTGTATTAAATTGTGGCAATAAGAAAAGGGGACCATAAATCACCTGGCTTCCAGGGTTAACAGGTGACAGGATAATGTAGTTGTCACCGTTTGATGATGTAACACGGGTTCCTTTAAGGGTCTGGGTTCGGGTTTTGTAGTCATTTTCCTCACTTTTGTCCCTCCATGGCCACCCAGAGTCCATCAGTCCACTCACAGGGCTCTTGGAGGTGTTCACCTTCTTGTGGCGACTCTGTCTGTGGTTAGTTGGGTTTGATAGAAGGGGCGGGGTTTTGTCCTGTTTCTTGGCCATAGGTGATAGTGTGTCGTAGCCAGATGTCTTGTAAGTAGGCTGGTGGATCAGACCTTCAAAATACGGCTTTGTGACAGGAACAGTGCGCCACACCACTAGTGTGATCTCGCTGCGGCAATTTCTGGAAAAACAGAGACAACAGCCTGAATCTAAATTCTATTGCAATTTAAACACTGCAAATGCACACTCAATCCTAATCATGGATAATCTTCATATTATTACTGTAAACATCATGAAAACCTCTTAATCAGATTATCTCATTAGTGTAATTTAATTACATATGAATAAGTAACAGACTTGATGCATGAATACAATTTAACTTGATTATAATTAGTCTATATATTTGGTGCATGAGCCAAAGGACTTCGGCATCTGAATATGACCATAATTATCACATTATTTTATCAATATGTTTGACACTTGGATTAATATCTTATATCAATCACTTGTGGTTGAAATGAACCAAACTGTATTAATGGACTAGGAGTAAATTCTCATAACATACCTGATGGCATGGGCAAGGTCCACACATTTCCAGTGCTCTACAGGTTGACCATTCAGCTGAAGCAAGGTGTCCAGCTGCTGCAGCCCAGCCTGATGAGCAGGTCCTCCTAAAATTAAAAGGCCAAAATACATACATTGGTGCATAAAACATTTTATTTGTTTTTATTTTACATTATTTATTTTTATCCAGGACAACACTGTTACTTCTGAACCAGATTTAACATCTCTGAAAATCTGAAAAATGCTGATGCCTCCCATCCAACCAGAAGTGAAGTGAAAGTGAAGTAATTGTGTCCGCTGCTTTTAACCATCCCCCTTGGTGAGCACTGGGCAGCCATGACAGGCGCGCGGGGAGCAGTGTGTGGGGGTGGTGCTTTGCTCAGTGGCACCTCAGTGGCACCTTGGCGGCTCAAGATCTGAACCGGCAACCTTCTGACTATGGGTCCGCTTCCTTAACAGCTAGGCCACCACTGAACCTGAGCGACTTACTAATGGTAGTAAGTGGGGTATGAACCTGTGACTTTGAAGTCTTCTGGTTCAGAGGTACCCGCTAGGCAGGTAACAAATATATGAAAACATATATGAACTGTACATTTTCAGAACAGCTCTCTGAAGTTGAATACAGTGCTCATTAAAGGTCCCATGACATGAAACTATTTTTTGCTTTTATATAAGTCTGAAATTCAGCCTTGGTGCAGAATTGCAGCCACTTTTAGCCAGTCCCACAATGAGATTTCCGAAGGATGTGTCATTTTGGTATCTGTAGCTTTAAATGCTAATGAGAAGGAGAGAAGCCTATAGAAGTTAGTGTGCATTCGAGGAAATTATGTCATCCACACCATTCACCAACCATGATGCTTGGCACAGACAGGACCTTTTCCCTTATGAGGACATACAGGGGAAAAATTCCAGATCCGGCTGTCTGTGCTGCAGCTCTCTGAATGGCAAAGTAGAATGTCCAAAGCACTCTTTACACCTATCGCCACTTCTAGCCACTGCAGGACTAAAGACAGACTAGGGGAACCCACTCTATACAGGCTATACAGATGTAAACCCACCTGGTTCCACGGCCTGAACACGAACAGGAGAATCAGAGCAGATGGTGAAGCCAAACCCATCTTTCCCTCTGAGGATGGTTACCTGAGTAAGATGCATAATGTTACAACAGACTGCAAATAACTAACCCTGACACATCACTAACATCACTGGTTTAATGTGATTTTCTTCAATGTCATTATAATACACGGTGGAATTTTGTGGTGTTTTGTGGGTTTACTTGATGAGAAGAGGATTTACTGCTGCCCATTTATAGAAACAATGACCCATGATGTCACATCTTGACAATTAAACCTGCGCTGAGGATACAGTGTTACCATGACAGGGAATGTGAATTAATCCAGGGCGCCCTGGGAAATGCTCCATTGAGATGGTTGAAATGTCACAGCACCAAGCAGTCTGGGATATTAAAATCTACAAGCAGAGAATTAGTCAAGGTTGCTGGGAGATCAGCGAGGAGGCAAGAAAGGAAACGTCTGGAGCTAAAACTACGCGGACAGGCGGCGGGGAGGGACAATATTTAGACAGCAGAAGTCAAAATGTCGATTCGGCTCCATTGCCAATGTACACACAGGAGGGGGCAAAAAAAAAAGCCACTACCTTACACAACTGGCCAACAATGAAGCCAACAGAGCTGACAGCTTTACAGAATTTCCACTGGCATTACATTGGTTTCCTCTGGGTCATCCAGCTTTTGTTGCCCACTTCAATAAAAAAAAAAAAAAACAACAACACGGAACTAGTGGAGATAATCCACATTTTTCCAAATGCATTCATTTTGGTGTGATGTATTATACACCCCTAACCCTCCAGGCAAACTTTTTAAACTATATTACATATTTATGAATACCTACACTACCTACACTACTAATGTTTCTGAGCAATCAAAAAACAAAATGTCAAAGCAAAATTGCTTGATGGAAAATCTTGTACAATATATGAAGAATAACTTCCAACAGAATGAAAAATATCAAAGAACTAAAACATATACTTTCTTGGACTGAAGAGGAAGCTGCTTTCTCTGGTAGACTGAAATCATTTTCTATTTATTTAAAAACAGAACTAGTTACTATTTTTGAAGTTGGACCACAAGTGAAACCGCATGAAAAATGAATTTGCGGGGTGCTTCTGCTCCAGAGGTTTGGTGTTGACTGTGTTCTCTAGCCTAGCCTCATTTGCTTTCATTACACTGTGCAAAGCCTGTTGATATGTGATATATGCAAAACAGTGATGTAACTTGCATCATGTCTAGGGAATCAGGGATTCTGACCATCCATACGTTTTAAAAAGACATTATATGCTGTTTTATCCAGTTGTTCCAATGCTGTAAATAGAATTAACAGCATCATCATCATCCAAGTGTCTAAAAGTCACACATGCTGGATTAATAAGAAACAACCAACCTGAGGCAGATTCCTCTCAATGCAGAACCTGCATAATCCATGGATGGTGTGCATGTCCAACAATTAGCTGCTCACCCCCGTGAAATGGACTTTTACATGCTCAGAACAGTCCGCGGTGGGTATCAACGCGTAACCCGAGGCATCCATGTAACTGTCTCTCAGGACCCCAGCGCTTGTTTGGAGTGAACATACCCACTCATGGGAACTTCGCGGCATGGAAGAATTACAGGAAGCCACCGTCCAGTCCCCCCCTCAGCCAGTAGGCCGGCTGTATGTCTGCGCTCGATAAGCCAACATGCTTCCTGAACTTTCAGCATCACGGCGGCTTTGCTCTCCAAACCAGATTTACGTCCCTGATACTCATCTCACACGCTGAAAAACACAGGCGCACGCTTGCTGAGTCAACACCATGTTTATAATGTAGGCCCGCTGTCAACACTGGAATAATGTTTGTGCTGTGAAGTACCATAAGACATTTTCATCTGACAAAGGAGGTCAGATAAGGTCTTTTTATAGTCCTGATGAACATTCCCATAATGAAAAAAAAACAATGGCAGTACAATGACAGGCTGATACTGATTTTTTTTCTATGGTTAGACATTTTTAAGGAAGGGATTACTTTATAATAAAGAAGGGATAGGAATAGTTGGAAATTTGCTCTAGCTTTTTGGGCAAACATCTCAGTTCAGGGAATAGGCCGTGTGCCAAAAACTGAATCATACACGGATAAATCATAAACACGCAGCAGCCCCGCTTCCTATTACAGCCACTTTGTTGGCTTTTCCTACTTCCCATCTTTGTCTATGGAGAAAGGGCAGTCCTGGGAAAATGTGTATGGGGGAGGGATGTGGACCAGTGGGGGTGTGGGCTGACAATAACACAATATCCAGAAAAGCATCTGCACACACCTCAACCTCCCAGTGAATTTCCCATCATTGGGACTGAGCGTCACAGGAGATTTCTGTTCCCCTGATACCAGACTGATCCACAGATCTGCAATGACTACAGCCACATTCACATGCTGCTGATTTGAACTGGCTGAAAGGTCACAGGTTTTGGCATATGCATGGTTGCTTAAATCTGAATTAGTCAATTTTTCACTGGCTTTGGAAAAACATGCCTCATAAAAATGTTAATATGCAAAACAGCATTAAAATTGTACACAAAGATGCAGATGAATTATGCATGAAAAACAAACAGAAAGTATTTTAGTGCTGAGATAAAGGGCATTTGGTCTATTATTAAGAATCCCTTCTTTTGTTTAAAAAAAGTATATCTGAATCAATATTTAATTTTGATTTAGAACCACATTTTTTTCACCGCTGCGAATAAGCAGGGATTTCATTAAGCGATCACATGAGCAGCATCCGTTCAGGAGCATCAACCCAGCTGTTCATCGTGCAGCTGTTCATCATTGATCACAAGCTGTGGCTGCAGGAAGGAAAGGGACAGTGTCCGGCTGCGTACTCACCATCAGGGACCGCATGTTCTCTGCACTGGTCGTCTCTGCTCTGCGACCATGATCCGGTACTGCAGAATCTGGAAGGTAGATGAAAGAGTCCCAGGAGTTCCAGGATGAAAGAGTGCCCTTTGAAAACATTTCAGTTCCCAGAGTCCATTCTTTAGCCAAGTTCGGAATTAAAACCAACACAAAATTGCGTCCCGGACACCACACTGCAGCAGTGTGGTGAGATCGCTGTCTAATGAGGTTAGAAGGAGCTCAGCAAACCCTGCTCCACAGAGCGAGAGGGAGGAACAAAAAAAAAAATTACCCCCTACCCAATCAACCAACTACAGGCTGCCCCTAGGTAACCATAGTGATTACTACTCTCCCAGGAAACAATGTCTTTTAAAGCATTCCTCATAAAAGCACCATTCAGCCGGGACACAATACAGCTGGCTTTTCCCTCGAGTTTCTCCCGAGTGGCCTGACAGAATCCCCCTTTCCTCCCTTCTCATCTCTCTCTCCAGTCACTTCGATAAATGTAATCTCTCCCGACTCCCAAGACGGCGCACGCGTCCTCCACTCCACTTAATCCGGACCCTGTGCGCGAGGGATGGGGGGATAATGTGCGGGCGGGGGGCTATTCGGATTTTGCCCGCTGGAATTAAGACGGGCTTTGAGCAGGGGTTGAATGTCAGAGCGCGAGGGCCATGAGCCAGTGCCAGCTGCAGGGCCACGCCGGGGGCAACTCTTATTTGAACCTTTTCTATTTGGAAAGAGAGGAGATGAGATCTTTTTTTTTTTTTTTTTTGGAGTGAGGGATTTGAACTGGCACTGACTCATCCTGGAGCTTTTTAAATGTAGTACCTCGACTCTGCCCCCCCTGAGGTCTTTGTTGCAGAGTAAAATAGACTGATTTCTCCCGGCGGGAAGGAAGCTTTAGTTGATCCCAAAAAGGCTCCTCTGTTGGCCTGTGAAAGGTGATTATGTACCAGTTTGGTTGCCAGAAATCCCTTTTGCCAAATATACTGAGTTCGAATGTTTTCTTTTCACTGATGAAAAACTTTTTCACTCACTCACCCCAAAAATCGTAAATCAACGGTGTGTTCCACTTCGCCTGAACACATTAAGGAGCGAGGGTTGTAATGAAAGCATCCTCCCACTTCACACGTAAAGAGCGAGGGAGCTTCAATCCAGCTACCTCACCACTCCAACACCATTATCCAAAGACCCCCGGGCTGCCAGCCGATGGACACCGTGATCTAAGCCGAAAGGTTCCACTCACCAGCGGGCCGCCTGACGCGTCTGCAGGCCACCCTCAGATGTTTGCCTCTGCCCAGCTCCTCGCCCAGGAGATAATACCAGCCGCTGATCTCCTGACGGAAAAAAAAATAATAATAATCAGTGGCCAGAGTAGTGGGGAGACATTCACGCATTTTATCTCCACCAGACTTTAATTCTCTCTGCTTGAGAATCTGTCAGTCAAGTTTCTCGCATGTAGCTGGCCCACCATTACAGGTACAAACCTTTACTCACATCTTTGCATTGGCTGGCTGTTAAATTTAAGGTATTATTATTTGTTATGAAAAGACATCATGGCATGGCTCAGATATTGTTTTAAAGATTTACCATTCTTTGGTCTTAATTTTGCATTGCCAGACGTCACTTCTGTTTCAAATTAACGTGTTGAAACCAATTTTACAAACTTTTCATTGATATTTTATTTTCAGTTTTAGATTATGGTTGACCTATTTAACTATGCTCCTCCCATTGTAAAACTCTCTTTCTAAAAACATCATTAAAGATCTTGTTCTTGGTGACAGAAATAATGTTGCACCAACAAAAAGGGAAGTTCTTCAAGATGCACATAACTAGCACATTGTTCATATTTGATCTATTTATGAACATCCTAAGGATGCCTTTGACCTAACACTAGCAAACAAGCTCCAAGCTTAGCGCTAAATGTACATCAGAAATAATTACGACTTAAGTAGAATTCAAATGTAAGAACTGGGAAGACATAACATGTGAGCAGTGAAATCATAATATTGCTGACTTTCGAATGCATTTGACCGAGGAGGTCTCTGCAGCCACTGTCCCCCACCCCATGTCCCACAGCTCATGGGCATTAAGTTATAGGTTCAGTGCGTGTCCACAGCTGATGCCCGTCCAGCATTCTGGGCCAGGGAGCCAGATGGCTGTCTGCTATATAAAGCCAAACAGAGGCTGTGAGTCAGGGCCGGTTCCACGCTGTTGCTGTGGCAGCACCACCTTCAGAGAATCTGTTTTAATTCAATCATGCACCATGACAGAGACTTGTGAAAGGAATTGCTTTATCAATTTTCATCATATTTCAGATCCAACCGTGTGTGGAGGCAGCCAACACGCTGCTTTGCCATGAGAATTTGTAACTGGGGTGAAGTGGTTTCAGGTGCTTAACACACTTAATTAAACACCATCCACCATGAACTACATGCTCATTTAACACCATAATACACAGACAATTATTCACACATCATTCAAGATTATTTCACTGGGTCAAAATAAGCAGCGGCCTGTTTGCGGTGTGTGAGAATTTCTCCATTTGGAATTGGTTTTAGATTTATATCCATTTTGTGTATTCATTCATATTATCACCAATTTATTTACCAATTATTTCGAATTAAATACTATAATATGCAATTATCATTGCAAATTATGATTACAATCATACCACAGTGCACATTCACCTTTACTGCCATAATTAGGGAGTGTATCCCAAAGCTCATGCAGCCCAGGAAATCACTGCGTCTGTAAAGGAAATGGGCAAGGTAAATTCACACTGACTAAAATCATTCTACACATTCGAACTGACTCATCTGAAGATTTTGGTCTGTCTGACTAAAGAACCAAAGGTTAACCACGTTAAGATGTATCTGCTTTGTTATTGATTGCAGAGTCATGTTTCGTGCATTATAAGACAGGATGATTTTATATTATTCAAAGGTCTTATCCCCCTGGTTCACAGATGATCTGAGAAGCGTTTCAATTACTCAACCATGCATTATTTAAACATATCCATAATGTATATTGAATTAAATGTCAGAAAAACTACCAAAACAGTGCAGAGGATAGCAGGAGCTCTACCTGGACGTTCTGCTCCGATTCCAGACAGTGAGCAGCAGCCTTTTATGGTTGTCTTCCACCCCAATATCCCTAAAATGAGCCTCAGGCAGTTAGATATATACTACATCAAATGCAAGCATAAATCATTTCTGTTACTGAATTGGTTTTGATCAGATTCAGTCACTTACAATAGAAATGTTTCATTAAAAGCAGGATTCTTGCAGTCAAATATTGTCTTGGTCTTCCATCGCTTACTATGGTCAACATCTGGTACAATAGCGATCTGCAGAAGAGGTTTCACTTATTTTACACTCAGAGAATGAATATGAATATGCATGACTAGGCATCGGATATGTACTTGAACTAACAAAGCCATCTGTTCCTGATTTTAATGTACAACTACACCATGCATTAAAAAGAACAGCTGTCCTGTATAACTTGAACCAAAACACAGCCCTGCCGCTCCCAAATACCAGCTTGAAATACATCAATTCTAAAGTCATGCACTTGATACAGCTTTCTGCTCTTCAGCGCTAAAACAGTACAGTAAAGTAAAGTAAGAAACAGTATAGTAAAGTAAAAAAAAAAAAAGTTATTGATCAAATAACTAGATAAACTGTAATCTGTTACTTAAATAATCTGTTATATGAATATAAAATGTTTACTTTGACATAGGAGTCACAAGGTCTGAAGTCTCCACCCGGGAGCCCTCTGGCCTCAGAGACTGTGAGAGAGGGATTGTGACACACAGGAGAATGTGACACACATTGAGAATCATCTCATACTGGAAATATCAGATTTCCTGTATAAATTCAATAATTGCACCTAAACGTATCTATATAATATCTGTATTTTATGTATGCATGTGTTATTTTTATATCTTAGTTTATACATACACAGTACACAGGTCTACTAGCCTAGACTCTCATCATGATGCTGTGTACTTTGTTCCACATTTACAGTATTTGGCAGATGCTCTTATCCAGAGCAACTTAAATTTTTTTTGTATGTAATAAATTAACCTCAGGATGCCTAATGGATTAATATTCTAATCTTTACGTCTGTTAGTCATTTATACCCATGTTTAAAGATTATTCAACCTTCAAATATATAATAATTAACACTTACTATGTACATAAAGAAGTCCATTCCGAGGTGTGACTGACAGTTTCAGTTGGCCTATGGAAAGCATGGAAAATAACACATTTAATATGTATATACACGTCACAGCACCCGGACACACAGACACATACACAAACACTCTTTTAAATGAAAAAATTCAAATGTGCGTCAAAACCAACAAGGATAAAAAATTAAAACCAACTCAGACCAATGCTCTTTCAAGCTTTTAAAAATCTAACCATCAGGTTCATGCATAAACATAAGCACATATATATCTGCAGCCCCCGGGAGTCATCAGGAAGAATGACTCTTCAGAAGCTGAAATCCAGCAAATCCTCAACAACAGAACTCACCGAACGTTCGCAAAATAAAAGAGGAGTGCTGAGAGTTGACAGGACAGCCGAGCGGGACCCTGCGTGCACCCTGGCAGTCCATGTTGGTACAAAAGGTGAACAGCTAACGGAAGCGAGAACATTAACCCACTTCCATTGTCCTCAAGGGCCGAGAAGAATCTGCTTCAGATTCAAATGAATTCTTGGCAACAGAAAGGCCAAAAAAAGCGTAGCCAAGTGCCTCTTTGAAGTAATAAAGACAGCAGCGCTAAAGCCGGCGTAACTCTTAACCGCCCTTTCATTTTGAATGGGTTGACACTCACAACATTTTCTGATTGGACAGGGTCACGGCTGAATGGGGGCAAAGAGCGAAAGGAGGCGGAGCCAATCCACCTGCTGCTGGGCCTCACAATTGGCCGATTCTCCTCAGCGCAGCCACATCGCTGCCACATCACTTCACGAAATAGCAGGCTTGCTGTCAGACTGAGACAAAACATGGGCTGGATTAAGCCCCGCTCTCTAATAATGGAAAGTGTTTCTTTCTTCTGATTTAAGACAACAGAAATCACACAGACTAAAAAGAAAAAATCACATATTCCCAAAGCGAACCAGAATGCACCTTGTGAGCTTTGCTCACTGGCACGTTTCTCCACGCCTCCAACATGTTCACAGCCCAGGCCAGACAGCGGGACACTGTTTTTCTTCTGTTAATGGACTCCATTTATGGGTCACTCATTATTCCACACAGGAAGTGAAGGGCCCAAGCACCCTGTAATACCACAGAGTTCACCCATGGCTGCTGTTCAAAAGTGCCAGGAAGTCACGGGCACAGCTATGCATCTGAACAATGGACAGAGAAAGTGGTGCTCTTACTCTCTAATTAAAACACATTATGTGAAAATCTGGCTCTAAAACAAGCAACAGACCACTTAAAAAACATGATGTGCTGCTGATATCAACATATCCAAATGACACCAAACCAGGAAAGGTTTGAGAACCACAACTGTGCACTAAGCCCTCCTGTTTGGCTGCTGAACACATCTTAATTTAAAACATTATTATTTTATGCTGACAATAAAGGTTTGTTGTTGAGCATTACTATAGCACAACTCTTTTAAATATGATTAAAGTTATTTTTTGCCAAAGCTGTACATATACTTATATTGGGGACAACTTGAGTAAAGGCTGAAATTGCCCTGAAACAGTTGGTGAGTATTCTATGGTATCAGCCTTTTAACATAGATCAGACACATATTTTGCAAATTGTAGCAACTCGTAGTACCATACATACAGACTATACTGTTCTGTAGCTTGAACTTTACCTAGTATATACAATTTAACTCAAGTTACGCCAGGATTATTAATGACACAGCAACCGAATGTGAATGCACTGCATAGTTAAGATGCATAGATCAAGGAAGGCAGCTCAAAAAGTTTATGAATGCTGCCATCTAGTGGTACTTTTCCACAATTACTTCCTTGGAAAAATAAGGACATGGATTAAAATTTTAAAAAGTGATTTGAGAAAATGTATGACCTTTTCCTCTGAACCCAGAGGGGTGGATTTTTCTCTTCTTCTTTTTTTGAGCAGTTTCTTCTTCTTTCTTCCTCAAAGAGGTCTTGACCACAGCAACCTTTACGTTGCCTTCCAGACTGCTGTGGGTTACTGCTGTGGGTTTTCTCCAATCCCTTTCTCCGAGTCTATCGATTTCACTGACAAAAAAGGAAAAATATGCGAGATGGAACATCTAGCCATTTACAAATATTATAGTGTGACAATGTTCATAAACGGTTCCATGTGTCTACAAACTGTCCCTCTAGAACGAGGGCAAAACATCTGTTCAATGTAGTGATCAGTCTTCACCACTGTACACATCTCTGTAAAAATGGCAGGCTTTTGTGATACAAAGACACAGGTTCAAACCCCAATTACTGCCACAGTGTCCCTGAGTAAGACACTTGTCTCCAGGGGGACTGTCCCTGTAAGTACTGATTGTGAGGGGCTCTGGATAAGGGTGTCTGGTAAACGCTGTAAATCTAAATCTTAGTGAAAGAGGCCACTGCCATCAGAGAACACTGTTTCCAGGGGGATGCTTGGTCGCAGAAATATTGAGGTAGATGGTACATCCACATAAATTCTGGAGCCAAGCAATTTGAGCTTCATTGTCTCTTGTATTGACCACACAACACTGGTCAGTCTGTTCTCCCACTGGACAACCTTCGGTAGGTCCTGAACATTGGAGTCCAGGAATATCCTAGAGCTCATGTTTGCTATTACTGTCCCATCACCAGGGAAGGTTGCAGTGTGGGAAGGTAGAAGCAAGTGATTCCTGGAACATAAACAGAAGCCCCGCCCACAGCACAGCACTCTGCCTTTGAGTCAACTCCAGTTTTGGCCTTCTTCATCCCAGTAATGAGATGACTGCTTCATACCATTCCCTTCTTTTTTGGAGCAGTTTCTTTTTCACCACTGTGTTTCTGCTGCACGTTCGTAGAATAAAAAATAATATAAGCAAGAATGACCTCCTTGTCTATGTACATCGGCAATTGGGTTCACCGTCTCGTGACATTTAACTTCTCACCACAACAATAACTAAGCAGATAATCCAATTTGGACCTTTCCATTAAAATCCTACTTCTGGCACATCAACTTCAACCACCAAATGTTCACTTGCTGCATAATATGTCCCACCCAGAAATCTCCATTGGTCAGTGGTGCTAATGTTCTGCCAGGCTGATTTGTTGTGTAGAGTATAAGAATAAAAACATATATAAGAATAAAGCCCCACAGTTCACAAAGCTAATTATGAATGCATGTGTAATGCGATGCATAATGGAACAGGCACAGGATTAAGGTCAGACTGAGGTCCTTTCACAGCGTCTCCAATCCAATTGCTGCTTGTGAATGTCAGACTACAGTGATGTGTTGCAGGAATTAATAATCTAATACAAATGTGCTCCAAATAGTTGTGTTCATTCATTTCATTTTCATTTACAGCATTTATTAGACTTACATTAGTTACAGGGACAGTCACCCTGGAGCAATATAGGGTTAAGTGTCATGCTCAGGGACACAATGGTAGTAAAAGGGATGGTTCATAGGCGAGTGTCTAACCCACTAGGCCACTACCACCCCCGGAGCAATTTATGGGCGCGCCTTTACATGTTTATAAATACCATAAAATGTTGGTCGTGTCTTTTGGGCATCCACAATGCTTCTCAGCGTGTGCTCTCAAAGACCGCTGTCCCCAGTCACCGCATCTCCGTTTGGTATCTGGGCCCGGCAGGAACTGCTGGTCCCGTGTCCAGCATGGCTCTCGCAGGGACTTTCTGGGGACAAAAGTATTAACCGCTGTTCATTCATCTCAATCAGAAGAATAGAATCTCTTATGAGAAAAATTCTGTTATGAGAAACAGAGAAAGCTTTGTATAAGGATTTTTAAATATAAAAAGCATGTGGATAAACTGTGACGTAAGAGAACCTCAAACATTACATCTTATATACGTATATATAGTCTGTGTGAGGGCGTGTGTATTCTATCGATGCCAGGCATTCACATTTAAAACAAAGTAACCAAGACGGTAAGCGTGAACTACGGCAACTAATACCACGGTAATCTGAACTGATCAAAAATGATCGTGCTCCACTTCCTCCAAGCTTATTTCCAGCGATTTTTAGGCAGGACGAGTTCATTCATGTTCTGCCGAGAACCGATTTTCCTACCCCATCAGCAAGATAAGGAAAAGTTACTAAAAATTAGTAAATGTCAATTATGGCAACAAGAGATTTTTACTTTCAATAAAGTATGTATCGCTGAATTCTATTTTCCACTATTTTTACATCACTGCTTTTTGAATCCTGTCTGTAAACTGCATTGGAGTAAAACAAGACATTTGAGGAACATACTGAACTTTTTTTGTCTTCACTGTCTCACGTCCATCGAGTCTCATTAAGAAAATTTGGTTAATTTGGCCAGTCAAGATGATATGAACTGAAAGAAACATCTCCTGACAGAAGCTCTGGACCCCAACAGCGTGAGGGGGGCAGGGTCACATTTCTCAGGATTAAATCACAGCCCTTTCCTGTGCCAGATGTTCTACATCTGCTTTAATCTTAAACCCGAGTTTATCATGACGCAAAAAGATCTCGGTACATGCACGTACTACTCTGCATGAATCTTCCTTTAAAGTTAGCAAATGCATTGGCAAATCTGCCTAGTTTTTAAATACAGGAAATATTAGTAGCCAGAGTTATTCGAAACAGTATTGTTAGCAGTCGTAAAATGGCATACTTCCCGATACCCCCACATTTTCTAATCATTTTACCGCAAAGGAAGTAAAGATTCCAGCACAACTTTTTACCTTTTCCTGCTGTTCTCAGGGAGCGCGCGCTCCATGTCTTTATATTTAACACCGAGTACCTACTCCCAGTACCCCGACTACCTACTCCCAGTACCCCGAGTACCTACTCCCAGTACCCCGACTACCTACTCCCAGTACCCCGACTACCTACTCCCAGTACCCCGACTACCTACTCCCAGTACCCCGAGTACCTACTCCCAGTACCCCGAGTACCTACTCCCAGTACCCCGAGTACCTACTCCCAGTACCCCGACTACCTACTCCCAGTACCCCGACTACCTACTCCCAGTACCCCGAGTACCTACTCCCAGTACCCCGACTACCTACTCCCAGTACCCCGAGTACCTACTCCCAGTACCCCGAGTACCTACTCCCAGTACCCCGAGTACCTACTCCCAGTACCCCGACTACCTACTCCACACGACGTAACCACGGCGAAGCCAGAACTCCGCCGCCTGAAACCGTTCAAACTGCGCCGCACCCCGCGGCGTCGTCACGGGAACCGCCGACCAATCACAGAGCGCGATTTTAAAACCGCGGATGGAAACGCAGATTTGGGAGCGGCCCACTTTCTCCCTCTGAGTACAGTTTATGTGTGGTATCCACAAGCAGAATTGTCATTATACATTACCACACACGTATGATGCATAATAAAAATATACAGTACAGGACAAAAGTTTGGACACACCTTCTCATTCAATATGTTTTCTTTATTTTCATGACCATTTACGTTGGTAGATTCTCACTGAAGGCATCAAAACTAAGGAATAAACACATGTGGAGTTATGTACTTAACAAAAAGTGTAGATCTGGCCACCACAGTTACCGGACCTGAACCCAATCCAGATGGTTTGGGGTGAGCCAAGTGCTAAACACCTCTGGGAACTCCTTCAAGACTTGGAAAAGCATTTCAGGAGACGACCTCTTGAAGCTCATCGAGAGAATGCCAAGAGTGTGCAAAGCAGTAATCAGAGCAAAGGTTGGATATTTTGAAGAAACTAGAATATAAAATTAGTTTTCAGTTATTTCACCTTTTTTTGTTAAGTACATAACTCCACATTCATTGTTTCGATGCCTTCAGTGAGAATCTACCAATGTAAATGGTCATGAAAATAAAGAAAACACATTGAATGAGAAGGTGTGTCCAAACTTTTGGCCTGTACTGTATGCATTTTGAGATTGAGTATCTTTATTCTAAACATGCAAACTTTATTCTAAGTTTTATTCGAGAAATACATGCATATATAAATAATGCTCAATTTCATATGCCTATGACTAAATGTTGTCCCATCATAAATTTTTACTGGAACTTGGACTTTTGCCCATCACCCCCCTGGTGTGGGTTTCCCTTTTTATCCCAGATCCAATGGCCTGTTTCCATAGTGCTGTCCAAACACAATTTAAAAAGCCAGACATTGCTCCCACCCAGAGAGGGGGTCCAGATTTTGTCCAGTTAGATTTGTATTTACTCATTATGGTCCAGTGAAAGTATGGCCACTTGTATGAATGAAACTATTGCCATCTTGGCTGTTCTCCTCTGTACAGAGGCAAACAGTGTGCTTACATGAGAGCATGTCCATTCTCGGACCATGCATATTTCTTAGTCCTTAGGGTGGTAGCAGCCTAGTGGGTAACAAACTCGCCTATGAACCAGAAGACCCAAGTTCAAATCCCACTTACTACTATTGTGTCCCTGAGCAAGACACTTAACCTTAAGTTGCTCCAGGGGGGACTGTCCCTGTAACTACTGATTGTAAGTCGCTCTGGATAGGGGCGTCTGATAAATGCCGTAAATGAAATGTAAAAGTAGTCCTGTTATTTAAAAATCGTTTTTTTGTTTTTAGTGTTGCTATTCTTTGGAAATTTTATGTAATAGAATTTTGACCATGGTAAAAGGAAGTGTACAGCCTTTTTTCATATGCTAACTTTCTGACTCTCCTCTCTTGATTCCTAGTGTGCTAAAAACAATGCGGCCCAGTATGGGGCAGCACGTAGAAGGTCGTCACTGCCAATCGCTGTACAGCTATGTAAATGGTCATGTGGCAGCTACGCCCACAGTCATCTCACCTGAGCTTCCTCCAGTGTTCTGGCTCAGCTGGTGGTCCTTGTCATGCAAACACAGGACTTGATGAGCCCTTGAGCAGACTTGAGACCCAAAAAAAACTATTAAAATTGCCAAACAATTTAGAAATGATATTAATTTAGTGTACTTTAGCCCATCACCCTTAGGGAGCAGTGAACAGCCATGAAAGGCACCCTGGCAGCAGTGTTCTGGGACAGTACCTTGCTCTAGGTACCTTGGCGGTTCAGGATTTGAACCCGCAACTTTCCTTACCTGCCAGGCTACCACTGCCCTGTCAATCAGAATCAGTAACCCTGAAATTGTTTTTTATATATTACCAAAGTGGAATGACTGTCATTGTGAAACACTGCATCACAAAAAAATAATTAAAAACAAAAGACACATTAACACATTTTTATATTTCACATAGACACTTTTAATTGAACAACAAAGCATTATCCTGCATCAAAACGTTCTCAATCAACACCAGTAAGAGAGCGGCAGCAGGAAGACAAATATACATTCATCCATATATTTCAGTACACATACAGCACCATAGACTCATTGTATGGACAGTCACTTAATCAGTATTTAAAATCATTGTACATCGTTGCACCACAAATATATTTAACATTTAAAATGTCATCCTAACTTTATTCACTCGTGACTCTTCATTGTGGAAAAATTAAGCTAGTTATAGACTTTACAGTGTATATTTTATTAAATGGAACTAAATAATGGAAAATGCACACTAAAATCAATGTTATTTGATTTTTTTGGCCATTCTTAATTGCCTTCATAATAATAATAGTAATAAAAAATAATAAATAAATAAATAAACAAGAAACAAAATAGGATCATTTAGATCCTTCTAACTTCAACTTCCAACAGTAAAAATTCTTATTGGCAAGTAGAAGGAATACATTGCACATGTAGGCCTGTTTCTCTCGGGGTACTCTGAGTTACCCACAATTTTCATTCAAACGATTCACTGACACCATATACACACCATGAAACACATCTTTCCTCTGAAGGGCACTAACTTGAGGGTTACAGCTATTGCCTG
Source organism: Denticeps clupeoides (assembly GCF_900700375.1). Classification (NCBI taxonomy): domain Eukaryota; kingdom Metazoa; phylum Chordata; class Actinopteri; order Clupeiformes; family Denticipitidae; genus Denticeps; species Denticeps clupeoides. Next base: position 9,412,749 of record NC_041717.1, on the reverse strand, counting down.
TGATGGCCTAGACAGAATCTGCATAGGTGGCTACCTTAACAAAGTGGGATCTGTTTTGTTCCCCAGTGTCCATGAGGCCATGTTTGTGATTATATAATATAATACAATATAATATAATACGTAGATAACTCTTTTTGTAATTATGCAAACTCTGAGGATACTTTGATACAAGATTACTCTGTGTAACTGCACATTAACACAACACAGCATCTCTAGTACAATTTACACTGTGCTGAAATACAACACACACACACGCACATACACAGTGACACAAGTCCACACTGGGTGATCGTTCCGAGGCCTATGGCCAGGTAAGAAGTGTATTGCACAGAGAAAAGGAGGGGGGGGACACTCCTCCCATTTTCTCAAATGTGTTTTTCACCTTGTGTGTATCTCTCTCTAACTCTCTGTTTGTGGTGTGAACATTTCACTTCACCATTAATGAGGCAACAGGGAGAAGGTGGGAAGAGGTGGGTTCGAAGGTGATTGGGGGGGTGGATTTTAAGAGTCAGCGCTGTCACCGTGAGAGGGACTTCCTTTGCTTGGGCGGCTGAGAAGGTGGAAAAAGACAAAGGAAACAGAACGCATGAAGTAAACTTGAACGTTGTAAACTTGACATAATGGTCACCAAAGAAACGTTTAAAAAAATTAGGCCAGTCCTATGGCATTACACTGGCTTTATTTAATTTAACAGCACATTACACTGCCAATCTTTGGCCCTAACAGGTTGCATTTACAAACAATAAAACACATAAATAATATGTTTTTATATGCAGTCACAGACATCTGTTTTTTCTTTTTTCAGATTTTTGAAAAAGTTTTGGTGTAACCAAAGAGGCTTTGCCCAGACAAGGCTGTAAACATAGGAAGTGTCCTGAACAAGAACAGAGAATAAGTGAAAGATTAGTAACAGAAATATTTCTGTTGGTCTAAACTGGGACACAAACCAGTAAATAAGAATTGTGGTATAAATGCATTAAGTGACTTAAACTTGTTGGTCATTTAGCAATGCTGCTCTGTCTCCATGGAAACAGGAAGAAGGCTGGAAATAGCTGACACCCCTGAACCTTTCATTAAAAATATTCTTAATAGCACAAGCATTTGCATGGCTAAATGAATGCGGCCTTGCATAAAAGTGCACAATTAGTCATATCAGAAGTATTATAAATAACGTGAATTTGCCATGAAGATATTGGGATTTCAATTTCACAACATCCAGAGAGCATCAACATGTACAGTATATGTTTTCACTATATGCTGGTAGGTTGGGATGATACATCATCAACAGCTGTACCCAAGGCAATGCACATGACAGGACTAGTTCATTAATGCCTATTATTATAATTATTATACCTCATATGTGTTAATTTTAGTTTCTGATTGTACCATGGTCAAGTAAACACATTTACGCAAATGAGGAGAAACACATGAGCACTTCCTGTGTGTGCATGTGGGTTTGTGCTTATATGATATGGGCGTGTGAGATGTGATAGTGTGTGTTCTATAACTGTGTCATAACTCTGTGTGTGCGTGTGTGTGTGTGTGTGCGTGCGTGTGAGTGTGCTGCAGCATCTGAAAGGCATTGTCTTGTTGATGGGGTGATGGAGGGGATGACAGAACAAGTGAGGACAGAGGCAGAACTGTCTCCAGTGAGGGTCAGAAGTCAGGCAGGGATGAGTCAGAGGGTCTGGTGGGCCGAGATGGTGAGGCCGGAACTCTCCGACTGCAGAAGTGATAATGGACATGAACATACCCAGAAACAGAGAGGAAACAAGAGAAGACAGGACACCATCAAGACCAACATTCAGCAACATGGGAACTAACCAACAAACACATACACTATGGTTACACACACACACACACACACACACACACACACCTATGTCCATTTACATAACATATGGACATATATAGTTCACATTCATGTTTGTGGACACATTATGAGTCATAGACCCTTTGTTTTATAAGCACCCTTGTTTGGAAAACATATACACCATTTATGAGATTATTGAGGGGTATTTTATGAGATTATTGATGGGATTATTGATTTGTTCAGTTTTCTGTATTTCTGATATATCATTCCCATTCCAAACAATTTAGAACATTTTCAATACAGTGGACATCTGATATGAAAGACAAGTGCTTAAACCCCTTATAATACATACTGCCCGGGTTAATTATATTAATGACGGTTTATAAAGGTATTATTTAGTCACACCTTTAAATTGGAAGATAAGTAGACTCTGAACTTATGAACATATGTATTTATCAAGAGTTTGCCTCACATACCTTAAACATTAGTACTTTAAACTATCGTGTAGTATAGACACATTAGCATTCACAAGAACAAAGACAAAAAGTGATGGGGTGCTCATTTCCTTATGTGTAGTTTGGAGTAAAGTGAAAGTGAAAGTGTTCCTCTTTTCATAATAAGAGCCACAAAGGGTCAACATATTAATTACATAATATTTATACTTAAAATTTTCACAATTTAAATCAACTATAATATTGGAACAGTTAATTAGATCATAACGAGAATGTCAGCAATAAACCTTTGCCTACAATCTTAAAACTGAACATGGTTATGTTATTCATATTCATCGCCCATGTGCGAAATAAAAATATAATTTTGAACAAATTACAGTCAAGTTTGTTTACTACTTCAAGTAGTAAGTACAGAAAACATTTGACAAGCTTTTCATCTCTGGCTGAGAAAAAATAATAATAATTTACGCTCCTACGGTGTCCAGGATGATACCAAGAATACCAAGAAGTTCATTATTGCCTCTCTGTTAAGTGCAAAGCACAGTCAAATAAACATTAAAAATGGAAGCAGCGCACAGATTTTAAATTACCTTCATACAGTTTCTAATAATTTCAATGGTTTGCAAATAATTGTAATGTTTTTTTGTTTTGTTATACAGTTTAGTGTGTTAGCATATTTTGGAATATTTTAGGTCAGGACCAGGCTGTTGTCCTATGAGTGGGTGATGGACACAGCATCTAGTAGGTTAATGAAGAGGAATGACAACCATGCAGTAACATGGCAACAGACAACAGCAACATGTGATTGGTCAGACATACCATTTGGCAAGTCCTCATTGGTCACTGATAGAAATTCTGAAAAAGTAACCAGAATCAATGTGGGAGGAGGCGAGAGGGACTGGGGAATGGGAAAAGCAGAGAGGAGGTCAGAACCCACAGGTAAAGAACAGCACATCTTCTCCATACAGGCAACTTTACATCTCCCATAGAAAGAACAGGAGAGAATGATCTCACAAATCTGGGAGTGAACAGGGAAGGTGTGGAGGGATGTGTAAGCCAAAACTGAGGAACAAAGCAGAGATGGGAGATGGAAAATCGGAGGTAATGGTGCATCGAAGAGGCGTATTGCACGTTGAATTATGATATGATCCTGTTCATGAATCAATCCAGAGTTGATCCCGTTGGTAAAATCTAGTCAGTGCTGTTAAAAAAATAAAACAGAAATCAATATCTGAAGATGAAATGCCCATTTTAAGCCTGTTTCATCTGTGTCTGAAGCATCAGACAACACAAAGAAAATAAAAAAGATAACTGGAAAATAAGAGAGAAAGTGTCTTACAAATTAAATAAACTGGGCAAGTGAGCCAGGGACATGTTAGAGGCAGAAGGGTGTGTGCTGGGTGTTGAGTTTGTGGATCATTACTTCATCCTTCTATTTCTTTTAAGAACCAAACACCATTACTGTATGTAGAACCTAAAGAAATGTAATTACTCTAATCTCTGTCCTATTCCATTAGGATATCTACAATCATATTCTTCAGTCATTCATTCTGGGCAAAAAAATGTTCCATAAGAATGCAGAGACGATAAAGAACCGTTCCCAAGACCTTTTTCTAATATATTAAAAAAATAGTAGCTCTCTAATATGTAAATAAAAATAGAATGAATTAAATTTTAATTTTTTTTACTGGAAGGCATCCCTAAGGAGCATTCCAGCACATACCTGGTAGAAAGGGTTTTTTTGTTATCCAGTCTCACCTGGGCACACCAGGGGGTGCACGATTGGGACGAGATGGGACCTGAGGAGGGGGTCCACTGAAGGGATCAGGTGAGGCCCCTGGGCGAGAAGGGACGGGAGGGGCCCCAGCGGCAGGGGGACCGGGAACGCTTCGGCCACCTGGGCGAGGTGGCCCGGGAGGGGCACGTCGCTGTGGTGTTGGACTGGACATTGGTGACCTTTTAGAGTTAGGAAACAGATTTTTGTACCATAAGAAAAATATATTAACTGCTGTGAAAGCTACCTAGTACATCAATCTGGAAAATGTTGTAGGAGGTGCGGGGCAGTGGTGACCTAGCAGTTAAGGAAGCAGCCCCATAATCAGAAGGTTGCCGGTTCAAATCCCGATCCACCAAGGTACCACTGAGGTGCCACTGAGCAAAGTATCGTCCCCCCACACACACTGTTCCCCGGGCACCTGTCATGGCTGCCCACTGCTCACCAAGGGTGATGGTTAAAAGCAGAGGACACATTTTATTGTGTCACCATGTGCTGTGCTGTGTATCACTTTCACTTCACTTTAGAAGTCTATTTTATCTAACAAAAGATACAGTTAAAAAATTAAGTATAATTAAAAAATGCATGTGATTGAAAATTATAATCAAATAGTATATACAAAAAGATCATGACTGCCTTTCATTGAAACAGTGTTAATCTTTCTCTTCCTCTTGCTATACTTTTAGTTCCACACAAAAATCGACAAGAAGTAATTAAACTAGTTGGTTTTTTATACCTCACTAAAATGTAATTTATATACTATTTCAATTAAATCTAGGTCATTACTCTAGTCATTTCTTCTCATATGGCTCTGGGCAAATGTAATAACTGGACAGGTTTTTTTTTATGTGATTAACACATTTCCCATCATCCACACTTCCACATATCCCACCCTACCTTCGGCCTGAGGGTCCTCCTGTCACTTGTAGCCAAGAATCATCCACAGGTGGGGGCATGGTAGTAGAGACAGTGGTGGTGCTGATGTCCCCGATGATGCTTAGTGCCTCTTTCAGGGCATGGTACATGCGCAGCATCTCGTCCCGGTGCTGCGCCTGCTCAGCCGACTCCTCCATCAGAGTATTCTGGTCGCCGCATGAGTACAGGTTTGCCAGCAGCTCGGCATGGATGAACTCCTTCGTCTGGGGGCGCAGAAAAGTGACAGATTGGAGACAGGATGGGGTGTCACATGCACACAAAGAGAAGAATCGTAGTACAACAGGAGGCCAAAATATGTAGCCTATTGTACCAGTCTAGTGGTATTATGACTGGATGTTAACTGTGTGAAATATTTGTGAAAGGGGTAGGATTTTTTTTTAAATAACAGTGAATCTGAATGGTTTTGATTTAAAATATTTCCTCCAAGAATCTGTTATATTATAGTATATTACAGTATATTACAGACAAGAAATGTCTACTCTGAGTCAGTAGGGGGCAGGACAGCATCAAAAAGATGGACATTTCAATATGGTCATTTCAAGATGGTCTTGATACCAGTAGAGGTAAGTGAATTATTAGTTATGATCTGCCTGTCATAACTGCCTACTGCTCACTAAGGGTGATGGGTTAAAAACAGAGGACACATTTCGTTGTGTGCACCATGTATTGTGCTGTGTATCACAAGGACTTTCACTTCACTTCACTTTCATTATATATATATAAATGAACATCTCACGTTATTGATCATGAGATGCATGATGGTCTTGGGCATGAGGTCCCGCACGGTCCTGTTGACTATGGCCATGTAGGAGTCCACCAGGTTGCGGATGGTCTCCACCTGTCGCTCTAGCTGAGGGTCCATGGAGTGCATGAAGCCATCTGAGCTGTTTTCCTCACTGGCATCACTCTGCTGTACAGACAGAGGAGAGTCAGCCTCACTGAGTTTACATCATGCAGTGTAAGGATATTTTCACATAAATCATGCAAACAATATCATATTCTCCAATGTAATGTTCAGCAAATGCAGAATTATGCAGAAATCAGTCCTCACCTTTTCCTTCTCCTTTGTAGGATGACAAAAAGGAAGAAAAACCCATTAGTATTAAGTATCATGTGGCTGAACACTGGTCTCATCAATTATGCTAAATAACGATTCTTTTAAACGATTTAAACGATTCAAGCAGGACCATAGAAAAGTTTGAAAATAATTGTCAGGCGGCATGATGATGCCTTACCGTGATTCTCTCAGGATAGACTCCAGCACGCAGGAATGACGCCTTCCAGCTATCTACCTCCTCTTGTGTTTCACACGCCAGTTCCAGCTGCCGGTAGTCCTTATAAACGTTCCTGAGGTGACCATGAGATGTACAGATGGACGGCCATTAAAAATCATGACACTATACAGTCAGGGAAAAAATTCTTTGAACTCCTGATTTTTTAAGTTTGTTCATAAAGAAAGAAGTGACCAGTCTACAGTTACAATGGTAGAAAGAGCAATAACAAACACCATTCAAAATAGTTATAAATTAATTTGCATTTTCATGAATGAAAAAAGAATTTGATCCCTTTGCAAAATGTGCTTTAGTAAAACCTTCACTAGTAATCACAGAGGCCACAAGGTTTGTACATATCTCAGGGAGGATTTTGTCCCACTCTTTGGAGATCCTCTCCAAGTCATTAATGTTTTGTGGTTGGTGTTTGGCAACTCGAACCTTCAGCTCCCTACACAGATTTTCTATGAGACTACAGTCTGGAGACTAACTTGACCACTCCAAGAACTTAATATGCTTCTTCTTGAGCCAATCCTTTGTTGGCTGTGTGTTTTGGATCATTGTCATGGTGGAATACCCACCCACAACCCACTTTCAGTCCCTTGGCTGAGGGAAGGAGGTCCTCATCAAAGTTATGCTTGTTTCATTCAGAAAATGCTAATTAATTTATAACTTTTTCGAAATGTATTATATTGGAATTTGTTATTGTTTTGTCTCTCACTGTGCAAATAAACCTTATATATTTTCTAAAAAGGTGTTTATTGGAAAATTATACATGTATTACAATGTTCAGGCTATTTATGGATTTTCAATTTGTGCCTTTTTATTAATGTCTTACCTCTGTTCTGTATTGAAAAGAGCAAAGATGTGCTTGCTGGACATGAAGCTCTTCTCAATGTCCCTCAGCTTCAGATTGTCCACTGGCAACATGTATTTCTTCTCTTTCTCCTGCAGGGGCCAAAACAGAAGCAAAAGATCGATAAGCGGCCAAAGCCTGAAATTCGATGGCCAGCAACTTTGAATGACGAAATCTCAATGTCTGGGGAGAAAATGATCTTGAAAAACATTTAGCCATAAATAGAAATTCTTATGGAATATCATTGCAGATGGAAATCATTGAAGATTTGCATTTTTAATGATTACAGCCTGACTGCATGCCAGCCACATTGGAAAGTCTACAGGAGCTTACCAAAGAACAGGACCAGAGCATCAGCACCTATGGACATTTCTAGCATAATGCAACGTTTTAGGACAAAAAGTTTCCATATTTTTGTATTAGCCACGTTGCATGTAAACATCTAAATAGTATTGTGAATAGTATTGTTATTGTACATTATGATTTAGTCCAAAACACCTCGACCTCACCTTCTGAAACATGGTGCTGCATGGTTACAAAAAGGTACACACAAAGGTAAAAACCATTCATCGGGCCAACAGCTACTAACAGCCCCCCAGAGCAGCACAATTTGGGTAGCCCCACTGCCTCCAGCCTCTCTGGGTATCTGCTTAACCTCACAGCCACCCCGGCTGCAGTGTGGAAGATGTTTTGCTCTGCAGAACAGAAGTCTAAACTTGCAGCAAGCATCTCGGAGACGTCTGTAATTGATCTTGGGTGGTAGCAGCTTAATGTGCAACAACTTCTTTTATTGTTAAGTTGCAGGTTGCATAACTCCCATAAGACACTTGAGGCTGAGGGACTGTTCCTGTAACCAGTATAAGAATCTAAATGTATTGTGATCGTCAACCAACAATTAGCCGCTAATTCCAGATTAAGATTCATTTAAATGTAGACAATGAGTTTAATATGTTGCTCGTTAACAACAGATAAAAAAAACCCAGAGAGGCAATGGCAACAGTCCTGACAGGATGGAAGCAAGAATGAAACACCGGAATGAGACACAAACTGCTATCAGCAGTCCAGTACAGTGATTAAAAAAAAACATTTAATCTACCGCATGCTATGCTTAAACTATGCTGGCATTACTGTAGTGTTACTGAAGCAAATATTCTCGATCTAATCGGAAAATCACCAAGCATTCACAAAGTTACAAACCAACACCAGAAAGAAAAATCCTGGGCCCGGGCAAATGCATCCATGTCGTTTATTCAGTTTACCCAGGGCCGTGAGGCAGCCAATGATAACAGCACTTGAATGGGATAAGCTCATTTTCATGGAGAAAACTGAAATGTTGAGTCACCGTGATATTTTTACTAAGGGCGGAGGAATGTGAAATGTTTCCATAAGGAAGTACTGTTTGTGTGTTTATATATAAACAGCACGGCGAGGTGGTGATGACTTGGGACTGCATCAAAGGCTCCTAAAAAGTCCAATAGCATCTGGCAGCCATAATGCCAGTCCAAACCCTTCATTATCATGACTATGCTTTGGGTGGGGGCCAAAGTGGAATATATATATAAAAACCACCTTGATTTGCATTTTGCCTTCTTATTAACTCATGTTTCTTCTAATAAACTCAAGAAACTATTAGACTGTCAAGACTTGACAGTAAATGCAACTTTGTAAAAAGTTTTACATGTAGGGCAGTTTTTAGTCTGTTTAATCCATCTTTGGCGTTGAGTATTACAACAGTAAAAAAAAATATCCAAGTGTTTCTCACCAACAGACTGAGCTCTGACCAAGCTCTCACACCTGCCTACATAACTCTGGAAGCAATGAAGCAGGTCCCACAAGAACACAGCAGGCAACATGCCTCAGTAAAATGATTAGAACCAGAGCCAGGGAAAGAAACAAGCCTCCAATCTCCATTTTGCTCCTGCAACTCATTCCTTCCACCCAATGTAGAGGAATTCCTGCTGTAATGAGTAAAATGAGGAAAATGCAATGAGTAAATATATCGGTTCAGTGGCTTTTTTTATCCCTAATTCCTTGCTCTTGTATCCTTTCCCACATGGTATAGGTCATCAATTTCACTTTTCAGTTCCACATTCTGCCAACAATGAATGAGGCCATTTTTACCTCCTTTCTGATTGTTCCTTTTTATAGACCTGGTAAAAATCCGTCCTTCAAGGATTTTGATGGCTTTTTGGGAAGTGTGTGTGTGTGTGTGTGTGTGTGTGTGTGTGTGTGTGTGTGTGTGTGTGTGTGTGTATATGTATATGTACAGTACAAGCCAAATTCAATGTGTTTTCTTTATTTTCATGACCATTTACATTGGTAGATTCTCACTGAATGCATCAAAACTATGAATGAACACATGTGGGATTATGTACTTAACAAAAAGTGGAGGCCTGGCCTCCACAGTCACCGGACCTGAACCCAATCGAGATGGTTTGGGGTGAGCTGGACCGCAGAGTGAAGGCAAAGGGGCCAACAAGTGCTCCTTCAAGATTGTTGAGCAAAGGGCAGCTATTTTGAAGAAACTAGAATAGAAAACATGTTTTCAGTTATTTCACCTATTTTGTTAGGTACATAACTCCATGTGTTCATTCATAGTTATGATGCCTTCAAGTGAGAATCTACCAATGTAAAGGGTCATGAAAATAAAGAAAACACATTGAATGAGAAGGTTTGTGTGTGCATGCGCGTTTGTCTGCGTGTGTGTGTGTGTGTGTGTGTGTGTGTGTGTGTGTGTGTGTGTATACAGGGAGTGCAGAATTATTAGGCAAATTAGTATTTTATCCACATCATCCTTTTCATGCATGTTGTCTTACTCCAAGCTGTATAGGCTTGAAAGCCTACTACCAATTAAGCATATTAGGTGATGTGCATCTCTGTAATGAGAAGGGGTGTGGTCTAATGACATCAACACCCTATATTTTACATTTACATTTACAGCATTTATCAGACGCCCTTATCCAGAGCGACTTATAATCAGTAGTTACAGGGACAGTCTCCCTGGAGCAACTTAGGGTTAAGTGTCTTGCTCAGGGACACAATGGTAGTAAGTAGGATTTGAACCCGGGTCTTCTGGGTCATAGGCGAGTGCGTTAACCACTAGGCTACTACCACCCTATATCAGGTGTGCATAATTATTAGGCAACTTCCTTTCCTTTGGCAAAATGGGTCAAAAGAAAGACTTGACAGGCTCAGAAAAGTAAAAAATAGTGAGATATCTTGCAGAGGGATGCAGCACTCTTAAAATTGCAAAGCTTCTGAAGCGTGATCATTGAACAATGAAGCGTTTCATTCAAAATAGTCAACAGGGTCGCAAGAAGCGTGTGGAAAAACCAAGGAGCAAAATAACTGCCCATGAAGTGAGAGAAGTCAAGCGTGCAGCTGCCAAGATGCCACTTGCCACCAGTTTGGCCATATTTCAGAGCTGCAACATCACTGGAGTGCCCAAAAGCACAAGGTGTGCAATACTCAGAGACATGACCAAGGTAAGAAAGGCTGAAAGACGACCACCACTGAACAAGACACACAAGCTGAAACGTCAAGACTGGGCCAAGAAATATCTCAAGACTGATTTTTCTAAGGTTTTATGGACGGATGAAATGAGAGTGAGTCTTGATGGGCCCGTGGCTGGATTGGTAAAGGGCAGAGAGCTCCAGTCCAACTCAGACGCCAGCAAGGTGGAGGTGGAGTACTGGTTTGGGCTGGTATCATCAAAGATGAGCTTGTGGGGCCTTTTCGGGTTGAGGATGGAGTCAAGCTCAACTCCCAGTCCTACTGCCAGTTTCTGGAAGACACCTTCTTCAAGCAGTGGTACAGGAAGAAGTCTGCATCCTTCAAGAAAAACATGATTTTCATGCAGGACAATGCTCCATCACACGCGTCCAAGTACTCCACAGCGTGGCTGGCAAGAAAGGGTATAAAAGAAGAAAAACTAATGACATGGCCTCCTTGTTCACCTGATCTGAACCCCATTGAGAACCTGTGGTCCATTTACAAATGTGAGAGGGAAAACAGTACACCTCTCTGAACAGTGTCTGGGAGGCTGTGGTTGCTGCTGCACGCAATGTTGATGGTGAACAGATCAAAGCACTGACAGAATCCATGGATGGCAGGCTTTTGAGTGTCCTTGCAAAGAAAGGTGGCTATATTGGTCACTGATTTGTTTTGAATGTCAGAAATGTATATTTGTGAATGTGGAGATGTTATATTGGTTTCTCTGGTAAAAATAAATAATTGAAATGGGTATATATTTATTTTTTGTTAAGTTGCCTAATAATTATGCACAGTAATAGTCACCTACACACACAGATATCCCCCTAAAATAGCTAAAAATAAAAACAAACTAAAAACTACTTCCAAAAACATTCAGCTTTGATATTAATGAGTTTTTTGGGTTCATTGAGAACATGGATGTTGTTCAATAATAAAATTATTCCTCAAAAATACAACTTGCCTAATAATTCTGCACTCCCTGTATATATATAGAGAGAGGGATGAGGTTGAGGTATTTTGAACTAAATCACAATGTACAATGAGCCATAAGCCATTCTGCATGTCAATTCTGTGCAGATGTCAAAATACAAACCACACCTAATCCAATATATTAGATAGTTGGCATCTTGCTCCTGTGAGGGAAACTCTGACTTTAGCACACATATGTGCACATGAGTACACTGTGATTATGCTGCTGTGTGGTTGGTGACTGGACATGACAAGGAAGAAGGACACATTCGCACAACATCACGAAACAACATCACAGGTTTAATATGTGATGAACAGGACAGGGAAGACATCCAGTGACAAGTAACACTTAACAATGACCCGACGGTGAACAGACACAAACAGGGCAGCTTTATACAATCAGACAGAGCTGAACACGATCAGGAAACATTACACAGGACGAATGTGAGTAACCCCTTCCGGACCGGTACACTTCATGACAGTACCCTCCCTCCTAGGCATGACTCCAGGCAGGACTCCAGGCACGTGCTAGTCAAAGCAGTCCAAGAAGGAGGAAATCAATACACTGAGACTTTTTGAACATGAATGGAAGATAACACAGAATGACTTATGGCTTATTGTACATTATGATTTAGTCCAAAACACCGCGACCTCACCTTCTGAAACATGGTGCTGCATGGTTACAAAAAGGTACACACAAAGGTAAAAACCATTCATCGGGCCAACAGCTACTAACAGCCCCCCAGAGCAGCACAGTTTGGGTAGCCCCACTGCCTCCAGCCTCTCTGGGTATCTGCTTAACCTCACAGCCACCCCGGCTGCAGTGTGGAAGTATGTCTGGTCAGGAAGAGAACTCTGGTCCTGATTTGTATAGCTTTGCTCTCGGCCTCCGTTAGTCCAGCATCAGCCCCTCTGGTGTTTGGGGAGTGTGCAGCGCGGGTGAGGGCAGCTATGCTGCAGACGGGGTTCAAGTGTCAGCATAAAGGTCCTTTTATGCGACCGACTGCTAGCTTGCAGAGAGGAAATTTGCTTTGGAAAGAGAAAGGCACCGTGGATAGGTAGCAAAGCTCAGGGTGTACATCTGGAGTTATTACAACTGCTCCTTGATGCCAAGAAACCCCAACATTCTTACATTCTTTTCCCGGCTATAGAGTCACCCCCCGACCCTCCCGTTTCACAGAGACTCCCACCCGCCCACATGAACGCCGAAACACAGACACATGGTCCACAGAGTTACACACTAACCCTGCTCTGGCCCTCAATCATTCCGTCAACACTCGCGTGAAATACACACTCTCTTTCTCACTTCCTGTTGACCTGTGACCTGATACTTCCTGCTTTACTCAAAAAAAGAGATGGAAAAAAGAGAACATAAACCCAGAGAACAGGCCAAAGGAAAGCTCCACCTTCGAACTGCCATTCCCTGCCATTGCCGCTCTTGCTTGCAAAGAAAATCCTGCCACGTCAATCGCCGGATCTGCATCCAAACACAGACCACTCTCACAAGTTTAACTGTGTCGCGGATGATTTGGAGACTTTGGGGAAAGCAAACTGGATTCTCATGCAATGTTAGCAACTATGTAAAAAATTATTTTTTTTTTAAGTTAACGTTAGCTATGTTTTTGCTGCTTTAGTCAGTATCTCTGAAAAAATCTGGAGAAGTTAAAAGAGAAGTCGTGAAGAGGTGAAAAGACTCAGTGATGAAGCCACCCACGTCTCACCTCCTGGAACTACAATGAAACTGAACCCGCTGAGGACCCTCCCCCTCCAACCCCCTCCCAACCCACCCGTCTCTGGCAGCTCGCTGCGCCGGACGGCCAAAGAGGCGACGGGAGAACGGAGACAGCAGACTCGGAACGCGGGAAAAAACTGACCTTTCCAAAGCATCGGAAGCAGGTTTGATCTTATGCAAAAATGTATCTATCAAGTCTGGTACGTTAAGAAGACATCTGTTCCCAGTGTTGAAAGCGAAGCTCCGGTATGAAAAAGGGGGTAAGATATTTGGTGTCAGATACGGTCCAGCAGAGCCGGGTTCAGAAATCTGCATATCTGAACACTGAGGTTTGCTTGTGTTTAATGTTTTAAAGTATAAGCTATGAATACCAATGTCACATTTTTGCTGTACGACTGGTGATTCTGTAGATTTGACTCTTAGATGTGCAGATTAACCAGTTTTATCTCTCTCTAGGTCAAATAGGAATACATTTGTTGAACAAGATGCATATATTTATGAATTGAATGTTTATGTGCTCATTTGTGAATATAGCTCTGTTTCTGTTTTGATGGAACGTGGGCTGGATGTTCCCGAACGCCGGTCCCAAACCACTGCCGCCCACAACCTCCCCCCACCCAGCGCCTGCATCGCCTGCCCAGTGTTCAGACTACCTGTTCAGGAAGTACTGGTTGTACAGTAGTCTGCACATTGGTTAGGCTGTGTGGGGAACACAAGAAGCCCATGCATGGTCATGTATATGAATTTATGTCTTTTGTGCGTGTTAGTGTTTGTGTGTGCGTTTGTGTGTGAATGTGCAAGAATAGTGTAAAGATGTAATAAAGAGAAAACCAGATACTTTGTTATTCTAAATGGATTATTTTACACTTTCACACACTCATGCCTGTGGTCAGTGGAGATAAAACGAAGGATTTTAACTGTCAAAGGAAAGCTGCCATAATGCACAACAACCATATTAGAAATACATTCAGAAAAAAACAGGCTCAACCTTGTGAATGAGCAGCCGCTGCAGACTCCCTCCCACCAAAGGAAGGAGAGCTCTCTCACTCAACTTGGGAAGCGTTGGCCTACAAGCCCCAGAGTCTGGTATGTATGGTAATGGAAACCAGATGCCCACAAGACTCCAACCCAAACCCAGCCCCCTAAAACCCTAACCAGCCTCTCTCACCAAAGCCTGGCCAACAGAGGGTTATTACGGGTGTCTGGGGCTGGGGGGTTGGGAAAAGTTAGTGGCTAAGTTACACACATATGTACTAAATCTGTATCGGTTTGGCCTATGATCACACTGTATTAAGGGAACATAGTATGTCTCTCGCCCTGTTTAGGCCTGTTTATGTCAACCTTCCGCATAGTTCTGGCCTGAGCTCATCCTTTCAATAAAACATGTAAATGAATGTTCCTGTGGGCTGAAACCACTAATTTCCTCAAAATCTTCATTGATGAAAATTTAAACCAAACAGAACCAAAAACTAAGTAACAGCTTTTGTGAGCAGAAAGTTGTTTATCAAGTTGTATATATACAGTAAAAATGGGTTTCTATGGTCACCAGTTAGATTTCCACACATTGGTAGCACATCAGCAAATTTACCTTGAACTAGACTCTCTCTTTTAAAGGACTCTTACTTTAATTTACTTTATGTTCCAGAATCATACAGCATGTAAAATGTATTTTAACTGGCAGATGAGAAATCACATAAAAGTTGCAAGAATTTGGATAGTTTTGGGGCTGCCACCTCTAAATACCACTGCAATGGAAAATTCAATACTGCTTTCAATAAATACATACATTATCCACTACACATTTTTTCTGCTGCATGAAGCACCAAGCATGGTGGGGGTTTAAACATGTATTTTAAATATAAGGAAAAAAATACCTCATCATCTTTGTACCAGGACAGAGTCTCTGCAGTCAGGACAAACCAGTACTCCTTGGAGCCGCCCTTCATAATGCCGATGTTGTTGATGGTCAGCCAGCCTTTTCTAATCACCTGTGTGCATTAAGCCCCCAATACAGTAATTGAGTGAGAGTGTCATTAAAATATTAGTCTTTAGTCTGTGATACTTAAAAACATTTTACTTATTAATTTATTATACACTGCAAAACAAAACCACACCAGTGAGGAAATTTCACAATTATCATACTGACCAAAATATAAGATTTATTATTTAAGTGTTGGTGTCTTAATGCAATACTGGTATATGGCATTATATTTTATATTATGTAAAAAAATTTTGAATAAGTCTTTTGGGGGGATCTTCTTAAATTTGGCATCATCTTCAGTCCAAAACCAAATTGTTATTCTACACAGTGAACAAAGAATCTTACTGGCACAAACACACACACCCAAAGCCATCACTTACCATAATCTCATCCTATAGCCATAGCAAAGCCAAGAAGCAAAAGAGAAGGTCAGAAGAGTCTATTAGAAGTTCAAGCAAACTCACTCCTCCAAATGCATTTAAAATGTGGATATGTCAATGGAAGGTCAGTCGAATGCCAGTGCTTTGAGTCGTAAAGAGCATGGCACACGAAAGAGCATGGCACATCTTTACTCAAAAGGCACTCAAAAAGTGGTTCTGCATTCATTTAAAGGGCTCTGAGTAGTTTGGGGTTACAATCATAATAAATTGTTTTAGAATATAAACAATAAAGACTGCACTGTTCACAGACCAGCCGTTTAGCCAACAAGAATTATGTATAGAGATTATATATAGAGAAGTGGGAAATTATGAACAGTGTATATGATGTAAGCACATATGTGTAACAGGACATCTGCAAGTAAATGTACCTGATTGCCTGCAGCTTTCTTTTTGTTCATCTGACTGCTCCTCTGCTGGGCACTGTTAACCAGACACAGAAGTGTCATTAGAATGCAGATGTTAAATAACACAAACAACTTTTTGTATTGAATGCCACTTACTTGGCAAATCCAATGAAGTCTTCATGGTTGGTGTTTATGTAGGCCAGTTCAACATCAATCAACAGCAATACCTGTGATGATAAAGTTAATTTATGTTAAATGAATTTTGCTTCTTTGGGTTGTATTTGCCCTATGGTGGGCTGGGGCCCTGCACTGGGTGAGTTTCCACCCTGCACCCAGTGTCCCGAGATCTGCTCTAGCAGAGTAACAGAACTAAGTGGATAGTGAAACATTTTCCAAGTGGACCATTGTCAGTTAAGATGTAAATAAAAAAAGGTCCACATTTAATTAGAAATATTTATGCTTACCAATCAAATTTTTTGCATTTAATTGGTGATGTGATTTTCCCTGTCATTTTCCCTGCTGTTTGTTTGGACAGACTGTTTGTGCTACTGTATAATCTAGCCAGTAGGATATCAAGCAGAAGATCCCTTCTATCATTATGCCAACCTGGTCCTTGGTGCGGCTCTCACGGTCCCGGATATGCTGAGTGACGATTCTCTCCATCTCCTCCCTCAGCATAGGGTACTGGGCCAACTGTATAAGAGAGATGCCAGTTTATAGATGTTCAAGGTAGAGTTATGGTTAGGTTTACTATAAACTATTTGTGGCTTAAGAATATGACTCAGAAGAAACAGCATTACAAGTTCCCCATAGCAATATATTACCAACTATTTAATATGAAATTCATCACTTGTGTAACAGCAATGCATGCATTTTTGAATATGATGAGATTGAATATGATTGGCTTAACATCTATACAGTAATAGGAAATTACATAAAGTACATTGACCCCCTCACATTTTTTAGCAAATTGCGAGTTCTGTAAACTAATTTTGACAAATTATTATTATTTAGGCTACATAAACCAATATCTCTCTCTGTAACTACTGATTGTAAGTCGCTCTGGATAAGGGCGTCTGGTAAATGTAAACTTGTGTTAATATTACCTTTAAGAAAATATTATAAAATGTAACATTTTAAAATTCTATATTTCCAGTGAACTTTTTTTACAGGATTTGTAAAATGTAGATTAAAAGTGTCTTAATCCAATAATACTCAAGAAAGTAGCACCATTGGTAATTATTCAGTTGCTACATTTAATTAACAAATTAACCACTTGGAATACATACATGTAGTGTCTAGGAGTTCAATTGGTGTAAGACGTGCTAAGCAGCTTGAGTGGACAACATCAAACTCCATATATCTTGAAAATAAACAACAGAGGTCACCTTCTTAGTGCACTGCCTCACTGTGTTGACCAGCTCAGAGATGACCAGGTCCACGCATTTCTGGCAGGGCTCCTTAATTTTGCCGATGAGCCTTTTCACTATGGTCTCAAAGGCCATATCAGGAGTGAAGAGCCCAGTCCTGAACGAGAAAGAAAAAGGAAAACAGGGTATCCTCTGAACTTTTCATTATTTACTGACTCATTTACAACTAATTACAGTTCATCATATCCTGAAGCCTTTCTTTGGAGACATGTTGTGAACAAAGGGGTTTTAAATTATAGAAAATTATACATTTATAGAAATTTAATTCATGATGTTTAAATGAGAAGTGAAAATTTTGTTCACATTTAAATGCATTTTTTTTATTACACACCAATTAATGGTGATTGGTTTCCCTTTCAACCAGCCTATTTTGGCAGAACAAACAAGCCCAGCATTGAACTATAAGGAGATGACAGAAAAGTACCTGATACCGTGGATGTTCTTAATCGCATAGCTGATCTCCTTACGAAGCTCCTTCTCATCAAACTCCATCTAGGCATGACGGGAAACCAAAATGAACAAAAAACGGCATTATCAT
This sequence comes from Denticeps clupeoides, assembly GCF_900700375.1. Taxonomy (NCBI): domain Eukaryota; kingdom Metazoa; phylum Chordata; class Actinopteri; order Clupeiformes; family Denticipitidae; genus Denticeps; species Denticeps clupeoides. The sequence goes on along the minus strand of NC_041717.1, from coordinate 9,394,721 downwards.
GTTGAAAAATTCCTTACTGGAAATGTTTAAATTAAGTTGAATGTTTGTGAAATACATTGTTCATGCATAGGGAACTGAGTTTAGATTAGTTCTTTAATAATACTATACAATAAATGCAATACAATTCAGTTCATTCCATTTATATAATACAATATATTCACAGTATAATGATATTGGCTAAGCATAGTTTTCTTATGCTCATTTCCTTAGAAAATTTTCTGTAAGCAGAACAATGATGAGGTTGGAAGACATCAGGGTGGTCAGAAGTGTCACCTTGACTAGTTCAAAGGGAAAGCGCTCATGGAAGATGCGGTTAATCCGGGCTCCTCCTGACAGTTCATATGTGTCAATCTGGTCACCAGAGCCTTCAATGCACTTCTCAAAGTCCACTGCAAACTGCTGCACCATTCTGCCAGGATAAAACACAAGAAGAGCAACATGTAACCAACATTTATATGAGCATATATGTGTGTGTGTGTGTGTGTGTGTGTGTGTGTGTGTGTGTGTGTGTGTGTGTATATATATATATATATATATATATGTGTGTGTGTGTGTGTGTGTGTGTGTGTGTGTGTAGATATATATGTGTGTGTGTGTGTGTGTATATATATATATATGTGTGTGTGTGTGTGTGTGTGTGTGTGTGTGTGTGTGTGTGTGTGTGTGTGTATGTGTGAGTGTGTAATAAAAACATAATGATAATGTATATTTGTGTACGAGCTCTCTGTGCTTGCAATCTGCATGCCCCAGCTCATGTTTTTGCATTAGTGTCTCAGGTCATTAGCATCAGTGCTGAACTGAGTCACTCACTGCAGCAGGGCCTTGGTCTTGCGGGAGGGATCATCAGGCCTGAAGTTCTTGTACTGGTCCACCTCTTTCTCTATGGACAGCAGCTGGCTTTGCAGCCTGTTCCTCAGGCCCGGAAGAGTGTCTCGGATGTGATTAGTCAGTTGCTTCAGGGAAACGCACACATGTTACCATGCATCACATCTGCAGGGCCTTGATTTAGGCAAAACATCAAGCTTTCATGCTATGTAGTGCTACTGAATCCACATTGTTGAATCCATATGAAACGTAAAAACTGGGTGTGCTTTGAAGTGAGCAAATAAAGATCCACACCTCTGAGTCTCAGAGGAGCTAAAGAGGTTTGTATAGTCGATTAGAGGGTTTTCACATAATTTTTCTTTTTAAACAGAAGAGGGTGTTTCAGCCATGATCAGTCCAGAAAATTTGGATTTTTATTAAAACTAATAGCCTCACGCTATCCTATTATTTGTTAGCACTGGCTTGTAACAACAACAAAAAGATGAGAAAAACTGATAATTTTGGGACCAAAGACATTGTGCAGAAAGTAAAAGGGTAATTATTGGTAGATGTTTATTCATGTTTATGCAAGGCAATATCAATGAATTGGTTATAGACACACCTGATTCAGCACTTTCTGAAGGTAGGGTGTTCCCATGCGATCCGCCAGGTGCCGGTAGGCCGGATGTGAAAGGAAAAACTTCCTCTCTGCTGCCATGGCTGCTGTTATATCCTTTTTCCCATCAATATCCTTCTGACTGCGGTTCACTACCCCAATATAGCCTATAGAGGGCAAAAGACAGATGGTGAGGATGCTCATGCCCAAGGACCAGTTCAGCTGTTAACACCAGAAACAGTGCACTCATGCTTAAGTGTGCACTCATGTCCAAATGCCCATGTTTACAAGTATGGACATGAATCTGACTTGTTGACTACATAGTATATATGGAGAATTCTGTTGTATATGGTACAATTGCGTTGTAGATTATTAACATAAAATGAAAATGCTGTGATTAAATGAATTGCTTGTGTGTGTGTATTGTGTGTGTGTGTGTGTGTGTGTGTGTGTGTGTGTATATATATATATATATATATATATATATTTACACACACACACACAATACACACACACAAGCAATTCATTTAATTTATAGTAAATTAATTGCCACCTAATCTTCAATAATATTTTTTAAAAGCAGAGGACACATTTCACTTTGTGCACCATATGCTGTGCTGTGACAAATAATCACTTTCACTGAGCAAGATGCTTAACCCTGAGTGCCTCCACCTGTTCCTACCAATCCTACAGTGTCACTATAGTAACCTTTCAGGTAGTGAATATCTCTAGTGGCATTTACTGTTCTTTTATTGTAGTTGAATATCAAACATTCCTAGTTCATAATATATGCATCTTAAAAGATTGAGTATTTTTGCTCTTAGATTCGCACATCTCTACTCAAATTAAAGATGACACCCCTGTTCTAAAGCCACAACCTCCTGACCAACAAATGTAACTCTGAGGTTACCTCTGCGCAGCGGAAGCAATTTATTTTCCAAAATATCTCGAGCATCAGTGCCTTCGTCCATCAGATCCAGTTTAGTAATGACGCCAATTGTCCTCAGACCTGTAAGAAAAAAAAAATGTGTATTCATATATATACACACACACACACACACACACACATGGCATGCCGTGCATATGTCATATTCATATGTCATATGACTTTTCATAACAGAACAGAAGATTAGCCGTGGATGGTAGAGTTGAGCAAAAAAATACCAAAACTCTAATCTGTGTGCTTAATCCTTGTCAGAGCACATAGGCATTGCGCATTGAAATGTCTATTAATACTATTATTTAATTTCTGTTCCTGAAATGACTGAGATTATGAATTGAAAGTAGCTCTTAGGGTTATTTATTCCACAGATAAATTCATCCAATTGGTGCAGACCTTGAGGGTCCACTTCCTTGGCAATCTTCAGGGCATCTGAATTTGCCAAATCGGAGTTGGCCGGGGACACGGCCAAAAGCAGGCAGTTTTCTTTCGTCACAAACTGCATCAGCATGTCTCGGATCTGGAACTCAATATCTGCAGGCTGGTCTCCCACCGGCACCTTGGTCATTCCAGGCAAATCCACCAGGGTCAGGTTTAGGACTAGCAGGAGAATTGCAAAGACACAGCATGTAAAGAACCACTATATTTGATTTTTTTTATTAATCTGCACAATTCCAAATCAAAGTGCACTACTTTATAGAAAACCTGTAGAGAACTAAATTAATGGATGATTCAGTTTACACTGGAGTGTGTGTTTATAACGGGACAAACAGCAGGCCACACTGTACCATAAGATAAGATGATGATCCTTTATTAGTCCCACAAGTGAGTAATTTACCATGAGGGGAGTAAACGCGAAGATTAATGGGCACTGGTGAGATCCCTTTGTTTTGTCCAGTCACGCGGTCCGTCTCTCCCTCAATCTCTTGACGCACCTCGTCAAAATCAATGAACTTCTTGCCTTTGCAGTGGAGGAACTCTGCATACTCTGGAAATGTAAAAAAAAAAAACATACTTATTACAATCAGAATTGAGGGTCTGAAGCTCTGTGTTGGCTGAACGCATAGCACACTTTATTATTTGTATGGCAAATTTTTTTTTTTTTTCATCTCTCATCTTACCTGTGGGGCAATTGATGAGCTGAAGGACTAGGGGACGGCGGGTGACAATACCAGACCCCCGGGGCAAGAAGTCCCTTAAGAAGGCAAAGGAAAAGAAGTGTTCTCCAGTAAATAAGTACAATTCATATTAGAATCAAAACACTTATAAAGAGAGCACCCCGGCTGGCGCCCGAACCCTCGTCCCCAATTTATGAGGCAAGACTCATTTATATCATGATTCTTTAGTATTTTGTGTTTATGGAATAATGGAATAAATGGCACTATGAAAGCAATGATAAAGGGAACGGCATTGCAGAGGATTTGAATCCTCCGTCCCCTGCTTTGTGCCATGCGTGTGATGTTTGGAAAGGCAATTTCCCACAGTGCCGTGTGTGCTGGTGCGTGGGCGGTGCTGCGGATGATCGTAATGACTGCTAGTGCCGCATCTCTCTGCGAAACACCCATTGCCTGCCGAACGCTCTGTTGTGAGCAGAGCTTCCCCGTCCTTGCAGCGTAAGCAGACGTATTCACGGGCGATGACAAGTGCTGCCCACTTGTACACACAATTTCACTCACTTACACACACACACACACACACACACACACAGCCAAACAGAGGGGGCTGCTATCGCCGCCAGATCCTGCAGTCCTTATCTGTCATTGGAGTCGTGACGCCTTCTGCCATGTGGCCTCAGAATCTGGGGCATTATATGTGTCGTGCAGCTTTCTGTGCTTGTCACAAAATGATCCATAGCCCGAACTCTTCAGTTGTCATTCATAATTTATACTCAATATTTAGTCTCCGTTTTATTCTCTGCAAATATTTCATTTAACCTGTGCATGCACATCTAAATCTATATATCTATATGTATCTGTATCTATATCTATATATCTCTCTATATATATATATACACACACACACACACACAAAAAAACACACACACACACATATTTAAATGAACTGCTGAACCTATTTGATATGATATGGAAAAGAGAAATGCAGGTAATCCACGCCTGTTAGCCTGACGATTGGGTCCTGATCAGGAGTGATCAGGAACCTTTATAAATTTGAAGCTGGGCCTGTGTTAATGTGTACCTCATGTTACTTTTCTGTTTGCAGCTCCTGACATTTAGTCACATGCCTTCCGCCTCAAGTTTGTTTCTTTGTCTCTTTTGGCCATCGTGCCATGTAGAATAAATATACTTTCCTTTGAAATCTCAAGCTGCTTCACCTCATCTCTCCTTCACCTGGGAAGCATGACACAACTCTTTATTTGAAACTGTGTTCAATGTCTGTTATAATTTGGCAGAAAATGTTATTGCTTGTATATTATTGTATATGGTTTATTGCCACCAGGCTGCTGTCTGGAACACAGTGTTGATATATGCATTTTGACAGGCGGAGCTTAAATATACAATGTTTATCTCCAATGAGAGTGAGGCGTGTGTGTGCGCAACTGTATAAATCAGAACAAACCAAATTGCAGAACTCATTTTGATTAACAGTATCTTGGCTGTTTGTTAGACATAAAGCAATAATTCTATAATTTATTAATCCTGTTAATAACTGTATAACTGTATGTGACGCCATGGTGCCGCTGGGCTCACCCAGGTCCTGATCACTCATGGGTGCCACTCATTAGGCTCGGGACCCTTCAACTGTGCACCAGCACTTATGATGCTTTACCAAATGATCAGGCCGATCATTTATTCTTGCAAATGCATTTATCGCATTTTATGATGTTTTACCAAAATATAAGGCAGGTACATTTATTCTTGCAAATGTACTAATTGGCAATAAGCGGTGATCATGAACATTTAATCATATTCCTGTCATTACAACACAAAATGGTTTTCCAATAGGTGATGTGTACCTTATGTGTGTGGATTTAAAAAAAAAAAAAAGAATGATGCTGTAGTATCTGCTATTTAGAAGCTAAATATAGAGCATGTAGCCATGCGGTTTTGTGATACTGTTGTCATGACAGCTGTCATAAGAAATGACCTTTACAAGCACCAGTAAAAACAGCAGCTCTCCTCCAACATAACAGCCGACAAGCAGCAGGACAAGGCGGCTCAGTTTCTCCTGTGGACACATGGGGGTGAACCATGAGCAAACAAGCAGCTGAGACCACCTTAAGGAACAATGCAGAAAAAAGCCCCCGCAGCGTCACGTGGCTGATGTGATCCCCCGAAGTGTGCCGGTGCTTGTTGGGGACTGGGCAGCGCACGTGCCAGGCCGGCCCCGCACAAAGCGGCCTGTGTTCGGGGGCTGGGTGGCGGGAGGCCTGCAGGCCTGTCGCCCATATGAGAAGGATGCTGCTGAGAGGTGGGCCGATCTCATAATGCTCCTTCTGTGTGGAGGAGGTGCCAGCCCGTCCAGGAGGACGCCCAGTCCTCCAGCAGCAGCACCAGGCCTGGAATTAGCTAAGTCTAATTTGAACCACGGAATAAATCAGAAATAAATAAAAAAAAAATCAATTCCACAATACTGAAGCCAGGGGGATAGTGTTCAATATTTTCCACTGTCGGCCATCAGTCATATTGTCACATTAAGATTTAAGTCGCTAATTAGACAAATGACAGAAGGACACTGTTATTATGGTTATGTAATAAACGGATGACAGGGAAGAAGCAGGAGTGTCGCTCTCCTTGGTCCTGAACCCCCTCCACGCTCCCCACCACGCAGAAAATCGAAGACAGATTGGCGGCTGCTTTCTGGCAATAGTGGGATTTTTTTTCACATACGATGGGATGGAACGTGCGTGAAAAAAACACCACATATTATCGACGGGAAGGTTTCATTAAAGGGCCAGCGGACGAACAGGGAACATAATGCCGGCAGCATCCATGAAGGACATCGCGAGTCACGAAACTACACTTTCATTATTATTATTATAATCTGCTAAAAAAAAGGAGCTAGAGATGGTCGTCACTGTAGATTATTGCGTGTAGAATTGCAACTCGAAACGGATGCATTTGGTCCTCGGGCGACAGGATACACGTCAGCCCTCACCAGCAGAATCACGGATTCTGCAGAGCAGAACAAATCGCAATAATAAACCACAATGGTATGCGTTACCAGTGCGCTACTGGTAAATTGGTGTACGTACAACAGTAATATAATGGCATTTTTTATATACGTACATGCGCGTGTGGATTGCAGGCGAGCGTGGAATTTATTTATTTCCGATTATCCAATTTCGCGGATGTTGTTTTCTTTATATATATATATATATACCGACTCCTCGTTTGCACTTACTTGCCCACAAAGTTCTCCAGCACGGAGCTTTTTCCAGCGCTCTGGCCGCCAACAACAGCAATCTGGGGAAGGTCCAGATTGGCATTTTGTCCGATTGCAGAGAAAGCATCTTGCATACGGTTCACCAGCGGAATCAAATCGTCCATCCCCCGATTCCCCATCTTCTCAGATTAACCGGCTTCTCTTCTTCAACAAATTCGAATAACGTGGCCCTTACAAAACTGCCAACTCCTTTTAGTATATTTGTCTTTACACGTGAGAAATATTCGAATTAATAATGGCGCTTCATTTTAAATGCAGATCGATTGACCGAGCCCACGTCCACTGGTTTAGGTTCTCCTCTGAAGCTATGCAGCCTGGAGGAGGGATGCGCTCGGTGCTCCACTAGAGGGCGGGACTCCATTGTTTTTTTTTGGAATGCTGGGAAATGTAGTTCGCAAAGACCGTTCCCGTTAAACCCGGACAGGTTAATGAATGTACTACACACACTCACACACACACACACACACACACACACACACACACATTTTTAATAATAGTAGATGCGGGCTGAAAAATGGCACAACGTTAAGTGTGTGTAAATTTTTCCGCTCCACGGGAAGGCGCTGTTCACAAGACGCGTGGTATAAATGTCAAATCAATGACCGCAAGCGGAAGAAGGGAAGCGCAAAGCTGCACCAAAAGTTTTCAGATCGCACAAATGGAGTAATACTTGTCTATTCGGGTGAGCGTGTTTTTTTTCCCCTGACGGCGGCCATGAAGTGGTTTTGCTCGCTCCTTATGTTGCAGTGACATCATATTTTCATGCAGCCATTGCTGACGACTGGCACTATTTGAGAAGAAGTGTAGCTGTTAGCGGCTAGCTAGCTAATGTAGCTTGTAATGCGTGGTTGTTTTTTACCCTGCTTTTGCGTGTTCAATGGATCGGCATTGCTTGTGAAACAGAGCTTTATTATGCCCTCACGATTCGTCATTTACTCCGAATCCATGCAGCGCTTGTGTGTCAAAATACAAAACTTGATTTATTTGTTTGCGCTAAAAAATGTTCGTGGAAATGAACGTTCTAGTGGGGTTTCCTGACTGATTGATTGTATATGGTGTTTTTGCGCTATTAACATTTGTTAGGACGGGCTCGTCTTGACATGGAACTCCTGACGTTTGTATGATCTCTAGCTAACTAAGCTAGTCGTGCTAGGCTATCATTCCCCAAAAATGTTTTTTGGAAACGTGTCTTGTGACCTTTTTTTTTTTTTTTTTTTTTTTTGCATATGCTAATTTCTGTGTGTTGTATTTTATTTCGTACAGGTTTTTTGGCAGGTTGTATTGCACGCGCAAACAAGCATGTTTAACCACCAGTCTCAGCAGTTCCAGCACCCACTAAGATCGATTCATCCACTGCTCCCGCATCAGCGTCCTCAGCCTCCTCAGCCCCAAACAGCTGCCGCGGCGGCGGCGGCGGCGGCAGCTTCAGCACAGCAAATGCGCCGCCACCCTGCCTATCAGGTGCAGAGGTGAGATCCTTCACCAGGTGTTTCTGATACGTTCACTGCAGCATTTTTTATTTTTTTTTTGCAAATGGCACATTACAATCTGAACACTAAAACTGAGATCTGCACGCTGCTCCCCTGGTGCCTGTCATGGCTGCCCACTGCTCACCAAGGGTGATTGTTAAAAGCAGCAGACATTTCGTTGTGTCACCATGTGTTGTGCTGCAGTGTTTCACAATGACAATCACTTCACTTTCATCTCTCACTACCTCACACTGTGCTGCTGTTATTATTATTATCATGTCACATCACTACTCTTACTATCATTATTATCATAGTATATCATATACCATATACACTATATACAATATATTGTCATATTGCTGCTACTTGTCCACCTGGTTTATCTAGTTTGTCTCAGCCTGCATTATGGGTCGGTGCACAATGTCCTTTGTCGTGTTGTGTGTTATTCCATTTGCACTATGTCTTTTTGCGCACTGTGAATCCCAATCTCATCTCTCTGTGTTCTTGTATATGGTTAGATGACTATAACATTGACTCTGACTTGAACAGCAATACATCCTGGCCAGGCTTATTTACTACTGTCAAAATTTGAACAAAGTTAGTGATCTTTGAATGCTAAAGATTTTGCAAGCTAATTAGCTGAACATTTTATAATGATTTTTATGGAAATTATTGATGTATTATGTATAAAGTATGCTTAATGACTAATGATCTTACTTATGACATATTTTTTTTTTTTTATGTCAGGCCATTTTAAAATGGATTTAATCAACTCTATCTCTAAATTTGCTCTGTAGAACTATGGCCCCCACAGTTTCTCGTATGCCTTCAGCTGGTCCGGGGCCCCTGTTGCCTGGAGGGCCCATGATGCAACGTGCCATGTTTATGCAGGGAATGCAGAGTAAGCATGGAACTAAGTAATTGTTTTTTTTTTGTTTGTTTGTTTGTTTGTTTGTTTAATATTGAAACTGATTGCTTTGCATATGACATGTTTTAGGTTTCTCCATGAGGGGTGGGCCTCAATTCACACAGTTTTTCATGGCAAGTGCCAGGCAGTCCTTGCTTGGGCCAGCTCCAAGGGGGATTCCAATGAGAGGTCCTCGTGCAATGTTTACACCGGGGCCATATTCTCATCCGCACGGCAACTACCCAAACAAGGTACTTGCCAGAGGAGGCACGTATATTTTTCATCATGAATAGTCATTTATTTTTCATGGGTGTAAATGGTGCCTATTCTTACAGAACACATCTGCTCAGTGCAGTGAAAAGAGAAAGGACATTGCAGGAGCGCAAAACAGTGAAGGCCACAGCTCCAGCATCACACTGGGAGAACCTGGAAAAGCAGGCAAGACTGAGAGAATTTTTCTCTGGTGTCTTAATGGCCTTTTTAAAACCATGAGTTGCATTATTCCTTCTGCAGTTGAAACCACTGCTGTGTTAGATGAGTCCAATCACGCATCATCACAACAGCATGATGAGCCTCCAGTGAAGAAGCAGAAACCCAATGTTAGGTAGATTATTATTAACTGATTATTCAGCATTTTATAATGTATAATTGTTTCTTGATTCAGATGTATTATTCTTTTTCTAAAAAGGTTAATTGTACCTTTAAATTAACACCCATGTTTTGTCCTCAGTTTAGATGGGCCTGTGGAAAAGACATCTGTAAGAGATGGAGTGCAGACCTCGTGTGACAGACCCTTACAGCAGTACTCAGAATCTAGAGGTATATCCATATTTAAACATATTGAGCCCTATTTTTTAATATATGTATTGTGTGGAGAGAGTTCACTAATCTAGTGTCCTAGACTGAAAGAGAATGATGAAGATCTCCATTCACTTTTAGTGTTGGATTATAAATACATACACATAAATGCTCACTACCAGTCAAATGACTGGATGCGCCTACTCTGTTTTGTTTATGAAGGCTAAGATGGCGCCATTTTGAAGAAGCCAATGCAAGAAGCATATTATGGCTTTTTTTTGTAGCAGAAGAAACTGAAATATGTTTTATGAATCAGTGTTTCCTCTTTTTTTACCTTCATGGCAGCTTTTTCACTATTGTAAACATCAAAATCCCCTTCATGAAATGCTCATTAACATGAGTGAATGGGCCAAGGGTGGCCTAGTGGGTAAGGAAGCCGACCTATAATTGGAAGGTTGCCGGTTCAAATCCTGAGCCGCCAAGGTGCCACTGAGCAAAGCACCGTCCCCACACTCTGCTCCCCGGGCACCTGTCATGGCTGCCCACTGCTTTTTCTCATTATTCACAAATGATAGTGTTCAGCATAAACCTTCAGGATTTGGAAAACATCCCTACAGTTGAAGGCGGTTGAGAGAAGCCAGTAGTGAGAATTTATTTATAAGATTAAATGGAAGGAGCTCTAATTAGACATATCTCACAAATCCCCCTCCCATCAGTATGGCACATGCTCAGAGTAGTGTAAACTAGTGTTGCCAGATCTTTGTTTTTGCCCATATTCCAAAAATGTGCCACAATACATAAATCTGCTGTAAGTGTCCTTGGTCCATTCATAAATACTTTCCTTTATGTGTATGCTGTTTGTGTAATTCTGTGTTTGTTACAGACTTTTCAAAAACTGACGTCATGAATCCTCCTAGTCCTGCAAGAGCAGAATGTGTAGAGGAGGGCAGAATTGCTGAGGTATGAACAAATTACAGTCATTGTGTTTTTGACCATTTAGGATGTGCTACTACATAAAAAAACATCTCCCAATTGTGGCTTTGTTTTTCTAGTCTTTTGTTTGATTCTCCTGAAACTGGGCTGCACAGTGTGAGTGTTTTGCTTGTCCTGCAGTTCCTTGGTGCCGGCTCATCTCTAAAGGTCACCATACGGCAGAGTAACGAGTCCAGGGCATGCAGCATGGGAGTGCAGGAGCCAGCAACCCACAGCCAGGACCTCGACCCAGACAGGGTCTCCCGCAGGTTCTTCTGCTACATCTGCAACACCACCTGCCCCAGTCAGCAGGTAGAACCAAAACATCCAACAAAGAAGAAAATTCGCCACAGTTACTGTACAAGTAAAACAAACAAATTTAATAAACGGATGACAGGGAAGAAGCAGGAGTGTCGCTCTCCTTGGTCCTGAACCCCCTCCACGCTCCCCACCACGCAGAAAATCGAAGACAGATTGGCGGCTGCTTTCTGGCAATAGTGGGATTTTTTTTCACATACGATGGGATGGAACGTGCGTGAAAAAAACACCACATATTATCGACGGGAAGGTTTCATTAAAGGGCCAGCGGACGAACAGGGAACATAATGCCGGCAGCATCCATGAAGGACATCGCGAGTCACGAAACTACACTTTCATTATTATTATTATAATCTGCTAAAAAAAAGGAGCTAGAGATGGTCGTCACTGTAGATTATTGCGTGTAGAATTGCAACTCGAAACGGATGCATTTGGTCCTCGGGCGACAGGATACACGTCAGCCCTCACCAGCAGAATCACGGATTCTGCAGAGCAGAACAAATCGCAATAATAAACCACAATGGTATGCGTTACCAGTGCGCTACTGGTAAATTGGTGTACGTACAACAGTAATATAATGGCATTTTTTATATACGTACATGCGCGTGTGGATTGCAGGCGAGCGTGGAATTTATTTATTTCCGATTATCCAATTTCGCGGATGTTGTTTTCTTTATATATATATATATATACCGACTCCTCGTTTGCACTTACTTGCCCACAAAGTTCTCCAGCACGGAGCTTTTTCCAGCGCTCTGGCCGCCAACAACAGCAATCTGGGGAAGGTCCAGATTGGCATTTTGTCCGATTGCAGAGAAAGCATCTTGCATACGGTTCACCAGCGGAATCAAATCGTCCATCCCCCGATTCCCCATCTTCTCAGATTAACCGGCTTCTCTTCTTCAACAAATTCGAATAACGTGGCCCTTACAAAACTGCCAACTCCTTTTAGTATATTTGTCTTTACACGTGAGAAATATTCGAATTAATAATGGCGCTTCATTTTAAATGCAGATCGATTGACCGAGCCCACGTCCACTGGTTTAGGTTCTCCTCTGAAGCTATGCAGCCTGGAGGAGGGATGCGCTCGGTGCTCCACTAGAGGGCGGGACTCCATTGTTTTTTTTTGGAATGCTGGGAAATGTAGTTCGCAAAGACCGTTCCCGTTAAACCCGGACAGGTTAATGAATGTACTACACACACTCACACACACACACACACACACACACACACACACACATTTTTAATAATAGTAGATGCGGGCTGAAAAATGGCACAACGTTAAGTGTGTGTAAATTTTTCCGCTCCACGGGAAGGCGCTGTTCACAAGACGCGTGGTATAAATGTCAAATCAATGACCGCAAGCGGAAGAAGGGAAGCGCAAAGCTGCACCAAAAGTTTTCAGATCGCACAAATGGAGTAATACTTGTCTATTCGGGTGAGCGTGTTTTTTTTCCCCTGACGGCGGCCATGAAGTGGTTTTGCTCGCTCCTTATGTTGCAGTGACATCATATTTTCATGCAGCCATTGCTGACGACTGGCACTATTTGAGAAGAAGTGTAGCTGTTAGCGGCTAGCTAGCTAATGTAGCTTGTAATGCGTGGTTGTTTTTTACCCTGCTTTTGCGTGTTCAATGGATCGGCATTGCTTGTGAAACAGAGCTTTATTATGCCCTCACGATTCGTCATTTACTCCGAATCCATGCAGCGCTTGTGTGTCAAAATACAAAACTTGATTTATTTGTTTGCGCTAAAAAATGTTCGTGGAAATGAACGTTCTAGTGGGGTTTCCTGACTGATTGATTGTATATGGTGTTTTTGCGCTATTAACATTTGTTAGGACGGGCTCGTCTTGACATGGAACTCCTGACGTTTGTATGATCTCTAGCTAACTAAGCTAGTCGTGCTAGGCTATCATTCCCCAAAAATGTTTTTTGGAAACGTGTCTTGTGACCTTTTTTTTTTTTTTTTTTTTTTTTGCATATGCTAATTTCTGTGTGTTGTATTTTATTTCGTACAGGTTTTTTGGCAGGTTGTATTGCACGCGCAAACAAGCATGTTTAACCACCAGTCTCAGCAGTTCCAGCACCCACTAAGATCGATTCATCCACTGCTCCCGCATCAGCGTCCTCAGCCTCCTCAGCCCCAAACAGCTGCCGCGGCGGCGGCGGCGGCGGCAGCTTCAGCACAGCAAATGCGCCGCCACCCTGCCTATCAGGTGCAGAGGTGAGATCCTTCACCAGGTGTTTCTGATACGTTCACTGCAGCATTTTTTATTTTTTTTTTGCAAATGGCACATTACAATCTGAACACTAAAACTGAGATCTGCACGCTGCTCCCCTGGTGCCTGTCATGGCTGCCCACTGCTCACCAAGGGTGATTGTTAAAAGCAGCAGACATTTCGTTGTGTCACCATGTGTTGTGCTGCAGTGTTTCACAATGACAATCACTTCACTTTCATCTCTCACTACCTCACACTGTGCTGCTGTTATTATTATTATCATGTCACATCACTACTCTTACTATCATTATTATCATAGTATATCATATACCATATACACTATATACAATATATTGTCATATTGCTGCTACTTGTCCACCTGGTTTATCTAGTTTGTCTCAGCCTGCATTATGGGTCGGTGCACAATGTCCTTTGTCGTGTTGTGTGTTATTCCATTTGCACTATGTCTTTTTGCGCACTGTGAATCCCAATCTCATCTCTCTGTGTTCTTGTATATGGTTAGATGACTATAACATTGACTCTGACTTGAACAGCAATACATCCTGGCCAGGCTTATTTACTACTGTCAAAATTTGAACAAAGTTAGTGATCTTTGAATGCTAAAGATTTTGCAAGCTAATTAGCTGAACATTTTATAATGATTTTTATGGAAATTATTGATGTATTATGTATAAAGTATGCTTAATGACTAATGATCTTACTTATGACATATTTTTTTTTTTTTATGTCAGGCCATTTTAAAATGGATTTAATCAACTCTATCTCTAAATTTGCTCTGTAGAACTATGGCCCCCACAGTTTCTCGTATGCCTTCAGCTGGTCCGGGGCCCCTGTTGCCTGGAGGGCCCATGATGCAACGTGCCATGTTTATGCAGGGAATGCAGAGTAAGCATGGAACTAAGTAATTGTTTTTTTTTTGTTTGTTTGTTTGTTTGTTTGTTTAATATTGAAACTGATTGCTTTGCATATGACATGTTTTAGGTTTCTCCATGAGGGGTGGGCCTCAATTCACACAGTTTTTCATGGCAAGTGCCAGGCAGTCCTTGCTTGGGCCAGCTCCAAGGGGGATTCCAATGAGAGGTCCTCGTGCAATGTTTACACCGGGGCCATATTCTCATCCGCACGGCAACTACCCAAACAAGGTACTTGCCAGAGGAGGCACGTATATTTTTCATCATGAATAGTCATTTATTTTTCATGGGTGTAAATGGTGCCTATTCTTACAGAACACATCTGCTCAGTGCAGTGAAAAGAGAAAGGACATTGCAGGAGCGCAAAACAGTGAAGGCCACAGCTCCAGCATCACACTGGGAGAACCTGGAAAAGCAGGCAAGACTGAGAGAATTTTTCTCTGGTGTCTTAATGGCCTTTTTAAAACCATGAGTTGCATTATTCCTTCTGCAGTTGAAACCACTGCTGTGTTAGATGAGTCCAATCACGCATCATCACAACAGCATGATGAGCCTCCAGTGAAGAAGCAGAAACCCAATGTTAGGTAGATTATTATTAACTGATTATTCAGCATTTTATAATGTATAATTGTTTCTTGATTCAGATGTATTATTCTTTTTCTAAAAAGGTTAATTGTACCTTTAAATTAACACCCATGTTTTGTCCTCAGTTTAGATGGGCCTGTGGAAAAGACATCTGTAAGAGATGGAGTGCAGACCTCGTGTGACAGACCCTTACAGCAGTACTCAGAATCTAGAGGTATATCCATATTTAAACATATTGAGCCCTATTTTTTAATATATGTATTGTGTGGAGAGAGTTCACTAATCTAGTGTCCTAGACTGAAAGAGAATGATGAAGATCTCCATTCACTTTTAGTGTTGGATTATAAATACATACACATAAATGCTCACTACCAGTCAAATGACTGGATGCGCCTACTCTGTTTTGTTTATGAAGGCTAAGATGGCGCCATTTTGAAGAAGCCAATGCAAGAAGCATATTATGGCTTTTTTTTGTAGCAGAAGAAACTGAAATATGTTTTATGAATCAGTGTTTCCTCTTTTTTTACCTTCATGGCAGCTTTTTCACTATTGTAAACATCAAAATCCCCTTCATGAAATGCTCATTAACATGAGTGAATGGGCCAAGGGTGGCCTAGTGGGTAAGGAAGCCGACCTATAATTGGAAGGTTGCCGGTTCAAATCCTGAGCCGCCAAGGTGCCACTGAGCAAAGCACCGTCCCCACACTCTGCTCCCCGGGCACCTGTCATGGCTGCCCACTGCTTTTTCTCATTATTCACAAATGATAGTGTTCAGCATAAACCTTCAGGATTTGGAAAACATCCCTACAGTTGAAGGCGGTTGAGAGAAGCCAGTAGTGAGAATTTATTTATAAGATTAAATGGAAGGAGCTCTAATTAGACATATCTCACAAATCCCCCTCCCATCAGTATGGCACATGCTCAGAGTAGTGTAAACTAGTGTTGCCAGATCTTTGTTTTTGCCCATATTCCAAAAATGTGCCACAATACATAAATCTGCTGTAAGTGTCCTTGGTCCATTCATAAATACTTTCCTTTATGTGTATGCTGTTTGTGTAATTCTGTGTTTGTTACAGACTTTTCAAAAACTGACGTCATGAATCCTCCTAGTCCTGCAAGAGCAGAATGTGTAGAGGAGGGCAGAATTGCTGAGGTATGAACAAATTACAGTCATTGTGTTTTTGACCATTTAGGATGTGCTACTACATAAAAAAACATCTCCCAATTGTGGCTTTGTTTTTCTAGTCTTTTGTTTGATTCTCCTGAAACTGGGCTGCACAGTGTGAGTGTTTTGCTTGTCCTGCAGTTCCTTGGTGCCGGCTCATCTCTAAAGGTCACCATACGGCAGAGTAACGAGTCCAGGGCATGCAGCATGGGAGTGCAGGAGCCAGCAACCCACAGCCAGGACCTCGACCCAGACAGGGTCTCCCGCAGGTTCTTCTGCTACATCTGCAACACCACCTGCCCCAGTCAGCAGGTAGAACCAAAACATCCAACAAAGAAGAAAATTCGCCACAGTTACTGTACAAGTAAAACAAACAAATTTCCTGAGTCAAACTACTAGCTTCACCCTATACATCATGCTTTAATTGTTAATCTTGCCAAATACCTGCACATGTTGTTCTGTCAGGTGTGACCCCATTTGTTAATGTCACTAAATATTTGAATAGTGCACTGAATCTGGAACAAGCGCCGTGTAGAGTTTGTAAAGGCCGTCATGCTCATCATTGTGATCATTGTTTGCCAGAACTTCCAGAGCCACATGAACAGCCTTGAGCATCAGCAGCGTATGATGGAGATCCAGCAAATGAGCAACGCCTGCTTGGCCAGCCTGCTGCCCCATGTGCAGGAGTCTCTGCAGAACACGCAGAGGCATGGTTATGACTTTGCCTACTATTTGTTTTTCTGTTTTGCATTTTGGTATGCTTTGCTGAGAATTTTTTTTAACTACCAAGACAAGTTTTATACACTACCAAAGTTTGGACTCACTACTCATTATTGGGTCTTTTGTCTTCTTCTTCTTGACAGTAGTTAATAAAGCAGCCATGAAGGTAAAAATAGGCTAATCTGGGGGGAAAAAAATCTTCATGTTTCTTGCATGGGATTCCTCCATAACTGCCAGAGGCTAGGTGTGTCCATATTTTTGACTGGTATTGAACCTGTGAACCTGTGGCATCTGTTATGCAGGGAGAAAAGGCCAGGAATACAGCGCTGGTGCACCACCTGCCAGGAGCACTTCACTGGTGACATCATAGAACACAGAAGAACTAAAGAGCATAAGGTGTGCGCTGTTGAATGTAAATGAAAAGGATTTATTTAACTTAAATATACACTAAACACTTAATAGGCATTTCTTGTCATTTGAAAGAAGCTTGTAGATGGATTTAAGATTGATTTTAGAAAGAGTTTCAGAGATAATTTATATCTGGCATCTTTCCCAAAATCTTTTTTTCCCAAGCAATCAAAGAATTCCTTGCGCCCTTTGTGCACCGTGTGTAAACGACATTTCAGGACGCCACGCAAGTTTGTGGAGCACATGAAGTCTCCAGAACACAAGCAGCGGGTTGAGGAGGTGCAGAATTAGTTTTTTTTTTTTTTTTTTTTTTTCCCCTTCCCCCTCCCTCTCTGTTCAGTTTTTCTACTAGCTTTTTACTCTTCTGTCTCATGATCATCTGAACAGCTGAGAGAAGAGGGTGAGCCTGAGATCCTAGAAGAGCTCATTACAGTTGATGCAGTTGGCTGCTTTGAGGGTGAGGATGACTATGAGGAAGAGGAGGAGGACATTGCATCAGACCAGGTCCGAGTCATCCTCCAGAACTCCTACCTCTGAACCAGTTGATATTTGGTGCCTGGTCCTCATGATTGTGTGTCCTTACTTTGGCAGCCTGCTGATAAAGAGGTTGCCCTGGAGGAGATGGGGGAACATGAAGAGTATAATGAAGACACACAGTACGGTAAGTAGCATCCACTTCATTATAAATACAGACATAATATATGATTTTACTAAGAAAACTTATAACAATAGTTCCTGAAGTTTAATATGCAACTGTTCTTTCGTAACAAAATCAGTGTCTTGTTATAGGAGCTGTTTGGATTTTAGGACGTCCATTGTTCTCATTTCCATTCAACTGAATGTGGTCATCATCACAGGTTCGAGCTTTGTTGTTCCAGTGGCTGGCTTTCTCTGCAGACTGTGCCACAAGTTTTTTCATTTTGAGTCTACGGCTCTCCAGTCCCACTGCAAGTCTCTCATGCACTTCCAGAATATGCAGGTCACAAAACAATCTGTGCACATATTTGTAAATCTTTTAGTGCTCAGTCTCTATATTTATCCACGTAATACAGTAAAATGGCATTTATGGTTATGGAATATAACATAGTTCATTTATTAAACTAAATATTCTATTTTTCAGAAATACCAAGCCTTGAAGAAACAGTCCCAGCCATTGCAGGAGGAGAGGAAGTTACCAGCTTACCAACCAGAGACTCAGGACCGCTTACCACAGGTCAAGGCAGAGGAGGCACATACAGTCAACAAGGAGACACACTCAGGGTTTGAGACTCTTCAGCCCATGTGTTCTGCACCACCAAACCTTGCTGTGGTTATGAAAAGCCTCACCAATATCCAAGCACACGTAGATGGCAGCCCTGGGACAAAGAAGCAAGATCAGGAAGCCAGCAATGCAGATGGACAAAGCAACTCGGAGGAAGAAAATCCATGTCAGTCTCTCTCTGCAGCAAGACCGGATGCTGTAATGGTCACAGAGGAGGCAGACATGCAAAAGCCAACCCCTGAAGAAAAGGTGACATTGGTTAATGAGGACCAAACAATATACCCTTCTGAAACTGTGCATAAGCAAACACCGACCAGGCGGAAATCTGCACGGACTTTGAAGAAATCTTGAAATCAGAATATTCTGTAGGAAACATTCATTTTGAATATCAGCTATTTTTTGAGGCAAATGACTCAATTATTGGGTGAAATTAACACACTTGATAAGTCAGTGTGCCATGTCATGGACCTGCCTTGTCCCTGGTACATGCTGGACCTGTGGATGGACGTAATAAAGCAGAGCAATGGGAATATATCATGTCATGAATGTAGTAAACCTCTGTTTTAAGTGTAGTTGCTGAATGGAGGACAATTGTGTGTTAAAACCATTAATTAAAATTATATTGATACCTGCATGCCTGATCCTAATTCAAATGCTGCTCAGCAGGCACTTCCTGGACCAAAATAAGTGTGTTGGCACAGGATATTAGGGCTGCAGGACCAGGATTAGGAAAACAAAGTTTTGTGGTGTTACTAATCATAGCACGCAAGTGTTAATGGGCTAGTTTTTGTCCCATCTGTCACTTTTGAAGGTGGAGCATGGCATTATACTCGCCCATTATACTGCGATTTATAATAGGTGAGCCAACTATGACTTGTACTCAAAAGCTTAAAGTATCAGAAGTTTAAGCACTTAGCAACCGGCCCGCCTAGATTCTCTGTGGTTGGTTGTTAACCCTGCAGTTTTCCCCCTTTTTAAATCGTTGAATAGTTGAATTGCTGCTAGTTCTGTATTGTTTTTTTTTCACTATATTGTAATTTTATTTTGGATCCGTTTGCGTATTTTGAAACCAATTAAATAAAACAGCTTGGCAAAAAAATATTTGTGTTTGTGGCAAATAATAAAACTTAACACAAGTGAAGCCTCCTGTGCTCTACAGTACACGTGGCATGCCGTACCACAGGCGGCCAGCAGAGGGCGACGTCTGGCCAAGCGCTATGCATTATGGGGCGGAGGTGTTCTTTTTAAATGCACTTGCGTGAACGTAGTCGCTAGCGCGGCAGGTCCAGAAGATACCTGACTAGAACCGAAGTTCTTCACTTTTTTTTTTTTTGGAGGGTCATACTGTCAACTACAGGTTATAGCCGCTGCGCTTCATGACATGGGATACAGTGATTTAATGAGCAAAGGGGAGGACGTGGCGGACCAGGTAGGAATGGAGTCTAGCGTGAGAAATTCTTGTCTAAATTGCATTTAGGATTGGGCTGCAGGGCTCTGCAGATTTCTCATGCTGCATTATTGCAAAAAGTTGTGTCAAAAGCACAGGGGCGGTTTGGTCAAGTTAAAATCCACGTTCAGATAAAGTTTGCAGAACAGTTTGTTTTTTTTGTTGCTCATATAGGTTTTGTTTTAATACGGTTCTGTCTTTTGAACTTCAGCCAGCGCGAGTCTTGATGGCCCGAGAGATCGCGTCACGTTTCTTCTGTGAGCCTCAGCAGGAAGGTGATCATTATCTGACTCCGCTAAAATAACAACGCGCTCCGACACGTCGCGTCGCCCAGAAGTCTTCACTTCGTTGCGCGGTTAAGCTTGCGTGCTTGCCGGGAGCCGGAGGGGCGTTTAGTTTTGCGTAACCTTCAGACGTGTAACGATGCTGTGTTGTGTAATCCCGTCACCATCAAACTCTCGCAAGACCCCCGGTGTGCGTGAAGAGAAGCAGCCTGCGGGCACGTTGTCGGCCGCTCGGTGTTTATTCGCGCCGCGCTCAGGCCTGTCGGTGCTTCTCATTCAGGTCGCGCTGCGTGGTACTTGTTGAATGGTGATTGGCTGATGAGGTTTGGACTTGCTGACGTAGCCTTTTCGTGGGCGGGGTTTCATGTCGACCGTCAGAGCTCTGACGTCATCCCGATTGACTTGTAATTGCGTTCCCTGCTATGACTAGCGGTAATTTTCTTAAATCTCAAATGATGTATACATTTTATGAGTTTAGAAGTAGCAGTAGATTTTGATTAGCATTAACAACACTTTTATTTATTTTTCCAGACTGACATGCTAAGTGAAGTGAAGTGATTGTCACATGTGACACACAGCAGCAATTTGTCCTCTGCATTTAACCCATCACCCTGAGTGAGCAGTGGGCAGCCATGACAGGCGCCCGGGAGCAGTGTGTGGGGACGGTGCTTTGCTCAGTGGCACCTTGGCAGATTGGGATTCGAACCGGCAACCTTCCGATTAACAGGCCGCTTCCTTACCCGCTAGGCCACCACTGCCCCAATGCCCTTGCAATGCACAGAAAAAACGGAAATCTCAGCACAACATGAAGTTGGTTGCTTCCGTGGGTCCTACAGGGTTTACTATTGTGTAGAAGAACAAGTTTTCAACTTCCTGTGGATGGCTATTGATGGTAGCGACCCAGAGGTTGAGCTGCAGCCAAAGACGCACAATCTGACTTATCAGATGTGTCTGTGCCACCAACGGGGTTGGGAAAAACCAGGAAAAAGGCAAAAAAAGCTATGTGTACATTCAAAGCCGCCACACTAAAAACCCTTGAAATGCGCAGAAACAACAGAGAGGGCTGCCTGGTCTCTCCACACAACATATTGGTTCAGCGGGTCCTACGGGTCGCCTACACATCGGGTTCAATGTTCAAAAAGTGGGAAAATAAACAGATTCAAATTTTGGACTTGGTGGCCAAACAGTTCAATATACAGTACAGGCCAAAAGTTTGGACACACCTTCTCGTTCAATGTGTTTTCTTTATTTTCATGACCATTTACATCGATAGATTCTCACTGAAGGCATCAAAACTATGAATGAACACATGTGGAGTTATGTACTTAACAAAAAAAGGTGAAATAACCGAAAACATATTTTATATTCTAGTTTCTTCTATATAGCCGCCCTTTGCACATTCTCTCGATGCGCTTCAAGAGGTCGTCACCTGAAATAGTTTTCCAGCAGTCTTGCCTTATGGATCATGCACAATGTTGAAGAAAACTGTCAATGGGAACAAAAATATTTATTTTTATTATTATAGTCCCTTTTTTGGCAATTAATGCGCACACACCAGCAAGCTATATATAAAAAAAATCCATGAAAACACTGGGGGAGCAAGCAAACTCCATAAATGATGTCCAAGCTGCGATTCAATCTCCCAACCTCGGTGTGAGTGTCAGGCCACGTCGCTAACCACCTTTTTTGTTTGCCGTCACTATATGACTAACACTGGTCCTTTTGCATTTGTGGTGTGCTAATTGGGTCCTCTGTAGTGTGGGAAGGAGTGGCTGCTTTGGCGTGAAACGTTAAACATGAGGTGATTCAACTCTGCTGCCCCATCAGTTGCTACGTGACCGTGTGGTGGATATTTACGACTGTGCTCACCCTGAGCAATTAGGTGCCTGACTCACTGCTGACTGATTTGTTCTGTACGCGTGGGTCATTACCAGTTCCATTTTTTAAATTACTATTTCTAGATGTCAGTCATATTTGCATATCATGCTCATGATCATATTTCCAAAATAAAAAAAAAAAAAAAGATTTATCGTCAAAGCTTTATAGGTATTTGCTTGTCAATAGCCACCAATACAAGCAATATTGATCTCTGACTTCACAGTCTGCGGTATGTCACATCAAGATTGTCTTTACAACAGACAAGACTAATGTTTGCATAACTATTTGTGTCAGCCGTTTTCTTAATTTTTTTTTTTATTCCCTGTCCAACAGTTCTTACGAGTGACCAAGCAGTACCTGCCTCATGTAGCCCGCCTGTGCCTGATCAGCACGTTCCTGGAGGACGGCATCCGCATGTGGTTCCAGTGGAGCGACCAGACAGAGTACATCGAAAGCACATGGGGCTGCGGATTCTTCCTGGCTTCATGCTTTGTCCTTATCAATTTACTTGGACAGATAGGTAAGCTTAGGGTTACTAAACTTTGTATACAAAGACAATGATGATTGTTCAAAAAGAGGCGGGTTCAACCCACATTCAGTTACACCGGCAAAACAACATGATGTTTTGGTATGACTTATTCTATGGGTGGAAGAGGTCAGGTGTAAAATTATATTCAAAGTAATTGTTCTAGATCAAAGTTTACTTTAAAGCAGCAAAATGATTTTTTTTTCCCCTTTTCTATAAAAAGTGAAATAAAAAATAGGGTGGTTAAGTGTGCTGTAATGCTGACCTGGTTGAAATGGTGCATGAGGAGTTTTATTATGTATGTGTTACAGGTGGATGTGTGCTGGTCCTTAGTAGAAATTTAGTAGAATATGCCTGCTTTGGATTATATGGAATCATTGCTTTACAGGTAAGCCACATGCATGCCTTTTGAAACCAGGAAATTTGCACAATAGAAGAATCTGCTCAAATAAAGTGTAATAACTTCCACTGGTTGAACAAAATGTGGTCTGATCTTTTTGCAGACTGTTGCCTACAGCATATTATGGGATCTGAAGTTTTTGATGAGGTGAGTATTGTCTAGCATATACAGTAAAGGCCAAAAGTTTGGACGCACCTTTTCTTCTGTATTTTCTTTATTTTCATGACCATTGTTTTGATGCCTTCAGTGAGAATCTACCAATGAATGAACACATGTGGAGTTATGTACTTAACACAAAGTGGAGACCTGGCCTCCACAGTCACCGGACCTGAACCCAATCGAGATGGTTTGGGGTGAGCTGGACCGCAGAGTGAAGGCAAAGGGGCCAACAAGTGCTAAACACCTCTGGGAACTCCTTCAAGACTGTTGGAAAACCATTTCAGGTGACGATGTCTCGAAGCTCATCGAGAGAATAACAAGAGTGTTCAAAGCAGTAATCAGAGCAAAGGGCGGCTATTTTGAAGGAACTAGAATATAGAATGTTTTCAGTCATTTGACCTTTTTTGTTAAGTACATAACTCCACATGTGTTCATTCATAGATGCTTTCAGTGAGAATCTACCAACGTAAATGGTCATGAAAATAAAGTGTCAACTTTTGGCCTGTACTGTACATTCCCTTTTTTGCTCTATTAGAAAGTGAGTGTGTAGCCCAGTTAGGGACTACTTACTTCTGTGACAATGGTATATAAAAAAAAAACACATCCTCCCCCTTTGGTCATTAAACACTGCTGTGACAAATGTGACCAGCACAATTGTGGTGTTGCCTCACGCAATTTATCAAAATTGTCTACTGAATGAAGTAGCAGGTAAGACTCTCATGATACGATACGTATCACGATACATGGCTCATGATGTGATGGTGTACATATTGCATTATTCTACAGTTCTCTGAAATTTTAAAAACAGAGCTGAAATACAATAATCTGTGATCGGTTTGTCATGTTTTGTTTGCAGCTGTAGTGGCACACTGATTCTCATCTCTGCTGACCTCTCTAAAGAATACGCTCAACAGCACCACCCGATGGACTAAATTTGAATACAAAAATAACAATAATTGATATCCCTGTATCGATACTATATCACCACAAAATACCATGATATATTGCTGTATTGATATTTTCTAACACCCCTAGTAGCAGGTGGTGATTCACTTTAAAGCATCTGTAATGGGTCATATTTAGTGTTTTAAGCAGTGATTGCAGGGCAGTGTTTGGTATTGAATGGTGGATCAGAACCTGTAAGTTGTTTGAATCCCATCTCCAACTCTCTGTATTGGTGTGGGCTTCCTCTCAGTTTTCTCATTGGATTAGCCTCTCAAAAATGTCTGTAGGTGTAGCCCTGGGGCTCTGTGACCCTGCTTGGGAGTAAGCGGCTGTGGAAAGTGAGAGTAATTTTGTCAACTATTGACCGAATCATCTCAGCGCCTCTACTGTGCTTTATAGATGGCTGTACACACTCACTGTTGTAGCTCTCTTCTGATCTCCTCCATACATTTATTGGAGCAGTGGTGGCATAGGGGGTATGGAAACGGACCCGTAATCGGAAGGTTGAATCCCAAGGTGCCACTGAGCAAAGCACCATCCCCACACATTGCTCCCCGGTGCCTTTCATGGCTGCCCACTGCTCGCTCACACCCCACCACCCTGTATTTCCATTCCTTTAGAACTGATTTTTGACAATTTTAATGAGGAATGAGGGGTGGCTCAAGACTTGCACCTTTTGCTACTATATTTAATTTACTGTACCGTTTACTAAACCCATACAGGAACCTTGCCCTCGGCGGTGGCCTGCTGCTGCTTTTGGCTGAGTCGCGCGTTGAGATCAGGACCATCTTCGCCGGGGTCCCCACTGTGAGGCAGAGCTCTCCCAAGCAGTACATGCAGCTGGGCGGCAGAGTGTTACTGGTGCTGATGTTCATGACCCTTCTGCACTTTGATTCCGACTTCTTCTCTGTGAGTGAATCAAACTTTGCCCCTGGAAATGTAACCATTTGCACTTAATCTGTCACTTTTTCCTTTCATGCCTTTTTCAAATGTTCTTTATCTTGAATGTGCAATTTTCCTTTCATGCTCTAAAGAACAGTACGGTAGATCTGTTAAGGTTCCGTGCAAATCAGCCAGTCAGTGTAACAAGAGAGTATACGCTTACGCGTTCACTTCTCACTGCTTCTTTTTGAAGGCTGCCTGGATGAGAGATTCTTTCCTAGAATATGAATGGAAGGAATGAATAAACAGAATAAAAATAAGTAATTTAAAGGATGAATTGATTCATACAACATGGTTAAATGGTGTAAAGGCTGATTGCTTTGTAGAATATAAAATTATATGCAATTTAAAGGCTGTAGGAATAAGATGTTTACTATAAAGTGAATGGCTGGATGGAGGAATGCATATGAAAGGATTAAGACATTTGAGGTTTTTGGTTTAATGGTTTATACTGCTAGATAAGATATTTCAAATGAGTTTTTTTTTTTTGTCCTTTTTGAAATCCAACTAAATCATTATTTACATAAAATATTTGAATGTTTATATAGTCTCACACTTATACACACTGTCCCGCTGTAGATCTTGCAGAACTTGGTGGGCACAGCACTCATCGTTCTGGTGGCCGTCGGTTTCAAGACCAAACTGGCAGCGCTCACCCTCGTCATCTGGCTCTTTGCCATCAATGTCTACGCCAACGCATTCTGGCAAATTCCTGCCAACAGACCCATGCACGACTTCCTGAAATACGACTTCTTCCAGACCACGTCAGTGATCGGCGGCCTGCTGCTGGTGGTGGCACGGGGTCCAGGAGGCGTCTCCATGGACGAGAAAAAGAAGGAGTGGTGAGGGCCGAGGGACCCACCTTCTTAGAACCTCCTTCACCTCCCACCTTGCAGTGCTGTTTCACGTTGCCTTATCAACGTTAATTTTTATGGCCACTTTCTACAATTTATTTATTTACTGGAAATGTCACCTACCTTTGTCTGTTCCTTTTTAAATCTTTGTTTTAGTAAAACCGTACAACCGTTACTTGTCCTGTGTACTTCACTTTTCTACTGGAACCTAACTGAGAGAAAGGTACAACATTTTCAGAAGGTTGAACATATTTTCATTCATTTTAATATGGAATTCAGTGGTGTTCAGAAATTTGTGCTGGGGATGGTTTCAAACCACTTTTTGTCAGGTCAGTTTGAAGTTCACAGAATTCATTTGTTATTACTGCATTATATAGGATAAATTTTGACATTCATCACTGGTGCATTTGACTCTCAGAACGTTTTTCTTAATTTCACATGACATTCCTTGGTCACTAGCTTAGAGTTAAGATCTGATTTCAAAGGTACAATTATTTATTTTGTGGCTTAGTGTTTAGGAATTAGGAATACCCTGAGACATTGATCTGAAATGGCAATAAGAACCAATAAATATGTTTATGCCATTTCATCCTCCAGAAGGATGAAGTGCCAGGGCCCTGATTCATCACAGCAGGCTAGAATTTCTTGTTGCTGCCACTAGATGGCCTTCTCACCTGGTATTCAAACTGTGGGTCGAAGACTTCTTGTGAACAATGGTTTTACTTTTAAATTAAGTTAATAGAGGTTTCGTTGTTTTTTGTGGTGGTGGCCTAGCTGGTAAGGAAGAGGACCAGTAAGCGCAAGGTTGCAAGTTCGGTTCTTGAACCGCCAAGGTGCCACTGAGCCAAGCACTGTCCCCACACACTGCTCCCTGGGTGCCTTCCATGGCTGCCCACAGGTCAGAAAGGAAGTTATTACATCAGGTCCCCATTAAGCATCTGGGTATGGTGCCATATTTTTATGATGTGAGTCTGAGCTCATTTTAAATATAAAAAATAATGGCTCTGCTGCTGGTGTTTATATACATGCTATCTATAGATAGAAATCCAAAATTTTATGTAAATTCATGCAAATAATTTAAACTAGTTTTAAAGACAGAAAAAAGGAGGCATTTTTTTTAGGACTGCTTGAACGCTTTTCTTTGGGAATGAAATTACAAGTAGGCTATTAACCTGTCTGGGTCAGGCACTCTTCATCCTTTCTCTGTTGTTGCTGTATTTTGTCAGGTCGGTAGAAATCAATGTTATTACTTGCGCTCCCACCAAGGAAAGAGGAAAAAAGAATCAACCTATTAAGGGGACAAGAAAGGGCTCTCTCCCTGGCACAGCGAGGCATGTCTGTGACATTTTGTCTGTAAGGACCTTGAGAACCAGCTCATGGCTGTTCTTTTTGGGGAACGTCCAGAATTCACTCCAATAGAGGTTGACTGTCTACATGTCTGTATACAAATAATGATAAATTTATGACATTTAACCTATAAAAACATAGACTATTAAGTAAAAATTCTCCAGAAAGTTGCCACTAGAGTAAAATGTTCTCAAACATAGTGAACTCTGAACACTGATGAATAGTTACTCCTAATAATGAATAAATATTAACTCAAGTCAGCAGAAAGTGTGAATATGGTCCTCTGTAGACCCAACCACCTTTTGGTCGAATGCCCATTGTAGGTTCTCCCAGTCATGGAAAGACTTCACCATGGACTGAATTATTTGCTGTTCAGCCCTGTGCACAGTAAGCAGCCATGCACTGTATGCTCCGACACCTTTCTGTCATGAAACATATGAAGGCTTTCCTCAATTTGAACCTCTTTTGTGTGATCAGGCTGCTAGACTTCACTCGCCACGTACATTGATGAGCCTCGGGTGTCAATTTTTATTTGCTGTGCCTGGCTGATGTATACACATACATCTTCTTACCTTTCGCCTACATACAAGCTTGGAACGTTAGTCAGGAGAACATAACACCCACAAGAGGGCACTGGTGCAGTATCACACCCGGAGGCTAAGCACGGTGGCACCTGTTAACTTGTGACACACAAAACAATTCATCAGGAAAGTCGGAGCTGATAACAGACCTTCAGACGATCTTCTGTCTGCTTCTTTCATAGCGCTGCACTGCATGATGTAGTAAGTAAAATGCTGTATGTGATTTTGACATTAATTAATCTTATTGCTTGCATCCAGTTCTCGTGGCATATAATTACACAAAAGAAGCCATTTGTAAATAGTATCTTTCATTTTAAATGTTCACCTTTAAACCTTTTAGAAAGATTTTTAGAAAGTCTCCAAATAAAAAAAAGTTTGCTTCACTGAACAATATTTTTTGAAAGACCTCACTCTGTAACCCTTGCAATTAAAGTGGCAGCAGTCTAGTGGGTGACACACTCACCTACGAACCAGAAAACCACAAAGTCCCAGATTTAAATCCCACTTACTACCATTGTGTCCCCGAGCAAGACACTTAACCCTGAGCGTCTCCAGGGGGGACTGTCCCTGTAACTACTGGATGTAAGTTGCTCTGGATAAATGCCACAAATTTAAATCTAAACTGATTTTTTGTTTCCTCCACAGAAACAACCAATGAACCTGCATTGCAAAAAAAAAAACTCCCTTCCTTCCTGTTTCTGCTCAAGATAAATAAATAAATCCACTTCCTATGGACTCGGTCGAGTGCAACATGGTCACTTAAAGGAAATATTGTCAGTAAACAGCCCCTCCACCCTCACAGTGCTGCAGGGCAATACAGTGCCTAGTTAAATGAGTTTAATCACAGGGTGCTGTAGATGCTTCTACTCTAGCTCAACCCATGTTGCTACTTTACAGGGTTTTTGAAGAAAAAATTACAACTCGCATATCAATTAATGCTGCCGAGGCCAATTATTAATTTTTTTATCGGTTTGTCAAGCAGCCCACCACAGTGTTTTACCTTAAAATAATTAATAATGCAAAACTACTCCCATTTCAGAATGTCATTTTTTTCTCAAAGTACTCAATTGCAGAAATACTGGGATGTTGTGTGTTAAAAAATGCAAACCAAGCAACTTTTTGACACACATGTGTTAGTCTCTAAGAGCCTCAACAAATCTCTTGCAGGACTCTACAGATTTTTTTATCTTGCTCTGCTGGGCATTGCCTGACTGTGGGAAGAGCCAGGACACACAGACAGCTATTTGTCATCAGAAATGACCCGACTAATTTTTAATTTCATGGGAGTCAGAGTCCGGGCCCAGCGTGGTCAGATCTTCTCAGTTTTATGTGTGGCAGTTATGTTGTGCTTCGGGCTACGATGTGTGAGGGACACTTTTACTCATGGCATTTTGACACTCAAATGTCACCAGTGGCCACGTCATACAAAAGCCACATGCATTCGCGAGGTCCTCTCCGGGTGGCTCTTCAAAGGCAGTGGAGAAGTTGTCAATGAGGGCTGCTCAAGTTCAGCAGGCTGAATTGTGCTTAGATCCAGCCGTGTCATGGGTGTCAGGCTCTTTGATGTAATTTAAAGGAAATGTTGTCTCTTTTCTCACAGAGTCCTCTTGTGTCACTCATTAGCTGAAGTCCTCACTTAAACAGCTGCCGCTGAGCGAGACGGCCCTTCAGAAATCAGGATTGACAGAGATATTTATCGTTACAAATGTCAGATGAACTCTTCAAAGACGTGCTTATGCCAACCCGCTGTTACATCTTATTTCTTTATGTCACCTTCGCATATTAATTCAGCAAAATCACATGATGCGTTTTTTACGCCGTGCCTGTGCATCTCTCGGCATCTCAGCACTGGAAGATTGGATTTGAAATGTGTGTTTGGGTCAGTTTCATGTACGTTTACAAAAATGCACATTTGTGAATATCTGACCAAATAACTAAGACATCAGTGTAATGACATGCAGTTCCGTTTAATCTGACCATTACCTATGTCAAATAAAGACCAAATACACACACATCCTTTGTTAGCCTCTTGATGTAAAGTGGGAGGATCGTCAGGTTCGTAACTCTGTCTGTGTGAGAGCATGCCGGATTCTTTATTTATAAAGTAAATACATTTTTTTATTTGTAATTCTGTGAATAAATAATCCGTTTCCAGTTTGACAGGCACCCCAAATAAATTGGCACCTCCCTGCATAACATTCTGATGTATTTTAACTGTAAATAATAGTTATTATTATTATTATTATTATTACGGCTAACAGAGCATTTTAATTCTGCAGCCTTTTAAATTCAAACGCGCACCTTCGTTCGCTTTTGTCTGCTTGCTGAAGTGTTGAGGGCTGCTTCTTTCAACAGCCAAAAACCGGAGCACACCTCTCCCCCGCCTGGCTTCCTGTGGCCCACCCGCTAAAATGAAAAGTTTGGTTTCTTTACCGATGTTGGCTAAACACAAGGACCCTTTTGATCATTGCAAGTGTAACCAGTTGATGCTGCTGAGGCAGGAAAAGAGCAGGAGGGGCACGGAGAGGAAGCATCGCTCGCGTTTTGGAGGGGAAATGCAGCCAACCTGTTCGCGATTTCTATTGTTTCCCGCGGGTTGAGTGACTGAGCGTGTAAGGTCTCGACCTTTGGGAAACAGATACTCAAAACTAGATGAAAGATGCCACATAGCAGGAGATGATATTTCAACTACAGCAACAGCATTCTCATTAAGTGGGAGAAAAACGTTTGAGAGGCTATAAGACTTTTGGAGTGCTGAATGTTCTGGATCTTTCTGGCTTTCTTATTAGCCATTGCTGGGAGGGAAGGAACCATCTACCCAACTAGAAGATATGTCATGAACATCTCATCTGTGTCCATTTTGTCTGGGCAGTGGTGGCCTAGCAGGTTAAGAAACGGACCCGTTATCAGAATGTTCCCGGTACGAGTCCCAAAAAGGCAAGGTGCCACTGAGCAAAGTACCGTCCCCACACACTGCTCCCCGGGTGCCTGTCATGGCTGCCCACTGCTCACCAAGGGTGATGGTTAAATGCAGAGGACTCATTTGCTGTTCTGCAGTGTTTCACAACTACTTCACTTTGTTTCAGCATTTTTGAATGCATGTGGCGACCTCTTCATGTCTCCATGTCAGATACAACATGTTAGACCCATTCAGGTGGGCATTGTAGAACACACCTTGACAACTGCAGGTCTGCTTTTTTCTCAAAATGATATATTTTTTTCACTATCTATGGTTGTATATGTGAAGTATGTATGTTTTCTGTATATTTGTAGTGCCTTAAAACACAAACAATTGAGTTTCCTTAAGTTTAGATCAATCCCTATGTAGATTTCACTTAGACCACCACGTTTCTACTGTGGAATAGAATCAGATACTGACTCGAACCTGAAATATGGTTCTAAGCCTATTTGAAAAAGGTGAGGGGTGGTGAAAGTAGTTGGTTGCAATCATTATCAACATATTTTGTACATCAATAATCTTGCCTTTCGCAACTACCCAAGCGACTATTACCGTATTTTTCTGACCACACCTACGTATGCTTAATTTGCATATATGGAAATAATATTGAGTCCCTGTTGTGTAAGGAACTTTGTAAGTGTGTGCACGTGGGTGTGTGTTGCATTTGTTGATTATCCACAAACCAACAAAAAAAACTATTTTAAGTTTATCCGAGTGAATTTGCATTTCTCTTTCTCTCCCCACCCTCTTTCTCTCGCTCTCTCACTCTCTCTGTCCCACCCACATTCTCTTTTCTCTTTCTAACCACATCTCCCACTCACTCTCTTCATTTCTCCGTCCCTCGCTGCCTTTGCTTTCTTTCTCTCGGGGACTCAATTGAAAGGCAATGAGGCAGCTAATGTGCCGAAAGGTAGAAATTTACTTGCTTTAAGTTCATGCTGCAGCCCTTTCTCAAAGAGAGCTTTCAGCTGCCGGGAGCCGCCACAATATGAGCCAATTGAATAAAGCCAGCAAGCAGGTCCTTTGCAGCTACATGATGGTTCAGTTCACGGCCCATTTGCCTCCAATACTCTCCTCTTTTTCTCCCGCATATTTTCATCTTTTCCTCCCTTTCAGGGTGACATCTTCAGGCCAGGCCCTCCTGCAGGGAGGTCTAAATAAAATGCATTGATACAGGCACAAGGAACAATTTGTCTCCCAAGCTGTTCCAAGTCTTTAAAAAAGGGGGGAGGAAGTGCAGCACAGCCAGAAGGCTGTCTTCTCACCTTCTTCAGATGAAGGTCAGCTTTCAGTCGGTACAAATTGATGCTCTTTTTATTTCTTTTTTAGTCTGCTAGCCTGATATTTTAAGCCTTTTGCCCATATTTACAACGTTTTAGTAAGAGTGTCCACTCCTGCCACTGGGTATATTTTTTAAGGTCATCAAAACGTGCTTCAGCTATAAGAGCAGGGTTTTCTTCTACAATTTTGAGAACATCAATGTGTTGCTGTTCATCCTTGCTATAACATCCTACAGTAAAGTTAGGGTTTGGGAAGAGGCTAGAGCTGTATCTGTAGATTAGGATTATGGTGAATCCAGCAAGAGGAGATGCAATGTTGTAATTTGTAGCTCATCTCAGTCTTTATGCAACCAATCTGGTAACTTCACATAATTTTAATAACAGGAACAAATGTGATTGAGAGACTGCTTAAAATGTTTTAGGACATAATATCAATTTGTATTAAGGCTACTTATACTGAGTCGTATAAAATTGGTATCCAAGAGCCTTGTTTTTCTACTGCAGGCGTACATAGAGGACAAAGGGCAGCTTGCCTAATGGAATGGTCCTTATTTACGAAGAGCATTGTTTGTGAATTGGGCAGGGTCATCGCTCTACCACTTTCCCCAACAGCCCTCAAGCGAAGGCTTTATTTCCTGCAAATATTCAAAAGTGGAGTCACTGAAAGGAGCGGCAGAGTACACGCAATGCGACGTCACAGCGAGACGAGCGCTTCAGAGCGCAAGGCTCTGAATGTCACAACAATCTGCGCTCATTCACGCTCCACTCCAGTCGGGGCTTTTATCAGCATCCCAGAATCCTTTTATTCTTCCTTTGACTCTTCCTTTGACTCTCATCAGCTCAGGTGTATGTGACCTCACAAGCAGACTGTGACAAAAGCACGGTTGACCCCAATAGAGTCTTTCTGTCTTGCTTTCTTCCAGCTCTTTACCCATATTTAATATCTCTCTATCCATCTCTCTCTCTCATACACACACACACACACACATGGTTCCTAACCCCCAGCTGTGAAGATGCAAGCAGAACCATTGAAACCATCTTGAGAAGACAATATTGTTTGCACTCTTCTTTTCAGGCTTTTATGGTTTCACACTATTGCATTTTGCCCGCCATCTCTCTGTCTTTCTTACTATAAACTGTTGCATATTGCATATAGTTTTTTCCGCCCAGGGCCAAACCCTTCTCTGGGGTCTAATATTGAAAAGCATCGTTTGCTCTGAACTCTTCCATATATTTTTACTCACACATATATATCATATCATATTTATCATAATTTAATGTCAAAATGATATTATCATACATGTACAAGAACAAGAACATGCTCACTGTGTAAATGTTTGCTAATCTCCCAGGTTTTTTGGACGAAAAAGCCCAGACGGTGTTCTTGATGAGGTTAAGAAACCTGCCCCATGTGCTTATTAAGTCTTGTTTATGGCTTGTCTGAGCACAATAGAACCCTATTGCTAGTTAATTTTTTTGTGCCTGTGTCTTGGATTTGCTAGTCAGGAGGTCTATTATCTGAAATTTCACATTCTATCTATTGAGATGATCATTTAGCCTCAACAAATGTGCAGTCTTGCTTTTCCTCTTCTTTCTTCTAAAAACCATAAATTCTCATTTAAAAGGGAAAGAAAGCGAGCAAGGCTATTTTTCCCCCTCTTTCTCTTTACAACCGTCTCTGCTATTCCATTGTGCACCATGCTGGCTTCGACCAAGAAAAAGAGTGGATCTCTGTGATCCGTGCAGAGAGGCGCTGAAACAGATTGCGAGTAGAAAGATTGCAACCGGCCAGCACATTCAGCCCGCCACCTCGTTTATTTGAAGTTTTAATCTAATTATTAACTATTTGTGGGGATAAAAAGCTTTGTGGGTGTAATAGGGTGGTGATATCTATGCCCCCTTGTGACACGGACGGGTTTGGATTGGAGGCCAGTGGCGGGGGTGTGAAGGCTCGAACAAAGGACTTGTCCAAAAATATTTTGTCAAGTCTTTTACGTGTCATTCTAACAGGGCTTACATTTTGCTGTTGAAAGGGGGCTAGAAAGACTCCTTTTAGGTTTGATTGGCAACTGCAAGCGCGCTAAATGCTAATGAGACCCAGATGGGTAGAAGATTATCACCACATTTTTTTTTCTTCCTTTCCTTGCTCTTTCTTTCTTTTTCTTCAAGCACAAAAAAGTTTTTTCCCCCTCAATTTACTAAATCCTCCCCACCTTGTCCTCGGGCTCCGTCACCTCTCCTCCTATGCTAAGCTCTTTTATTGCTCATTTCATACTATTAATACGTCGGCTAATGGCACCCCACTTTCTATGGGCTGAAAAGGGACAGTAATTAATTCATGGGATCCGGCCCCTTGATCTGGTCAGTGGTGGGGGGAGAGGTGCATTCGAGCAGCGAGTTTTGCGTAAGACTTTGTTTACCCCCTTTCAAAAGTATTATTATGCTCTTACCTTTACGCTTGTGCTGAATAGTCAGTGTGTATATGTTTCAGACATATGCATACTTTGTTTTTGTTGCTCTGAATACACAGCCACACTCCCTCTCCCACCCACTCGGACCCTGCTGTCATGCAGGACTGGTGGGACAGAAGGTGCCGTGCTACATGACAAAGGCTGGGCATGAAATTCAATTAGGAAAGGCCCTGCTCTCGATTTCACAGCCTTCAAATGAGAGAAAAGCTTTTGATATATTGGTGCTCCTATTTACAGGCCCATATAGGCATTGCCCTCATTAGCAGACGCCTTCCCCCCACCTCCCAGGCTCCATCCCTGTTCCTCTCCACCTCCCCATACACCGTTCTTTTCACGGCCTCCTCTGGCAGGCTTGTGTCTGTTGCTGAGGGATGTGGATGAAATCAGATGGCGCTGTATAATCCTATTTTTGCCGGAGTTGCTTTCTCAGTCGTGCTTTAGATGTGAGTGTGTTTGGGGTTCAGCCTATAACCATATGAATTCAACACACGTACATTTGAAGAGATGCGCAGAGCATTCCAAGGTCCATTGTGCACCGCTGTGCCATTGTGTGAGACTTTCTTTATCAATGTCAATGGCAATTTTTTTAAAGAGTTGTACCAGTAGAAGGATTGAAATCTATTGAAGGAATACGAGGACAATGGTTTTCCAGACACAGGGTCTCTCCATCTCATTCTGGTTCTCGCGACGGAGGTCAGAGTATTGAGGAATCACATCCTTTTATACCTACTGTACTCTTCCTTGAGTGACTTGGATTCTTTCTTGCGGTTTCCACTTGTGGATTATACCAATCCTTACGACTCACCTTTGCCCAGATAGATGTCAGAACTGTTTCATTATTAAGAGTTTTATTTTCTAAACTGGTTCTCAGCACTTTACAGTGCTGACTTATATGTACTTACTTATATGTACTCTTATTTTGGCCAAGAAATTTCAGTATTATTTACCAAACCATTTACCCCCTGCAACGAAAAAAAGGTACTCACTCGTGCCTGTACAACCCCCTGCTTCCCTCTCTACAAACCCCCAAAATACACACACACGTTGCATCTATCGAGCATCCTGTCCCAGCTGCCTTGGATAAGATCCGTACCCCCTTCTCCTTGTGGAAGCTCGCGCTCTCCCATTCGCAGCAGCTGCTGCCTCGCAAAGACGCAAGCGTCTCTCCAGCGTCCCCGGCACCCTCGGCCATAACAGATGACTTCCTCTCCTCACAGCCCCTGATTCCCCCGGGGCCCGGCGCGCAGCGCGAGGTGCGGACGAGGCCTGCAGATGAAAGCAGGATTAGCATGGCAATGAGCTTTGAATGTACGTCGCTTTGTGGCTCCGGCGCACCACTGTCTCGGTTAGCGGTGAAAGACGCAGGGCGGGACGGAGATTCCGGTGGGGGGACGTCGTCTCCTGCACGCAGACGGCCTTTGTGACGGACAGACTCTCCTGTGGTGTCGCACTTAGCGCATGCCAGCCAGCCATGATTAACGCCGTGTGACATAGTTTGGCATTTACTTTTAATTGAATTCAGATTAAGCAAGGATGAATACCTTTTCTTTTGAGGAATGAGGCTGTTTTTCTGTTTTCCTTTCAGTTGTTTGATTAGTTTTTTGCATACATTCAACATAGTTAGTCTTAATGATAAAGGAGTGATTAACGCTAAGCCGTAGCATTTAATGTAAGTCGTTGATTCGATTAACTCTCCATTTAAACTCACTATGGTCCAACCAGACTTATTTGCACTGGAGGTTTCATGGAACGCTGTTGGAAAAGCAATTGGGCCACTGAGCAGTTAAAAATGTGAGAACATGAATGGAGCACATGAATGGTCAAACAAAGTTCATGCACATGGGGCATCACCAGATGTCAACAAATGTTAACATGCTTCCAGCAATGTCATACTTCAGCACTTATATGTTTGACAAGTAGTAATTACGATTTCCAAACTTCTGAATTAGCACTGCTAATGAGCCCTTCAGTTTCTAAGTAGTTTGTAAAACCCGAAGTAGATCAAAGCGTGGACATGCTGGCCACGCTAGACAGGCACAGTGGTCCTGAAACCCAGGGGGCAGTGAAGAATGACAGATGAGTATACTTTACGAAGCACCCATGAAGTTATCAGCCACCTTCAATGAACTGGCCTACAGCAACACCCTCCCTCTTCACCCCTTTGTCGTCCAGGGTCCATTGGGTAACTGATGACTGGGAAGTAATTAGGCCCGGCTTGAAGGCTGGCAGGTACAGGCAGCTGCCCTTTGTGTAGGTCTCAGTGTAGTGTGTGTGTGTGTGTGTGTGTGGATGGGGGGAGAGGGCAGTGGGGGTCAGACTGCACCCATCTGTTTGCCTGAACCCCAAACACCCCCCCACACACACACACACACGCATCCCGAGGCTTCCGAGACGTGGCACTATGATCCACCGTGTTCTTGAGTTCTGTGTTTGTGTGCCTGTGAGAACAAATGAGGCTTGACCTGTGCAGCATCAGGTTCAACTGGTCCTCATGCAGCAGTCTGGCTTATTTTCCATTTCCAGTCGAAATTAACATTAATGAACCATTACCACAATAACATGGGGTGTTTTTTACACCCTGCTCCACATTTGCATTTACTTTGTTGTGTTGGAGTAAACTCATACATTCTATGATTAATGCAGATTTTTGTTTCA
Source organism: Denticeps clupeoides (assembly GCF_900700375.1). NCBI lineage: Eukaryota > Metazoa > Chordata > Actinopteri > Clupeiformes > Denticipitidae > Denticeps > Denticeps clupeoides. The sequence goes on along the minus strand of NC_041717.1, from coordinate 9,357,474 downwards.
CACTTTAGTTATACTGTTTGTCTCGCATGTAATCTATGCATTACGTGTTTTCTTTAAATAAGAGTTTTTTTAACTGTCTTCTTCTTGTGTTTTCTGCCATGACTGCAAAATGTTGATTCTGGTGTTAATATTCAATTATATTAGAATATTAGATTTTTTTCATTAATGCACATTAAATCTCAAATTTATACATGACCAAAATATATTGTATGTATCATCAATAGTGCAGGTATTTCATCTCTCCATATAACTCAGACTAAGAAATTTTTTTTTTGTAATAAATTGGTGATTTCTTTTAGTTACCATATCTTTTTTGTTTAATTTGTTATTACCAATGGCTACCCCATGTTAATTCATAGCTACGACTAGTATTGCACAATACTATTTGATATTCTAGATCCTAGTAAGTGCAGCTACTTTGGAGTTGGCCACTGAAGATGCCTCTGCAATTCCTGCTGAAAAAAAAAGAAAGGAAAAAAGGTCTGGCCCTATCAGCCTCCCATTCTGTTTCATGACAGGGCGCTCAGGGGTTAAATGCCGGGGCTCCAGTTTAGAAATCAACTGTAAAGAGTCAAACGATTGTCTGAGTGCATGTTACTGAAAAGCTGCCCTCTCTTGCTTGAAAGGCCGTGAGAGTCTAATAGGAAGATAACACTCTGACTGTCACAGGGACCCAGTCACAATCACTGTTTTATAAAATGTGGAACAATATTTCATACCTCCATTCACTCATCGCTCTCAATATTAAAACACATGACACTGACATGGTCATGGCCTCACTGCTTCTCATGGGGATTGAAAGCTGGACCATCACAAAAGTTCTACTGTACCACAAATAACTGTAATGCTTGTCATGAGAGAAACAATGTGAAGAAGCAGACCGGTCAAAATAACAATTCTGATAAATGTTGAATGGCTGTTCAATGTTAAATGTTCAGCATCATATTATGTAATTGCATTAATGTACTTAGTCTGGGTCTAGAACTCTTGAATACAGAGCATGATTCTTGTCCAAAATGTTTCATAAATAATTAGCATTGCTATAACAAAATTGTAAAACATTTAAACAAAGTTGCTATAATGCACTTTCAACTTTTTTTTCTACATAGGCCATAATAAAATACGAAACGAAGGATATTAATGATGATGGTGCTGATGAATAAGCAATGAAAGGGAAATCACAAACAAATGTAAAAGCTCACGTGGGCCTGACCAAGCAGAATTGAAGTGATTCCTTTTTATTGGTTGATAAATGGATTCTTTTCATCCTTTTGTTGTCTGCACGTGAGCGTGTTTGTGTGCGAGTGTGCATCTAGATGGCAGCCACTTGGGGGCCGCTGAGGGGGGAGGTGTGGGGACTAACTGTCTGTGTATGTGTCGGGTGGGGCGGGGGGCTCATTGTAACAGAGGGGTAGGCAAAACCTGCCAATTAGGCCTTTGCCCGTTAACAGCAATTAATCCCAATTAGATGATATTGTTTCAATATCGGTTTCATTTGCTCATTAAATGGGAAATAAATGCTACATTTAACCAAGGGCAGGCCTGATTTCCCTGTGGCCCCCCACTATTTCTGATGCCAGCCGAGTCTGAATCTGAAGGGATATACAATGGTCCTTGTCACAGTTTGTATTTGGTAACAAATATAAATGTTGAACATGAAAATGAATCGGCTGTGATTATTATAATAATAATGTTTTTTTTTTTCATTGAGATAGAGGTCTTTGTTAGAATTTGAAATATTAACACAAAATATTCCATTAATACTGAGACCTCCACAGCAGAGGTTTATGAGACGCCCCAAGACCATATATCAAGAAAAGCTTGCATATGCATATACATACAAACCTCACACATACACCATATATTCCTCACACATCTACATACAAACCTCACGCTTACACCATATATTCCTCACGCAGCTACATACAAACCTCACGCATACACCATATATTCCTCACGCAGCTACATACAAACCTCGCGCATACACCATATATTCCACATGCATCTACATACAAACCTCGCGCATACACCATATATTCCTCACACATCTACATACAAACCTCACGCATACACCATATATTCCTCACGCAGCTACATACAAACCTCACGCATACACCATATATTCCACATGCATCTACATACAAACCTCGCGCATACACCATATATTCCTCACACATCTACATACAGACCTCACACATACACCATGTATTCCTCACGCATCTACATACAAACCTCGCACATACACCATATATTCCTCACACATCTACATACAAACCTCACGCATACACCATATATTCCTCACGCAGCTACATACAAACCTCGCGCATACACCATATATTCCTCACACATCTACATACAAACCTCACACATGCACCATATATTCCACACGCATCTACACACAAACCTCGCGCATACACCATATATTTCTTACGCTTCTACATATCTACAGGTTTGAATGTAGATGCATGAGGAAAGGTAGTGTATGTGCAAGCTTTTCTTGATATATGGCCTAGGGGGCGCCTCATAGAGGTTCTCCAGTTAACACACTCAGGAACCGGAGCACCTCCCCTTCACTGATAATCCAGGGCTAATTATTGGTTTAAGTGTCCCTCTCAGGTTATCCCACCCTCTTTTCCTGCAGGATCTTGCTGACAAAGCAGCCCCACATGAACGGCCATGTGACAGATAAGCTGCCATTGGGTGAGATGTGAGTGGGAGATTATCAGGCCTGATTAGGATGTTCCCTTTCAGTCACACACCTGTGGAGGAACCTGGACCTCCTGTCAGCCCCACCCCACCAGCCACCAGCCACAAAGCTCCTGTGTTGCAAACCAGTGCCTTTCCTACCCCCGCCTTACTTACACTGTGCAGTCAGCGGCATGAATGGAGATTCAAAACAATGCAACAGCGGCCCTGCAGGGGTCAGAGGTTGCTGAACCCACTCCAGCCTGGAGGTTCAGATGAGACATTCTGTGCCAAGGCACAGCTTTGCCCCTTCCATGCCTGTGACCAGCAGAGCACCATAAAGTAGGTAATGGAACTCAAGTACACAGGGGCACAGCGGTCATTTATTTGACCTTTAATGGAGTGGCATTTGTTGTTGTTGTGTTCCTTCTTCACTAGAAGTCATTAATGGGAAGCAGATTAGTGCACTTAGCCACTTAAACAGAGTACACAGTATAGTAACGGCTAAAGCACAGCACTTGCTTGCTCCTTCCTTATTTTCTTTTTTTTTTGGTGGTGGACGTATTGTGGATTATCACTTTCTTTTTTTATAAGGTGCATTATACATCAATCTCTGCATCACCAATATTCACTATTTTGTGCAGCTTTGCCTGATTTGTGTCTGCTTGTCCTGTCGGCAAACAAACAAATTAAGGTCCTTCGCTCATTGTTCACATATTGTTAGCTGCATGACAATCACTGTAATGAGAGGCCGTCTTTCATCGGGCCGCTGATTAACATCGTTGTCTTGGCAATGAACCAGACCAGACATAGAGACACTGAAATTGTTTGTGTTGCCTTGAAATGAAATGCAAAAGAATGTTTTTTTTTCTCCCTTTTTTACTATTAAATTGGCCCAGTTGTTGTAATGTGAAGACAATAGCTTCCGTGGCGAGTTTGCATACTGCATTGGGTGAAATCAAAAGAAACCAAGCAGACAATCAGGCATCAGTAAAAACAGAATTAAAATAATCATGAAAACATTAACGCATCAAGGTAACAGCGAGTGAAAAAAAATCATTATTTTGTCTAACAAAAACATTAATTACTTTTTTTTTCAAATCAGTTTCTTTCTCTGGGTTTGCGCGTGTGTGTGTGTGTGTGTGTGTTTGTGTGTATATGTAGCACATTCATGAATTGCCTTTTGAGCTGTTTCTCTTTTCAGATACATACGAGAGCCTCAAAAACAGTGTTTTTTTCTAGGGGATTGTCATTTTAATGAGAGCGATTAATTATGGTCAGGAGGCTTTGGGGGACATTGTTCAACCTTGTCGCAAGTGCTTGTGCTTTTTAAATCATATAAGCATGTGAATGTAACATGTTGCTGCATCCCCTACAATCTGCCATACTCTTATTCACTTTGTATCTTTGGTATCTCCGAAGAGCCATCAGATAAATTAATAAATGTAATCCCAATGACACATTTCTCACACTCATCCAGAACAGAATCCTAAGACACACAAACCCATGCAGGTCATGACAAAGATGCGTCTGTGCACGGAAAACGCACATTCACCACAGTGCATCATCACACCTCCGCCTGACAGTGGTGCCCACCCCCTTGTTATCAAATTATCCTTTCTCACACAGGAGGAGGGACAATTAAGTGCCAGAAATTTGGAGTAATAGCAATGCAGGCGGGTTTCCTCTGTGGCCTACATTTGTGTGTGTGTGTGTGTGTGTGTTGAGTATCAAATGTCCTCACAATAACAGAAATACCAGAGTTCAGTAAAAGTGGTTTGCTGCTGCCCACTGGTAAAATGTCATATTAATAAGAAATCAATGTGCTTTTGTTTTCGGAGGTTAATCTTACAGGTTTAGACAAGTATTTTTTATAAAGAGGTAGTTACACATGTACAACACACATGTTATTGCAGTTTTTTCCTAAAGACGTGTGTGTGTGTGTATGTGGATTGCTGGATTTGCTGGTGAGCAGTTTTACTAAAGTTACTTTTCTGCTGGTGGGCCGTCTGATTCTACAACATAGCTGTTTATATATGTATTTTGTTATTATTTGGATTTTATGGTGCGCAAAATTAGTAATGGTGGCCTCCTTACACACACTCACACATACACTGTGTAGTTCGTCTAGTTGTTCTGAGAATAGACTTCTCGCCAGGTTCTTTTTTCCCCTGTCCTGACGTTGACATGATAGCCAGGTACCTTGTGTGCATTGAAGGTGTGGAAGCACCCACACACACTGGCGAACTCCCCCCGCGCCACGCAACAGCCTGATTGGCAAATTGGTGCCCGTTTCCGCCTCAGCTGGGGCTCAGAGTGGCAGGTATAAATTGAAAAATGTGAAGCGCACTTTCCCCTTTTGATTGCCCGGGGGAGATTATCGTCGCTCCTTCTTTTCACATCAGGTTATTTTCTACTCTTTTCCCCACTTTACGTGCACGCAGTAAATACATAACTAGCAGCGCTGCTAAACAGGGGGTAGACGGGGGGGTGGAGGGTGACAGGAGCAGCACGGGAGCGTGGGACTGAAAAGTGGCGCACAGGGTCGGGATCTGTCACGTCTGTCATGGTGTTTTCATTTTGGGTGACGGCTTGAAAGGGTTCAGGCCTGGCAGCTTACAACCACTTATCACCTCCATCTATTGCCAGGCAGGTAGCGACCTCCACTCGTTAATTGTGGAATGTGTGTGTGTGTGTGTGTGTGTTTATGAGTGTGTGCGCATGCAGCACCTTTTTATCAGTTGTTATTTCGTCCCCCCAAACTTTACGGTATGGCAAGTAAAAAGAAAACACGCAGATTCCTTACCATAGATGCTGTATAGACGAGTGTCCCCCTTTTTTTTCTCCGTGGATACATTATATGGACTTGGTTGGGGACAAGAGGTGTAAGCCTTTTTTCCACAGCAGGTGTGCTTTTCCCACACACCAATTCACCTCTTAATAAAAGCAAAATTTGATAAATGCTTTTCCTTACCTGTTCCATTATCCGACCCCTGCCGCGTGCCGAGACAAGAACGGCAAAAGCCACCAAGTGAGCAATTAAATAAAGTGCATATTCATGCAAACTCCACTGCTCTTAAGCCTTTATTTTTAGACTTACTAGGTTACACTAAGGCTTGGGTCATTTCATTTGTTTTATTGTCTGTACATCCAACGCAACTGGAAAAACAGACAAACCTTTTCACTTAAAGCCAATATCTAGGCTCTAATGAATGATGAATTTGTGCACCATGCAATCATGGGCTCTTATTATGTTCCATATGGCTACTTTCATGGATGTTATAAACATCTGTGCAATAGTGCATCATTTATGCATGTAACACATTGCACTATAATGCATTAATGTTAAACATTATAGATTCAACTTGTAGATTTGACAGGTTTAATAAATAGGTTCAATAAAAGGCAGGTCCATCAGAATGCCTGTTGTTGTATTAATAATATTACAAACAGTAATATCAATACGAACAGACTAGAAATAAGTAAGGCAGATTAAATGTGTGCCACTGTTGCTATGAGCACACATCCACAGGCATTATGGGATAGCTGCACCTGGTCACAGTAGTACAGGCATGTGTTTGCTCTCTGCTGCAAACTAACATTAAATCAATGAAAACAGTCCTGTATCTCTTATTATGCGTAAACATGTAATTACCATTGAAAGGGTTGATGCAATGTTGTCATTAGAATATATTTGGTATATGTAAGTACACACTGTGTTGTATATATACATACAGTAAATACATAGACAGAGGCTATAAAAAGTGTCCCACACAGCTTTTAAATTGTTTGACCACAATATATTTCAAAACGTTTCCCAGCCAATAACCCATACTATTAAACTGAAAAACAAACAAATATGTTACAAAAAAATTAACAATATGCCTTTTGCATAAGTGTGCACATCCTTAAACTCATACTTGTTATGTGCTTGTGTGTGTAGGCACACTACATATTTACGCACATGTATGTATTTGCTCTTATAGCTTTTGGAAGACATAAGGTATTAACAGTGTGAAATATCCTTTTTTTGTAAATGTGATACCACTGAAAATTATGTTTTTAATCAAAATTTTTTGTTTCACATTTGGTCCCCACTACGATCTGTGAAACATAGACAAGCCAAATGACTTCAATTCCACTTCATGTTCTCGTCTATTTAAGACACCTCATTTCCACTGTTAAATTTTCATTTGATTTATTTTCCTCGCTTGCACGTCCTCCCTCCACCCCACCCCTCTGCACGCAGCAGTGTCTTAATTGCAGGGTTAGGAGAGTGCGGGCCCCAAGTCGTTGGGCGGCCGAGCGGCCGCTACCCTGTCATTTAGCCGAGGCAGAGAGCCCCTCAGCCGCGGGGAAGCTGGGGATTTTCACGGCGGGTCCCGCGCCGGAGTGGACTTGACTGCTCCTCAGCGGGGCCGTAATGACAGATGCCTTTTAACGGCTCGCTGAGAGCGGAGAGGGGGTGAACGACAGGGGAGCTTGTCAAGTTGAAGGGGGATCATTTTTGTCACAGACATTTGACTTTTTTTTTCTCCACCCCCCCCCCCATCCTTTATGTCTTTATTCCCTCTGGACTGATTTATGACTTCATGAGTGGGTGAACATGGGAGTTGTATGTGTGTGTATGTGTGTGTGCATGCAACTACATGTGTTTGACTATATGAATAAGAGTGGATAAAAGATTGCCTTTTTTGTCTGTTCAATATAAAAGAGGCCACTGCCGGGTGTATAAGTGCATTCTCTGTTTCTGTCCTCGGGCGGCGTGTGGGACCGAGGCACTTTTAGGTACTGAAGAGCAGCCTGGGACAGATGGAGGCAGTGAAAGCCCTCATTGAGAAGAAAGTGTCTCCGGACCTTGTCCCAGCTGTCAGGGTCCACAAAGGGGGTGGAGAAGGTGAGCTTTACCTGCGGCCGGAGGGGGAAGGAGGACAGTTGACATATGTGTCCAGCTGCCTGAGCGGATAAAAGCAGCCCGTCCAGCCTCGCAACCTCTCCCAGGAGGCACGTCACTGTGGTGGGAAGATGGGTTGGGCATGACAAGGTGCTTCTCACTACATCAAGTACAGCTAACCCAGCTAACGGGTTAAAATTGAAAGGAATGTGGGAATCATTTTTTTTTAATCTATGTTTCTGCAAAACATTTTTAATGGTCAGAATGTTCCTCATAGTTGACCTTGACGACGACTTCTGACCTCAGCTTAGAACATGTGTGACTGGCATGTTAATATGATATTAAATAAGATCTTCATCCTCAGGGATCAAGCCTTCAGAAGATTATCACTAGCTCAGTCTTAAGATGAAGGTAGTAAATCCCCATGTGTTCAGACACCTCCCTGATTTGGAATGTTTTTCAATGCTCACGCTTGGTTTTATATGCTAACCTGGAAGCAGCACTGGGTATTGGGTATGGGACTAAACAACTCAAATACACCAACACTTCATTAAATTGTTGTTTGCAAAATATTATATAGCTCTCGCTGAGGATAAAAGTACATATTTTTACAAGGTAGCGGCAGCAGATAACGTTCCTTTGGCCACTCATGTTGCCTTTTTCTCTATTTATCGCATTCGCTGTCTCTCTTGTCTCTCACTCTTAATTTTTGGTCTTTTGATTTCTGCCCCACTGCTTTCTAAAGGCTTTGAGTGACGGTGTCACATTAGCCACAGCGACTCCAGCAAGAGGTGGGAGCTCTTTTGCACAGTAGGTAGAAACGACCATAATTATAGAGCGCAGACACACTGTGGCGAGAGGAGAAAGAACAAGCAGCTCATATTAAAAAAAGGTGGGGGGAGAAAAAGAGGCACAAAAATAAAAGCAATGGTGAAAAAGAAAAGGAGATGGGGAATTAGACGAAGGCTTTCAGATTTGTAAGGGATGAAAGGAGCTTTAACTGGCCTGAAATGGCCTGCCTGTACCTGTTAAAGTGTCTGGAGTGTGCAGGTCTTTGTGGATGACCAATGTCCAGCAGCTCAGCTCTCAGGAGGCCGGAGGGTGTGATGCAGTGAGAAACAACAATATACAAAAATATAATATACGACTGTTCATAGATTTAAAATAAATTACAGAGGAAAAGAAATAATGAAGGTGAAATGGCATTGACATTTCAATTTCAAGAACATTTGATGAACAGGGACAAAATGATGCACAACAGACACAAAATTCAATTGCAGATTGAATTCTGCCCTTCCTCAATATGTGATAGCTCTCATTTGAACTTGTGTGCTTATTCATAAGACTTGTACATACAGGAAGATTCCTCAATACATGTCTGGGTTTTTTAATTAAGCAACAAAAAGACTCTGATAGCTGTGTTTTTTTTAATATTTACAGCTTCTTCCTATTTTTATTACTATTATCCATCCCAGTAATTTGCATAATTAGTGAAACCAGGTCCATACCACAATGGCACAAAAAGAGAACCTGCAACCACTGGAATCACTTCATGGTTACTAATACCATCGGTTGTCCAGACATAAGACGGCAATATTTTATTTTAAAGTAAAGGGGGAATTTTTTTATGCTAAATGAAACCTGTTAAACTAAAAAGTAAACAGTGAGTTGTGACGTTTGGCCTGAACAACAATAATGGCAATATGCTAAAAAAAAAAAAAAGTAAAAGATTTATTCAAATGTGTTTTACCTGGTAAATCAGTCAATGCACCAAGTAAGTATTTAATTACAATTTTGCCTTTAAAACCAAACATCTACCTTAAAGGCCTCTCTGGCTTTGTGTGTGTTGGGTGAAGAAGGTTTAAGTGAATCTGAAGGTCGCAGAATCCAGCAGTGGCCTTGAACAGCACCATTTACAATCCCATCCAAACAAACCCAAATACACTCTTCTGTTTTGCTACGGTTCTCAAAAAAGGACCTAAATGAATGCAGTTTTATTTATTTGCTGCAGAATTATTGGCATGTTTTCTGGTGCTTCTTGATGGTTCCTCTTTAAGATCAACAGTTCATTTCACCCAACAAATGTTAATTTTTAAATATTGGACATTCGTACACTCTTCTAATTATGTCGCATTAAGTATTAAGCTGATTTTTATTTAATGCAAGGTTTATTTGAATCGAATTAATAAACCAAATGTAAAGGGAAACCCAGAAATCTGGGTTTGAAATCATATATAACAATCCCTTTTTTTCACAGAATAAAAAACAGCCTCCTTTTCTCCAGCCCAGGTGTGATCTGGAACAGAGTAGCTGCATCTCATATATAGATGTATATGTGTATGTATGTATAAAGATGCGGGGTCATGGCTGGTCGATAGGCAATCTGTCAGTCGTAGCGGAAGTGATGGGACTATTTCAGATGAAATGGCTCTTCTCTAGTGGAAGGAAAGGCTAATCTGGTGCAGATGGGAGTGGACCCAGCAGGCGAACTCCGGTCATGCGACCTGCTCGGACAGGCTAAGAGAGAGGTGGGGCAGCCACCGTTTTTCAGGGTTGCCCGTGTGGGCCCGGGTGACAGGTATGGCATTGATAGGTGCTCCTGCATTCTGAGAGCACCTTTCTGGATATTTGAGGACAGAAGGAAATAGATTCTTCATGTGTAATGTGTCTATTGACATGGGGTCAGTCACCTCCTTCACCTCATTTAGAGCACCTTGCCTGCCTTTGTATTGAGTGGTGACCATTTTTCTGGCACAAAGTGTCATTTAGCCAGTCAAAGAGACACAAATCATTCAGATGAATGTCATATATGGATTTGGTGTGTGATACGATAATCTGTGTGTTATTTGTGAATTTCTTTGGTCTGTCAGTGGAGGAAAGTTATATTTTGTCTGTCACAGACAGACACAATTGTTCCATGTGTGACATGGTTGTGTGTGTGTTGATCCACAAAACACCTTCTGATGACCAGCATTCAATACCAGTTAAAGAATGTGACAGTTTGAGATAGATAGATAGATAGATAGATAGATAGATAGATAGATAGATAGATAGATAGATAGATAGATAGATAGATAGATAGATAGATAGATAGATAGATAGATAGATAGATAGATAGATAGATAGATAGATAGATAGATAGATAGATAGATTTACCCAGAATGCAAACAGCCAGAAGAAAAACTTGTCAGAAAAAAGAAGGACAACAGGAATTAATGAAGCTTGAACTACATCCATTATGGCTCATCAACAAACAGAAATGGCCTCAAATGCTGTCCCATGGGAACCTCTGGGACAATGGTGAGCGATTTCTAGTGTTGTTACAAAAGTGGAACACTTTCTTTGCTGGTATATTTTAATGTTTGTGTACTGTTTGATTAATTGTTTCTTAGTTTAATATACATATTAAAGTGGACTGTGCTTTTGGTTGTTTCAAATTATTCAGATAACCAGATTACTCATGTATAGTGCCAGAAGTAATTACTCAAAATGTATGAGTTAAAAAAAACATGAACTATGTGATATATGCACCATGAGATCAGTTCTGCATTTCAATATTTTTAGACTCACCATGTGACAAATTCTTATTGCATGTTGCAGCTCAGGAGGGTTTCAGCAGAATGTCACTCTTGTGCAGTCATTCAATCCTTGCTGACCCTCATGTACCAGGGTCCTGGTTTGTTGACCTGCCCCATGAACATGAGATTCCACAAAAGCTCCCCAAACAATGACCACTGACGGTCAATTACCAATTACAGAACCTCACTGTTGTTTGGGACCTATTGAGACCCTGTAACCCAATAACCTGATGGCTTGTCCACTCATGTGGTATACAGTTTTGCAGTTCCAGTTCAGAAATAGACATTTGTCATTATGAACAAGTAAGTTATTAAATAGGTAGCTGTCTAAGGCCAATGGGTGGCCAAAGTGCTGTGTAGTTAGATTTAAGTACTGGGTACTGCATTTCTACACTACTTGCTGGTGCAAGCATGTACTTCATTGTACAATGGTCTTATTTCCAAGACACTTTACATCTGAAAGATGGGGGAATGCTGTGTTTTTCCCAAACTCCACTGTGTATTCTGAGGCAATAGTACTTTTTAATTGTTGGACTATTTTGGAAATGTATTTGTCTGACCATTTCAAATGGTTTTGGCAGATGATGTTTTAACTGACTTACAAAGGTAGAGCAACAACTTTACAAAAGTTTTGAATCTCTTCAGTAGCACAGAGTCCATAGAGATTTGAAGAGTTGTGGACATCACACATTTGGATGTCTGTGGCTTAGGAAGTGAATGTGCTCTTGAAAGAGTTGAGTCATGAGGACATTTTTGAAGAAACCTGCAACACATTTGTAATGGGTGCACTGAATGAAAAAATAAAATAAACAAGATGATGCTTACTGGCAAAGCATTTACTACAGATTCGAAATGTTGAAGACTAGTATGAACAACATGATGATGAAACTTGGAAATACTGAAAAATTTGAAGTTGGAAAGCAGATTGAGAAATTATATTTTTGCATTTGTGAGAGACAATGCAAAGTTGGGTTAAGATTCTATCAGTTTGAATGATCTCCTCTATGTGGACCTTTGAAGGTCCTGTGAGAGATGTTCCTAAGGCTGATGGAGCATCTCAACAGATGTTATCAGGTCCTCCAGCCCTCTTTACTTACAGCCATGAGACCACTCACCTGGTCACCAGGTGGGTCAGAGTTCAAGTTTCTAATTTCCTTCTCTCCAAATGCCCCTTACTTCTGTGACACCACCTCTTGGTCTCTCTCCTTCTCAATGTACGTCTATCAGGGGCATCAAAGATCACCCCAGGTGATGTCTGAGAGTGAGAGAGAGAGTGTTGTTTTTTCTTAATTCATTACCAGAGCCCAGCAGTTTTGTGAGGGCCACTTTGTCAACTCCATGCTGTTTAAGATACCATCTGGACCTCATGACTTCTGGACATTTTTATTTTCCATGGTGAAAAGAAAATCAGACTAGTCTTGACCAATTCAGAAAATCAGCTGATGCTATAAACTAAGAATGCTTTCAAAAACGAAAGTGTACCTAGTTTATTTTCATCAATTAACAAAATGCAGTGAATGAACAGAAGAGACATCTAAATCAAGTCAGTATTTGGTGTGACCGCCCTTTGATTGCAAAACAACATCAAATGTTCTAGGTACTCTTTTAAGGAAGGTAGGTTGTTCCAAACATCTTGGAGAAAACAATGCAGATCCTTCTGTCTCTTCATGTAATCCCAGACAGACTCGATGTTGAGAGGAGGGGTGGAGTAGGGATGGGGTTTGGCAGGAGAATACCATCACTTTTAAGACTCCTTTGCAATTTGCAAATCCATTTGGAACCAATATGCCCACCTGGTTACATCTCAGTGTTGAGGACACCATCATTACATAGACACAGACCCAAATTTGCAAGGAACGTCCACAATACTTCACTGTTGCCTGCAGGCACCAATTATTGTACAACTTTTACCACAAGCAAACCGCTTTCTTTTTTAAAGCCAGATTTCTCCAGACAGTAGATGGGTGTACCTCGATTCTGTCAGTTTTGAGTCGATGGCACTGCTGGTTATCTTCTGATTTCAAAGGGAAATAAGCTTAATGTGTTTTTAATTTGTCAACTACTGCATCTACAGTCCTCAACATTGCATGTTTCTTTGTGCTTCTTCAAAAAAGCTTGAACATCACATCTTGAAACCCCAGTCTGCTTTGGAAAATATGTCTGGGAAAGACTACCTTGTCTCTTGTTGCTGTGTTTATTCTTGCCATGGTGTATAGTATGACTGTCATGGAACTGTCTTCCACAATCTCACCTTGGTATTAATGAGTTTGGCTGTTCCACTCAGTTTTAAGCTTTCTACACAACTGTTTCTGTTTTAAGAAATGAGGTGTTTCAACTTATTTGTAAAGCTGCTGATCATTGGTACCTGTTTGGTATGACTGACTGATTATACCTGAATATAATCATACAAAATCCCTGCACCTATAAGAAATAAAGTATGATTTGTATCAAAGTATGATCACATAATGATTTTACTTTTATTGTGTTTGGTCACTTTACATTTTTGTTAATTGTATAAAGAAACTATAATTTATAATTTTAGTTCACACCTGCCTAAAACTTTTGCACAGAATTATGAATTCTGATACCATTATTGAACCTCTTTGCTACCTTATGCATTCATTATGTGTTATTGGAGCTTTGTGTCAGATCAAATAGAATATACAGTATATCGCAATGATAAATATTGAAAGCAGGGTTTACAAAACTTTGCAAAGGTTGTCATGTAGGGCTTGTGCATGCATATAAACAACACTCAGAAGTAAAGTAAAGTAGTAAATTTAACAAGTTAACCGGCTATACACGAGTCATTTTGTCTCCGTCATACAAATGGCAAATATCAGCAAATCAAGGGAATGTCATAGAAAATAGAAAGTAATTACAAATGAAATATAAATGATTGAAATGTAATAATTGTAACATGGTCAAGGCCCATGTGCATGCCAATTGAGATTACAAATTGATTTAGCTGCTTCAGACTATGAGATGAAAAGATGTGTTAACATAGTGTAGGAGGATGAAAGGATAATGAAGAAATTAAATAAGACAAAGAATTTTGTCTCTCTCAAATGCCTTCAAAAGAAATTTCACCACACAGACTCCACACAATCCAGAGAAAATGTGACTCCATGCTTCGTAGAGTTCATGTTCATGTATATTTTGAATCAGCCTTGGTACGCCTTAAACCAGGTCTGGATAAAGTTAGCTTGCAGATTTGGCTGACAAAACTTGTTCAGACTTAAGGCAGCTGCCACTTTAATACAGCTATGTGTGTTAGACCACTGGTTTGCCACTGTAATGCCAACACAGCACCTCATTTGGTACCACTTACTGTTTTAACTTTAAACCAATGGCACCACCATTTTCAACCAAACCCAATTGTCCTTTAAAACAAAAAAAAAAAAATCAAACTGCATTTTATGGTCAAACAAACACAGAACCAGATGAAAGGCAGTAGTATTAAAGTGCCATGAAAGACAGCACTTAACCTTAGGGCATCTCAATCTTTAGTCATTGGTCCACATGTATCAATGGGTCACTGGATTCTAATGGTGTCAATTTAAATTTCCATTTTTGTCTCACAATTCCATCAAGATCATTATTGCATGTCCCACACTTAGGAGAAAATATGACTGCACTCATTGTAGTAGTGCAGTTGCTGGATATCACACTCTAGCTTCTCTATGTAGTGTCCCACAGAATGGTTAAATCTCAGTCTGAATGTAGTCTCACTAATTTTTTTTAATTAATCATTTAGATATTTAGTTTAGCTTTGGCTTTGGGGATTAGCGTTGCAGCATCAGTTTGCTAACTCAGACATAGATGAGAATCGACACAAGAAAGCCATGTGGTTATTTGTTTCGCATCGTTGCAGAATTGTTTGCATAAATTACATACAAAAAAAGTTTTAACATACATGACTTTTTTTTTTTGTTGGCAGAAATCAATTCAAACGTGTTGAAATGTGAAATTCTAACAGTCCTCACCTGGCACGGTTAAAAGCCCTTGTCTATGAGCTTGAAAAGTAATAATATTCTTATCAATCATACAAGAGATGTGAGCTCTGTGCCTCACTTGGCCTCCTGCTGTGTGGGCTCTCTCTTTCACACACTCTAATAAAAAGTAGAGCATGAGTCTGGTGTCAACTATTGACCGCTCTTTAAATAGGCCAATCAGAGGAGGGGGTAAAGAGGTCCCTAACCCCTTACCAGCTGCCAAACCGTTCAATCAGTCCGGCCACCTTACCAAAGCCTCCGAGACACCCAAGGGTTACAATAATTTAGCGTCAGCTTATGCCAATCAATAGTCTCATTTTACTGGCAGTGACATATTCACTGACTCCCTGGAGTCTTATGGTTTGTTTGCAAGCACACTCATGAGGTCCGACAGTTTGTTTCTGTTATTGAGTGTGTATGTGTGTGTGTGTGTGTGTGTATGTGGATAGGTTTGCAGTATCTGGGTTATGTCTGTGTCTGATATCTGTGTCACTGAGAAGCAGATTTCATGAAAGATTCCCTGTTGTAAATGTACAGTGTAACTTTGGAATGGCTCATAAGATGCACGGTATATATAAAACTTGCTCCATTATAGTTATACTCAGTTTGTAATTATGTGTGTTCTCTTCATGATTGCATTTGCGAGATTGTTGTCAGCTAGGTTCCTGCTTACCCACCACTCGGTCAGAAAACACAATATCATGTAGCCTGGTTGGTAGTTCACAAGTGGAAAACCAACTCAGCTTGTCATCCAGCTTTGTCACACAATTAAGAATTCTTCTCCTGACCTGAGGTTGTCTCTGTAATAGGCACGTCGACTAGATGGATAAGCATAAGAAACTGAAGTCCCTTCAGTTTGTTCTTGTTGATTAATGACCAACAGAATCTTACATTTATTTAAAATGGCTATACTTAATCAGTATTTAATGCTTAACATGTCAACATGCAATACATTTTTTTATTAAAAATATGTTGTATGTATGATTCATTTATAAAACATTTTGAGTGAATATTCCAATGTGTGTGTGCGCATTCAGAAGAGCTTGAGTAGAACAAGTATGTGCATGTGTGTGTGCGTTTGTGTGTGTGTGTGTGTGTGTGTGTGTGTGTGTGTGTGTGTGTGTGTGTGTGTGTGTGTGTGCACAAGGCCCTTCACTGCATGCAGGTTTGTGTAAAGAGGCCTGTCAAGTGGAAAATGATGTCCTGAAGTGCCCCTCCAAACAAAAACACAAAAATACAGCCAATGGAGTGCATTAGGATGTAATGTGGCACATCTGACATCCAGCAATTCACAACACTCATGCCTAGCTGCTCTCTCTCACTTCGCCAATCTGGCTGAGCCGAAACAAACATAACAAGTGGGGAAGAATGCCCATTAACTGCTGAAAGCACTTCCACTAAGCGCGGTGAGTTTCATCCAGATGGGACTCCGAAGACCAACTGTGTGATTGCATTCACCGTAACTTTTGTGTCAGAAACCAGATATAAACAAGTACGGTGAGAGTGGCCAATTCAGCTTACACGGGGAAAATACAATCTGCTGTGGTGACTCCATCTCGCTTTTTAATTTGATTGGAATAATGACTCCACTAAAAATGGATTCATCTGCAGTACAAAATGGCTAAGAAAAAAACCTTCATCCAAGGACAAAATGGTCCCTGTTAGAGTAAAAGAAATACATAGAAGCAAAACTTTTTTTTAATTGAATCTTGATATGTGCTTGTGAAAAAATGTTTTAAAAATCTGGGAGTAATTTAACTACCAAGTCAGGGACACATGACCACAGCATAACCAAAAATGCACACATTTACACCTTTATTTTTGCAATTTAATTATGTATTTTCCTTTTGTTTGTGTTCTTTTTTTTTTTTTTTTTTAGAAAAGTGTACATATAACACTTTGTATTGAAGTAGTTTGTATTAACCCTATTTATTCTAATGCATTAAGTCTTATGAAAAATACTAAGAATAAACATGTTTCCAGGAGAATAATGATTGTTTGGTATATTTATATTTATGCATAAATATTTTTTACTACCTGACGAAATAGGGGAGAAAAGTGTCCCAATTTACCTTTTTCATTTTTCCCCTCCTGTCTAGCTGAATGCATGGTAATCTGTGTACATTTTGCAACAGATGGAAGAAGAGAATAGAAAAGAAAAGTGAGGTGCAAAAGAAAGCAAGTGCTCTATAGAAGAGCGAGAAGAGATGTGGGCGGGGGAGGGGCGGGGGGCACGCTGATGTCCCCATGTCCCAGCAGAGACAGGCTGTATGGGGGAAACATCTGTAATTTTCACCACAGGCTCTGGCGTAATTGAGTCATTTAAAACACGGATACATGGATGAATAAAAGCACCAGAAAAAGGTAATAGTGCAAGAGAGTAGTCTATGGAGATCAAATTGATGATCCCTTACAACCGTGGAAATCGTTTTCAATCCCAAGAGCTTTTTTTGTGTTATCAATTTTCAAGAAGATACCTATCTTAAGTCATTTTGTTTTCATTTAGCTCCTTTTATTATGCTTTTCTCTTGTCAAAATTATGGCTATTTGTCTCCTGCAGTCCCCCCTTCTTGCTCCTGCACAGTTAATGGAGTGAGCTGCTTCTGCCGTTTGTGCTTTTGAGTTCAGCTTGTTGACAGTATATGAAATCTGTGTCATTATGAATACATATGTGCATGCTGGACATCCAAATGTTCAGGGTACATAACATACAAATACAAATTGCTCACTTTTTCATTTTCTCTATTAACAAAACTTTAAAAATGAAAAAAAAGCTCATATACTTTGTTGTTTTTAGCCAATCTGTGTCTAGTAATAAAGTGATTAAGATTTTTACAATTCGTTAAATTCATTATGATGAATCATCACTCAATGTTACATGAATTCCATAGATAGGTTTTAGAGAAAATAAGGGTTTAGATGTACACACCATATGAAAAAAGTTGACTTACTGAGTGTAAAATGTAAAGTTTTACCAAATTTCTGTAACCTGGTTCATATTATACTCTGGTTTTTGTGGATACATCAGAGTTCTGTCTTATCAGAATTGTTATTTTATGGCAGCAATAAAACCGTACACAATCGTAAAATGTCATATAGTGAACAAGGACAAAGATTTTTAGTGTAACATATGCAAATATATTTTACAATTACTGCTATGGTAGCCTACCTGATCCATGCAGGTCTTGCATCTGAGTCATGATATCTTTGCCTGTTTCATATGTGCAGGCAGACAAACATTTGAAAAGTCATTATGATCCAGTCATTGTCACGTGTTAGAGGCCTTATAGAGTAGCTTCAGACTCCCAAGCAGATAGGGGTGAACAGCTTTGTCTTATACAAATGTCAGATGGCTGCTAGACTGGTGTATTGGCTTTCATCTAGTGTTGCCTTCTTTAAAAAAATCAATGTTCTGAGGCCATGTTGTTTTTTTACGGTATTACAGTAATATCATTTGTTGCCTGGATGTATGCGCTCATTATGTCTGCACACTGCATTCTAAAAGGGTGAAATATCTTAAAAATGATACATTAGCATCTATATTTCTTCTGTTCTTGAAAGTGTCTGCATGTCAGACAATGAAGGGTAAATAGGAAAAATAGGAAAATGGTAAATAGGACAGTTTGGTTTGACTGATTATGACCAAAGATTATTTAAAGCCACTCGCTCTGGTGTGCTTACAACTCAGTTATGTTGACCTCAAACCCCAAAAATGACTGACCCTCTACCATTGTTCAGTCATAAGAGGTCTGGATGTTTCTCCTCAAGTAATCACCACAGCAAACATTTTGAATTATAATAGCATCTCAGGCTTTTAGCTGCATTTTTTTAAAGGCCACCTCTCTTTTTTAATTGTGTTATCTTTTACTAACAACTGCTTTTAAAGCGCATCGTGTTATGAGTGCATGGGTATAAATGGCTCCGGTGGAAGATGTGAATGTCACTGTTCTGAAATGCCCCTGAACTTCACTCTGGAGATGAAATATCTCTGACGTGAATGAACTTTATCTTCTTAGACTATTGGGGACCTTAAGTCTGCAGTTTATTTTATATGTGTGGCTCTGCAAGTGAAGAATGGCTTTGAAAGCTACAAATTGTAATTTTGGGGTATGCCAGCCAAAAAGAAATAATTTATCATCTTTGCACTTTTATTTTTTGGCCTTTTGAACCTCATGCATTGCATTTCCTCTGTAGTGACATATTCACGTCACCAGCACATTCTCATCTCGGCCTCCGTTGGCGTATCAACGAGACTATGCTGTGTATTTGTGTTAAACAAAGTCACCAGATGGCACCAATATTATAAAATAGTTCTATTTCTCACATTTCACAAATCCCTTTATGTCTAACTTGTGCCCAGCAATCAGATGGCAGCCATTAAAAAAGAAAATGCTGGCACAACAGCAGCACACTGGGGGTTATCTTTTTTTTTTTCTATTCCTGGACCTGCTTCAATTGACAGTAGCACCGAGATCCGTTTAGACTCCATGCAAAAGGGACCTTGATGATGAACATTTGGAGAATGTCGGCTCGCAGCACGGAGGGCCGGTGGTGTTAAGGGCTGTGGAGAAGCTGGGAGTTTGCCAGCTCTCCCAGGTGGCTCTCCTGTGCTATCGGCTGTCCTGCAGCGAGAGAGAGTAGCAGCGGGGTTTTAAACAGCCTGCCTTGGAACAAAAATAAAGTGGATTTAAGTTGCCGCTGAGTGACAAATACCATTGTCTGTTATGATGGCACTGTCCTGCTGCTTTTGCAAAATCACTTGTTTTTTTTTTTATTGTGTGAATTAAGTTTGGAGCTCCTTGGCTCTACGATCGTGGGAAGAGGTGGAAAGAATGGATACTGTTTAAATGTGGCCCCATGAAAGTCAAGTGCAGCCAACAGTGGCCCTCGAGATTAGTTTCAGACTCTTTTTCAAAGGCCGACTCAAGATGAGGGAAATCTGCAACATCAAAGTGAAGCTCATGGAGAGCAGTAAAGTCTGGCATTCACAGCTTCCCCTCCGTGTCTATGCGAGGGGTCTTCAGCAGAGATTCCTGAACAGTAAGAGTGATGCACCCTTTGGTTCTCTTTTGTGGAACAAGGTCCATCTCTACTGTATTCAGCACTAAGGACATTTAAGGCCAAAGCAAGTGCACCAAATTGACCAAAAAATATGTATGACATTTTCATTTCTTCAGTTGAATCATTTATCCAATTAATTAAAACTGTTTTTTACTGGTGTTATTGGCAATGGTAATATGCATTACAATAGTGCAAAAGGAGATAATTATTGATTCTTGTTATTAATCCACGGATCACATTGCATGATCAACATCTTGCAATAACACTAACAGACTGCTTGTAACGTCTGCATGAAATATCATACAAACAGTAGTCATTCCAAACTGGCTCATCTTCCATCCACAATGGTTTCTTTAGTCTGGAACAGTGATGCACCAATGTTGCACAAAGTAACACTTACCACAATCATACAACAAAATAATATAGAATTAACTGTAACACAGGGATATGAAATTGTGATGCATGGGTCCAAAGTGTATGGCTCCAAATCACCCACAGGTGCCCCCCATTAGAACCCTATAAATGTATGACTGTGCCGCATGCCTTTGTTGTGCATTGTTTGTTGATGACCTCGGTTATTCTCTGTATGTCGCGTTTTTTTTTTCTGGTCACCGTGACATTGTTCTTTTTGGTTTAGTTAAAAACCTCACGCATGTAGAGCGTTTGCGCCTCACTCACCTCAACCCTGCATAGCATGACAGAAATATTCTTCCGACTTCGAAATTTCAAGTGTTGTTGCACTTGTTGGAAAGGTAACCAGAAGAAAGTTATATTGTTTGTCCAGTAATTGGGGGGATTGTTGCTGCATGTCATTTCAAAAATTGCAATGCAATGCATGTTGCATTTAAAGACATATAGACCCTGCATTGTCACACCATGGAGGAAGGAGCACAACAGAGCACAACATCAGTGAAAACGTGGGTTTTTAATAAACAAAAAAAAAAACAGGACACACAGGAAAACCAAAAAGCAGAGTAACTACATAGGGACATGTGGGAGGACTAAATATACATACACAGGGTAATCAACAAAGGGAAAATATATGTGCACACTCAGCCCCAGGTGACATGATTATTGGTACCACCAGATTATACCAGATAACAGGCCCGCACTGCCAAACACGGCCACAGCTTCGTCAGACACCTAAACACTCAGGGACTTTCCTCTTTGGACTGACAAACACACACAACGTCATATGTTCAGAACATATGTCTATTATATTCCTATAACAGCACTATTTGCACAATACCACAGCAGCATTTCCACATTGTTACGCTGCACCTTCATGATTTGTTTCTCCATCTGTATTGTTATTCTGTTATTGTTGCACAGCTTGTCTTGCACTGCCGGTGTCCCATGTTTATGTAGCCAGTTTGTCTGTCACACATGCGCACTTTATATCAATATGTAACTTTGTTTAAATGTTACATGTAGCACCAGGTTCCAGAGAAACAGTGTTTCATTTCACTATGTACTGTCTAACATGTATGTAGCTGAAATTACAATGAAGCTCAACTTGTACTTGAACTTGAACTTGAACTTCTGGTAAGTTGTCCCAGTCAGCTTCTTGTCCAATAAAATGCATAGACAGGGACTAATATATGTATATGTGATGCACACACCCTAATTTACTTCCATTCATTTCTTGATTAGTCATTGTGATGCAACAATAGGCATCTGGTGAGGTTGACATTTATAGGTTAGACGGTGAAATTAAATCTGCATCTCTTCCATGCCTTAGCTCATTCATGCCCTGTATTTGACACCTCTCACAAACAACTTTTGTTCAGTCCTCAACTTGTTTTCATTGTATTGCAATATCTCTAGTGGTAACAGAAGGCTTTTCAATAATGTCTCTGTCCCGTTCGTTACCCATCACCATCGAATTGAGTGCTCTGACCCAGTATGAATCGTGAATCTGAATCGTGGAGCTGTAGGAGGCGTACACACCTACCTTTAATCAAAGTCACCCCAATTCCAGTCATTGTTGTGATGTGCTGTGAACTCCAGCTGTGGCTCTGTTATAGAAAATATCGACATCTCATTCCATTTTTTTTTCTGACCCATTACTCGTTCCTTTAGGCCATTTTGGCACCAGGGCTGATGAATTTGTAATACTGTTTTTTTTTTTCCCAAAAAGGGTTTAAAATCTTTGATTATCTTGTTCTTTCTTTCACTTGATCTCATCCATTACTCTTCTACTCTTCTTTTCATTCTCTTCATTCTCAGTGCACAGTTGGAAACCAGCCTAAGGCAATGACATACCAAGGTAAAAAAAAAATTCACCTGCTCAGTTGGCCCAGACGACTGATAGAGCAGTAAAGAGATATTGATTCACCTGTGCCCCTTTACAGTACACCACGCATCTCACCTTCCATCCTAAACTCAGGCTGGCACTCAGCAGTGCATGACTGAAGCTGCTGCCTCAACTGCTATTGCCTGGAAACATACGCTGTGTTACCTGCAGATGGTTGTAAATGTTCCATTACTGTTGTCAATAATTAATGATGACTGGTATCATTTTGCAGAGATGTTTGGCTTTATTTTTTAAAGTGTTTTTTAAACAGGAAATCCATTTAATGCAAAATGCAAAAAACACTTACTGTCTGTTCTCATATAACATAAGAAGGTTTAAATGGATATTCAGCAATATGTATCTGAATGTGTGTTTAAGTGTATTTGACAAGTGTGAATGTGTGTTGTTGTTTTGTGTGTGTGTGTGTATGTATAAGTGTATATTTAAGTATATTTGCCAAGTGTGAATCTGTGTGTTATATGTGTTTTGTGTGTGTGTGTGTGTGTGTGTGTGTGTGTGTGTGTATGTGTGTGTATCAAGGTAGTTTATTAGTACATAAAACACTCAGTTGCAAAAGCTAAAACTACAACACCATTTTTTTAATTGTTAAGTACTGAGGGTAGCTTTAAAGGTCAGATTATAGTGGTAGTTTTAAATAACTATAGAACACAGTGCATGTTGCATAGTCATCACTTTAGATTCTCACAAAGATTCATTCCAATGTGTCCTTGCACTATCAGTGGGTGGACCAGAGCGCCTGAGTAGAGCAGAATAAAAAAGTGTGCCCGATATTTCAACACCTCTCATTTACTTCAAATAGTTGTAAAATGGATATGGATTCATCATAATGGTTCTGTTTTGTAATCCCCTGTGCTGCTCCATTCTTTGGGAATTGAAATCAATTTGGAACAAATAATGGGTCACTCGTGTGAACACAGAACACTGCGGCAAAGCCAAGTGAAGTGTTTGAGAGGAGTGATTCACATTGATTTTTGGCTGGTGTCATTCAAAGCTTAATTTTGTGCTCTGTTGTTGGACTACAGGCATTAACGGAGTTTTTTTTCTATTTAATGATTAATGCAATGGAACCTAAGTATTCTGCATTGTTCAGGCCAAATAGAGTCTAGGCTACTCAGTATGGTCCTTTTTCTAGTGGTTGGAATATAAAGCAACATATGAGTCAACATTTAATATGTATTAACAAAACTTTTGACAGAAACACAGAGGGTCTGGTGTGTTGCAATGGCACAACACTAAACATTGTTCCAGCAGATAACATTATAAAACATTATATAAACCTTTTGGTCACTTCTTAAAGTGTCTCAACATCACAAAGCAAATAAAATCTGTGGGAAAAAAATTGTAATATAGCTCTATTAGCACATAAACTACATATAATGCATTTCTAGACCCACTAATAGGAGACAGAGATGCTGAAATTGTGGGAAATTAACCATTGGTGTTAAAGTAAGGTACTTTAATAAGTTAATAGTAGTTAATACACATGTATTACTCATATTACACATATACTATATATATGTATGTGTGTGTGTGTGTGTGTGTGTGTGTGTGTGTGTGTGTGTGTGTTTTGTGTGTTTGTGTATGATAATACATGAATAATAATAAACAAGTAGGAAATCAGTAAACAACAGAAAGAGCATTAAAATACCATGAATTTCAGTAATACAACAATAATTACAGTGTGACAACAAACATGCAAACTCCCTAAACCGTTATTTTTTATGCTTTCAAGAGCTAATCAATAATGTGCACAGGAATTCAAATAATATTTTTACTCAGTAATAATATTAATCAGAGCAACAAGCAATACCTCCAGATAGCAGTTTAGGTTGCCAACACAATGCACATATTGGTGTACTGATGTATTTTATGATATGAAGTAGACCATCAAATATGAAATTCAGAGTCAGATTAAGTTTGTAGCAGTATTTGTTAGCCCGTACTGAAGACATCACTTTCTCCATGTCTTATAGATGAAGGACCTTCGATAGTGATTGTGATGATAACAATCATGGCTTTGAAACTGGAAAAGTGAAAAAGGTCATCAAAATTGCCACAAACACCCATTCGCCCAGTTCAGTACCGGCAGGCAACGTGTCATTAAGCAAAATGATCCGATAGAAATTCAAACCCTGCTCACCAGCAAATCACCTTAAAAGCATGTTAATTGTGATCTTGTTCTGAAGGCATCGGAAGGCATGACCTTCATAACTATACCTTGGCTTCTCCAAAGTCCGCCTAGGAAAATGTGAAAGGTCTTTATTATGTAAATCTTCCGCAGTGTGCATTTATTTTTTTTGTGTGCTTTTATTTCTAGTAAAGGAAGTGATTTTGAGTTTGATAAAGAGCTGAGAGCGCATGGGTGGCCGCAGTCTCGCTCCCTCTCGCCTTCTTTTTCTCGCTCTCTGCTCTCTCTCGCTCCCCCCTACACTCATGTATATATATATATTGCTTTTAAAAGTGCCATTCTGTCTCGGTACGTAAAGTGCTTAATGAGGGGGATAATGCGTGTAAAGTAATGTGACATTAATTGTTTGAGGTTCATAATAACAACCCTCTATCATCAGGGAGATTTCCTTTTGCCATCAATGGAAGCCGTTTTCAAGGCAATGGACTCGAATGAGGGAAAGACAGAGTGGAATTAGCTTATTTACTATTCATGCTCACTCTATTGCCTGCCATTTAAAAGTCATTGACCATTTCGAGATTGGCTGCTGGTCGCAGTTAGCCGGCCGGGGGAATTTATGTGGAGGGTGGAGGCTGGATGTGAGGGTGGGCTCCACCTATAATAATAATAAGAGAGAGAGCGAGAGAGAGAGAAAAAAAAAAAGATTGTGCTATAGAAATGTCAAGTGCCTTCTGTGCACAAGTG
Source organism: Denticeps clupeoides (assembly GCF_900700375.1). NCBI lineage: Eukaryota > Metazoa > Chordata > Actinopteri > Clupeiformes > Denticipitidae > Denticeps > Denticeps clupeoides. The sequence goes on along the minus strand of NC_041717.1, from coordinate 9,332,072 downwards.
AATGGAACAAATAAAACCTGGTTGCAGAGGGCCCCATCCCTGCATTAACATAAGAAATGGGCCAATATGGATGGAAGTCAGCCGGTCTGGGTCTTGTCACCGATGCCTTTTGGCCCGTTTGATTAATGTCTTTACGATGCCACACACAGCCGGTGCCAGAGCCTCACCTCCCTCTGCTACCCTAACCCCATCAGGATGGGATGGAGGTGTACTCTACTTCGTGAATTGGTCCAACAAATTGGTTATTTGACAGACAATTAGGAAGAGGCAGGCCGAGCTCCCATGAGCTGTGTATATTTTATAAGAACCTTTCTTTTCACATCTAAAGTTCCCTTGAAATAATAAATCCACGCAGAGTCAAAAATCCCAACCTGATTCGTCATTTTCTTATTTATGTGAATATTTATAAAAAGGAAAAAAAAGAGACGAGGTCAAAACTTTGTGTCTGGAATATAATACACAATATTATTTATAGCGACTTTTAATGGCAATTTGCCTGGTTCTATAGGTGTCAAAAATTCCTTTACAACATTTTTTAATGTAGACAACCCAGCCCACCCCTCTTCTTCCACTACTCCGTGGCCGTCTTCATTGACAGTCTCTTATTATCTCCTTCAAGCATGGATTCTAAAAGTCAGTGGCTTTATTTTGCTCTTTCTCTAACTCGAGAACCTCATAATGGCTTCATTAATGCAGAAGTTGCATTTGGTTGACAATGGGTTAATGGCCTGAGGGTAGTCTATTGGCTGCAGGGAAGGGGCAGAAGGAGGTGGAGACTTTATTAGCGCTCCTTTCAAGCAGAGTTCAGCCCAGGTCAGCTGTGTGTCACCCGAAAGTGAACAAACATGTAATTGATTTTCGGACATCTCTAAGTTCAGCCTTTTGAGGCCTTGCAGGGGAAGCAGTGGCTGTCTGGGCTTTGAGGAAAGCCGGCAGAAGGGGTGGGGGGGGTTGATTTGTGAATACGTGAATGAAAAGAGGCACATTCTGATGGCCAGAAAAAAAAGGGATACGCTGGCATTTTCCCCTTCTTTTTCCCCCCAAGTTTTAATGGCACTATTTTGCCTGACATCTAATTGCTCCCCACATACAGGTCATGAGGTGGACATTGTGTAGTCCGCTGGTGTTCCACAGATACCCTTTCTCCTGGACGCTGAGGAGTGGTGTCTGCTTTTGTTCATGATTTTCATGGATATTAGCAGAAAATGTGCAGATTTGTAGGCCCTTTCTATCACACCATGTTGGGACAGCAATGCTTGCACAGCCCATGAACCCTGCTGACAAATGCTATTGCTAATAAAATTATCCATACTACTGAAATATCATAGAACAAATTAATAGATGGTGGGATTAATTTTTTCAGCACTTTCAAAAACTGAAAGCGAAACCATTAAGAAAAAGAACAGATTTTTTTTTAACCAAATTATAGTAAACATGACATCATAACGAACTGCAGTTGCAGAAAAAGTTCTGCAACTTTTTAAAAATGAACAAATCATCCAATGTTGTCCTGTATTTCAATCGACTTACATCTTCAAAATAGATAAATGATGCCACCTCTGCCCAATGCTGCAATGCTTACTTTGGGCTAACAATTTTTGTTTTTATATCACTTTTTGTTACTTGGGACTTCATTTGATCAAGGTTTTTAGCACTTTCTATATCTTGCTATTCCGTATTCCAGTTTGTGTTGTGTACGGCATTTTATAATATTTATTTTAATTATTCTGTGCATCATTTTTAAAGTATCTACGTATGCTTACATGCAAAAATCTGCACATCTACAATTTAGTCAAGTCACTGTTGTCATTGTTGCCATTTCAACCAGCGAGACATCATTCCTTGAGACCATGGTTCAACAAAAAAAAATGAAATAACGCAGAGACTACAAGCGCAGATAATTACCACAGTACAAGCCAGGAAAACATAACATTATAAGGATTATAATATTACATATACGGCATTAGTTTAACATTCTCTTAATTCAACACACCAAAGTAGCAGACATTCATCATCTCCATTAGGGTTTAGCCGCCCGCACTCTCTGCCCACATCAGCTCTGATAGTACCATACCAAAACCTGGCAGATCTAAGGGATGATGGTCTAAGGGATGATGTCAGCCTCTTTCTCTCTCTCTCTCTCTCCGAGCTTACCAGTAATTACACATCACATGACAGCAGCTTAAAATTGATGTCTGTTGCGGGAGTGCTAAGTGGGCATTTTAAAAAGTTAGTGGCAGGAAGCAGAGCCGGCATGGGAATTGCCAGCACGCCTGTACTGTACTGTACATGTTCTGCTCTAATAGACATAGCCAGCCCGTGCCAAAAGCGCATTTGGCATCAATAGCAAATGAGTAATTATTCCATAATGACCCCAGAAGGTGTCCTTTAATTGAATACAGAGTATGGCCAAGTGGTGCCAGAAGTACTAAAAGCAGCTCTATGAGTGCAGGAAATGTCTTCTTAAGTGAAATTGTAAATACAGATGAGCCTGCATTTATTTTTCTGACCTTGAGGTGACCAACCACATATTAAAGATTTAGATAGCTTTTAGCTATTATTTTTCAATGTTTGAGTTGTGCACACGGATGTCTCTTAAAGGCCTTGAGGACTCCTGTTTTTTTTCCCTGCTTTTATCCATTGAGCGATTTAGATGAACAGCTTTGTGAAATGAGATGCTTTTTGTTTTTGAGATCACTTCGCAAATGTTCTGCAAGTGCAACTACTTCATTCGATTTATTCTGCTGGCATAATTCTGAACTAAGTGCTGGTTTGGGCCTAGTAAAATAAGAGGTATTATGTCATCAAAGCACCGTTGCTGTCCAAGAGAAGACTTGTATTCCTATGGACTTATGTGTCCCTTTTTTGGAGGTATTGTAAACCAATAAGCTGTACCATTACAAACACTGATAGCTGAATTGAATGATATTGATTATCTCCTTAATCTACCTGCTTCGTTCCCACAAAAGAGATTCTGAAGAGCATATAGATGAGCAACTCTTTATAACTTGTCATGATGGGTGCAAGAAAGCTTGCTGTGCAGGAGCGTCAGCACTGCAGCAGTGGAAGATGTTTGGAGAACTTTGCGTATTCATGAGGACGTTCATTCAACACGTACCACTAACTTAGAAATCATTCATGGTTCAACTAGCATACGATCAAATATTTCTGGGCGGTTCTGGAAAACATGTGCAATCCACGAAGAGCACCTGCTGTTATATCTCGGCGTGCCGGCTACAATCGGACATTGGTCAGAGCACACACTGTTTTTTGCCTGCATGACTGGTACCTACATGATATTTGGCAGAAGTAATGCAGTAATGTAAAATGTCATGTTTATTTCACTGCTTACTTAATGCCACAGTATAAGACTCCGCATACACACTGTTCATAAAGTGCCAAAGTAACTTACTTGCATAGCATTCTGGGAAAACAATGAAAATATCAATACAGTGCAACAGAAAAATGTGCTTATATATAAAATGTTGTGCGTGAATGCAAATTGGAGGTTGGAGGTGAGAGGTTCTGGTAGCAGTAGCCACTTCATGGGGCTGTTAGGAGACCCCTGCTGCATTAATGAAGATCCGCGTGGGTTCCTGCATACATGTTCGTATCTTCGTATGTAGCTGAAGAAATTCAAAGCAATCTCCTGTCATCACGCCGGAAAGATCATCTTACCTCTGTTTGCATTAGCAGCACTTGTTGAGGCTGTATACAGTAAAGAATTCGGCGAGAGCTTGTGGTGACAACTTACATTCAGTGTAAACTGTGTATGCACGTGCTTTCCGAATTAACTTTTCCTATTTACTTACTATAGTTTATTTGTCAAAGCCAGTGCTGCCGTTTTGCATTTTGCAATCTCATGACCATGTCGGAATAAAACAGCTGGAACCAAGACTGGTGGCTGCATTTCGGTAAGCTGCAGTGTCTCACGAAGGCTGAATAATGGCTAGCGTGTGTCCTCATTTACACGGCGGGGTTTACCTAATGTAAAGACTTCAATTTCTATATAGCTCAAAATGAATTAAGAATTGAACTGCGGAAGAGTTGTGGGTGCATTCAGGCATTCGAGCTCTGTGATGGATTTAGGCAACCCTTCCTGTAATTGGACACACCACTTAAAATAATAATAATCATAATAATCGTTCTCAGTAAATTAACTGTCCTCATAAACTGTTTCCACTCATTCCGTTAGCCCTGAACAGCGGGGATGTTCATTGTAAAATAAAAAAAAAAGAAGAAAAAGAATGAATCTGTAAACGTACTATAAAAGCGCGCAGCATTTCCATTTAATTCCCTCATTTGTCGCCCAAGGTCTCGGCGCGGAGCGAGATAAAGGCGCGGGCGCGCGCGGGAGCGGGAGCGCGCACTTTACAAACCGAATCAATTAGCGCGACGCCATTAAATCGCAACGATCCCTTCTAATTATGCCGCGCGGACTAACGTCCCACGGGAGGAAAAGGACGAGGATAATGTTTTCCTCGCCTGTCTCAGGCAGATTTTTAATTCGTAAAAAAATAAATCATTAAAGCATAATAATAAAACTGCAGGTGACTAGCACCTACTAGAAGTTTTAGGTGTATTTTTGTTCGATTAATGCTCTGGTTCTGGTTCTGAGCACACGTCACTCAACAACGTGTCAATCGCTCTGACTTCAAAACGACTAAATGCAAATACGAAAAAAGAATGAACACCAAACGAGAAGCCCTGTTGGTGGAAGCAGGGGGGGTAAAACGAACCATCTGCCCCCTATCGGTCACCACGTGCGCTGCAATCTTAATTAACGGCGTTTAATTTAGAAGAACCGATTTGAAAAACTATATTCGCATTGAAAAGCATAGCTCGTCGCTTCAGGAATAAGAGCTTTGTCAGAAATGACTCCATGTGACCGCTCAGTGCACCTAGACGCCGAATTCATTTCTTCTTTTATTCTCCAAGTTTGTAAGTAAACGTCTCTCGACTTGCAACCCTTGCTTTCTCCGGTCCTAATTATTTCACCATAAATACTCGGAAGCTGTTTCGAGTAATTAGCATGGCGACGTCAATCATCTAACCAATTATGAGGGCAGACTATACGCCAAGGCTGCGTGAACGTTATTCAGCGTTGTGTTTAGGTTTTTCTTTTTTTTTCTTCTGCGCGGACAGCGTGTTTTATGAACATTCCGCGACGCCCGCAATTCGACACACTAAACTGTTGCTTTACAACATTAAAAAAGGTCCCTTTCATGTGGAAAAAAAATAGCTTTGAATTTTGACCTTCTACTCCAGCCTCCGTGGTTCACGATCGCTAATTTGAAACCGCATTCGGGGGGATTTGTAATACTTTTCCATTTCCTTTTGAATACTACTGTGCGCTTTGGGGGGGGGATTCTCTTTCAGGGCTCCTTAACTTCTGAATGTTAATTAAACTATCATTCGTGTCATTTTATTCATCTCGCTTTATTGTCCTATTGCTTCTTTCTCCAGGTTGCCTTATTCTGATTTAAATAATTATAGGTATATATGGGCCGCGCAGATTAAATTGGTGGCGAGACCCCAGCGCTCTATATTCTGAATGCATTATTGTGGCTTGTTTAGTCGCGTTGTCGTGTTAAAATATGAATAATTAAAACCCCCCCCAAAAAAAAGAAAAACTTTGCCCACCAACGACCATTAACCATGGCGCAGATGCCAAGCGGCGTTTCAGTGGCTCTTAATACACAATTCACTTATAAATTGGTCTTCGGCTCGGTCCGGAATACACTGGGACTATGAATATGCATATAAAAAAACGGGTTCGAAGGCCGCTTTTGGTGCGAGATCTGGTCCCCATTTGGGCGCGTTCCCATCACCACTTCTGTGGACGTTGCACCTTTCCCCCAAACAACTGTTTAATGCTCTTCTGTTTGTTTTTCAGAAGCCCCCTCTAGCCCTCGTCCCCCATTCAGACACCCCCCTCAGCTGGTCTAAGTGAGCAGAAGCCCGCAGGAACCTCCATTTTTTTAATGCACGCTTTCTTCTCCAAATAATCAGCCCTGTGCCAAGTGTCCCCCTTGTTTTTACGCGTGCCAGTCACCTGCCGTCTCCCTTGGCCCTTCTCTTAAAAAAAAAAAAAAAAAAAGCCAGCCTTTCTCCTCTCGATTCTTTTGACTTTCTGTGTCCCGAGTCCCCAATGAGATTCGGATTGGGTACATATTGAGCTCCCATTGTCTCTCAAGGGCTGTACTACGCTAATTAAATTTTATCCTACCATATAAAAAAAAAACTCCACGCTCGTGGCTTTCCAGACAAACTATTCCCGTTTTTCATCCCCTATGCAAAAATCCACTGTTCATTGAGTGAAATCAATTGAAAAACATTTGCTAAATCTCCATTATTCTGGGATTTTTGTCTCCTTTCTCCCATTATGAAAGCCCCCAGGAACAGCTTGCTGCTTTGTGTCGGAGCGCTCTGGGTAGGAGGAGAAAGCAATGAATGCCAAATAAATTACGCATCCATTTCTCTTTTCACCGTCGCCCTTACTTCACTGTCACTTTATCATTTGAATTTCGCCCTTTGTTCGCCTCTTAATTCTCACTTCATTATCTCAGCATCTCTGAATTGGAAATGTCCTGAGGTGACCGATTCAGCGCGTCGGTCTCGCTCGGAAAGTTGATGCGATTCAACGATTCGCCGTGCAATTTATTTATTACAATTTTATTATTGTATTTAAAAAAAAATAAACGGTATTTTATTGTGAACTAAAGCCGACGACGAGCAAACTTTAATTTGCGCCGTGAGGTGATTAACTCTCATCACCGTATCTGATCGGGGTCCGGGCTGCGCCGCGAGGTGAGGATCTCCGGATAAGCAGACAACTCCACTTCATTCGCTTTTCAAATGTCCGACATAGGGACCATACATTTAGGTACTCGGTTACTTATTTCTTTTTTTTTTAAATGATAAAAGTTAAGTTAGTTGCGTTATGGAACAAAAAAAAAACAGAATTTCAATCTTCCGTCTCTCGTGAAAATGTTGTAATTTTATTTTGATATAATAAATTACAGTATAATTTACAGCTGATCCTCGTGCGGCACATGTTGCTTTAACGTTGTGCTGCTTCTCCTCCCTCGATCGCCCCTCGTCGCCGTTGGATCGTGCGCCGCGGCGCGCCAGAAATGTTAGAGCGCAATAAATATAAATCAGCTTCAGTGTGTGCAAATCCTATTGAGTCGGGAGGAGGGGGTCCTGATGGGAAAAATAGGGAGAGACAGAGAGAGAGAGAGAGAGAAAATCAAGGCGGGGGACCCCCCCCTCCCCAAAAAAGCAGCTGTTGAGCAGTAATCGCTTTACGTGCCCTGTCACTCACCTTCATTTCCCTCCGTCACTCCTTCTTCCCCGAGCAGCCGGTGCCGCTCCAAACACTTCTCTTTCTCTTTCTTAAAAAAAAAAAAAGAAAAACGACGTTCGCAGCCTCGTCCAAGATTTTCGGACCGTCTCTCGCCCCCCACCTCTCCACCCGTGTAGTTCTCCAAAGAACAACCAAAAAAAGAGCAGTGCACGGGTGTCAAATTGGCCTCAGAAACACCGTGGAAGATTGATTTTCAGCACTTTTCATTCGGCCCGCATTATTCCGCGCGGACCTGAATGGGGAGCCCGTGAGCCCGGGACGGAATAAAGATGTTCTCTCTGCTGGAAAACGGAGGGTGGGGGGAGCAAAAAGAAATAGAAAGTAGAAGAAGAAGGAAAAAATGCCCATTTTCTCCCAGTCCGTCAACCCTGTAATAAAAAAGAGTGGGTCGCAGAAGAACCTCCAGACCTCTATGAATATCAAAAGTGCTCAGAAAAGAGAGAGAGAAGATGTAGATGAATACTTTACCTCGACGCCAGTGCAAGTGAAATTCCCAAATGAATTGTAATAAACAGGAGATGTATTCTTATCGAGTTTAAATTATTATATTTGATTTGAACACAATATGAGCGCGTGTAACGCCACAGGGATTTATTTCGAGTGAATTTATGAAGGTCGCCAAGTTTATCAGCCATCGTCTCAAATCGGAGCGAGGAGAGCGCACGCGCGACGTCTCTCGGTCACGTGACTATTAGAATAAATATATTACGAATATCTAGTTTATTTTGGTCATATTTTACCCGATGAACTTGACAAAGTCGCACTTTTTCCACGTTTGATTGCACGTGTGTGTGTGTGTGTGTCAGTGTGTGTCCACACTTGCTGTGGCCGCACTGTTCAGCATGCAGGGAAGGTGGATTCTGCAGATAATTATTAATTCGTTAAACCACGCAATAAAAACGCATATTTAAAAAATGCATCTCTGTGTATACAATACAATGTGTGTGTGGGGGGTGTGGGGGTGTGTGTATTGTACGTTGCGGACCGGTGAGTCGAACCCAATCACACACACACACCCCCCACTCAACATTACACACACACATACACACACACACACACACACACACACACACACACACTCCTCCTCTGTTCCCCAAGGAGGGGCCACACTCAATAAAGAGCCTGGTTTCTTGCTGATAGAACAAGGCTGTGGAACACGAGGGGCGGCTCATTAATAACTAATTAGCGCGGCTCGGACCGGCAGCATATAAGGACCACCGGGACCGGGCGCCGGCAAAACTCGGCGCGATCGCAGAGACCCGCTTTTACGCAGCGGTTTTATATAGATATAGATATATATAGATATATATCTTTTTTTTTTCCTTTTTTAAAAAGTTCTTATTAGGATTTTCCGCACTTCGTAAAGGACCGTTCCTTTCGTCATGGGCTCCGTCCTGCCCGCAGAGTCGCTGGTGCTGAAGTCCGGATATAAGCAGCAGAGCCTCGCCCTGCCCGACATCATCACCTCGGACATCCTGCACAGCTTCCTGTACGGCCGCTGGAGGAACGTGCTGGGCGAGCACCTGTTCGAGGAGAAGAGCGCCACCATCAGCCCCAAGACCGCCTTCACCGCCGAGGTCCTGGCGCAGTCCTTCTCCGGGGGTAAAAGCCCGTTCCTTTCTCAACCCACGTTCGTTTATTTCAACCTCTCCGTACATTTTAGACCGTTTTAAATCAAATTAATTACTCAACAAACTAGTGCGTATCTGGGCAATTACCCCCCCCCCTCTCTCTCTTTTATTTTATTTTTTTCCATCATCTGTTCATCGGTGTGCAGACAGGCTCTTCAGTCCGTTAATACGGCGTGACACTTAATTCCATCACTATTCACACCATGTCGACCATTTCATCTCTCCAACAACAAAAAATCTTTTTTTTTTTTTTTTTTGGTTCGAAATTCCTGGCCCTTTCACCTCCGATTTATCGCCACAAAAGAGCTTGGGCGAGATGACCATGAATTTAAAGCTGATGAATGTACAGCTCCGCGGCGTGGCGAATTGCTGCATGCTGGGAAATGGCGAGGCGTTTAACCCGCCACATTCCCGCGTCCGGCCTCAAAAGACATAAGCAATGAATATTAATGCAACGCCAGCAGAAAGGTCACATTGGGTGGCAGGCCTGTGTTTTTTTTATTTATTGAAAATCTACCTTCCCTTTTCGTTTTTGCAGAAGTCCAGAAGCTCTCCAGCCTGGTGCTGCCCAGCGAAGTTATCATTGCGCAGAGCTCCATCCCAGGGGAGGGGCTCGGCATCTTCTCCAAGACGTGGATCAAGGCCGGCACCGAGATGGGACCTTTCACGGGCAGAGTCATGTCTCCAGAGCACGTGGACCTCTTCAAGAACAACAACCTCATGTGGGAGGTAAGGTTCGAGGAGGGCCTTTACATTTAGAAAGTTTATCAGACGCCCTTATCCAGAGCGACTTAGGATCAGTAGTTACAGGGACAGTCCCCCCCCTGGGGACACTCAGGGTTAAGTGTCTTGCTCAGGGACGCGATGGAAGTAAGCGGGACTTGAACCCGGCTCTTCTGGTTCATTAGGCCACCACCCTGAAACGTTCACCTTTCTTTTTTTCGGGGGGCTGAAGGTGTTCAACGAGGACGGGACCGTGCGCTACTTCATCGACGCCAGCCAGGAGGACCACCGCAGCTGGATGACGTACATCAAATGCGCCCGAAACGAGCAGGAGCAGAACCTGGAGGTGGTGCAGATCGGGAGCAGCATATTTTACAAGGCCATGGAGGTCCGTTTTCGGGTTGCGTCCCAACAAAGTTTTTTTTTTTTTTTTTTTTTTTTAGAATTATTATTCTAACTTTTTCCACCCCCGTCCCCCGACTTTACAGACTATCCCGCCAGACCAGGAGCTGCTCGTGTGGTACGGAAACTCGCACAACACCTTCCTGGGCATCCCCGGGGTCCCTGGTGTGGAGGACGAGCAGCAGAAGAAAAGTAAAAACGGTGAGTTGGCGACCGGAGACCGGCGACCGGCCACCGAGTCCGTGCGGCGACGGAACTAATCCTTCTCTCGCTCAACTCGAATTCACAGACGAGTTCCACCTCGGCGAGGCCGCCTCCTCCGCGTCCGCGTCCCTGGCGACCGCCGGCAGAATGCGCTGCGTCATCTGCCACCGCGGCTTCAACTCCCGCAGCAACCTGCGCTCGCACATGCGCATCCACACCCTGGACAAGCCGTTCGTGTGCCGCTTCTGCAACCGCCGCTTCAGCCAGTCGTCCACGCTGCGCAACCACGTGCGCCTGCACACCGGCGAGCGGCCGTACAAGTGCCACGTGTGCCAGAGCGCGTACTCGCAGCTGGCGGGGCTGCGCGCGCACCAGAAGAGCGCGCGCCACCGGCCCGGCGGCGCGGGCGCGGGCGCGGGCGCGGCGGTCGGCCTGCAGGCGCACTCCCCGCCGCCGCCGACACCGGGGGCCCAGATGGCGCCGGTGCCGCACCCGGCGTCTCTGGTGCACCACATCCCCACCATGGTGCTGTGAGCCCGGGCGGAGGTCCGGATTCCACCTGTTGCACTTTCTCCCCCCCCCCCTTTTTTTTTTCCCCGTGTGCGCGCTTCTCCTTGTAATTATGACTGTTATTTTATTTTATTATTATTCATTTTTAATCTCGGACTGGACGAAAGGTTAACGGTTCCAACAAGGCACTGCATTCATCTGATGATGATTTTTTTCTGGATGCTGGATTTGCATCCAAGCAGAAAGTTAGAAATTTCTATATATATTTTTTTTTTGTCATCACACACTGTAATCTGTACAATATGGTATTGATCATGGAGATTATGAAGTGTTAATTTATGTTTGCATGGATTTTATCTACTGTCCGTAAGTAGGTTCATTCTTCCCGTGGGACTCGTTTATGAAGGATCAACTTTATACGAACAGCTCACCCGTCCCGGCTTTTCCCGGGATCCCTCTGAAATTCCCAGGAGGAATTAGCGCCGCCGCGTGGCAATTTTGCGTCACTGCTGCGGTCGAAATCGATGGCATGTGAAAAAAAACATTGTAAATATAATTTTAAAATATGTTTACTTTCCCAAACACTGGATGGTCACTTTATCTGAATGTATGTATGAAAATACTTTAAGTAAATCCTGGCTCTATATATTATGTATACTGTTTGCTGATACGAATGACTTTGTATTTTCAACTTGTATCTTAAATAAATAATTACAGCATTACCTTTGGATTTTTATTTTTCCGTGGCTTATGTTTTATGAGCTTTATTAATCGTCCACATGATCCATTTCCTGGCACTACAATCAATTTAATGCCGAAAGAAAATAGAATTATTCCTAATTCATATCTAATTCAAATGTATAAACACTAATGTAGTGGTTTTGTTCTTAATGCTATTAATTCATTAACGTTTGAGCACCTTGTGCCAACAGCTTGTGAACCTAGTCAGTCTATGCATCATTGTCATATATTGTGTCATATATATCTGTTTACAGATAGGTCATTGGTCAGATTCTGCACCACGTGCAAATTTACAGCTTATTTTAAAAAAGCAGCTCTATGGAAAATATGCTATGGTTTATGAGTTTAAATTAATATTTTGTTGTACAGCAATTACAGAGTAAAGTAAAGTGACCAGGCATACAGTTTTATATATTCTATCTAAAGGCTCTACAGAACTGGACTCCCAACAAATCAATAAGACACTAATGGCAGGCCAGGGTAAACATGTTCCCTCTTGTGTAAGAATAAAAAGCCCAATCCTGTTTTCCACCAGGCCTGCTGAGCACATCAGACTTGCAGATATCATGTCTGTCCAAATGATGGTTTGGTAACTGTGGAATCCACAAGTGTGTGTGTGTGTGCGTGTTTGTGCATGTCTGTGTGTGTGTGTGTTGGGCTAACTGGTGCAAACAAACAGTCTGTTGTCTTCACCCGTACAGCCGCCGGACCTTTAGGAAGGGCAGCTCAGTTGGACACACAGCGTAATTATTAACCAAGAGCAAGCAGAAGAAAATACACTTTGTTAGGAATCAGAGTTCAGCGCTTTGTACCTGCTTCATTCCGCATTTCTTCAGCTGAAGCCCATCTGCAGCCATGGGGCTTGTGTTCCTGCTCTGCGCTCTTCAGTTCTGTTGGCTGGCAAATGCCCAGGAGCAGACGTAAGTGAACAAAAATGCAAACATTAATATATACACACACACACACATGAATTAAACATGAATGTATGTGTGTAGGAGACATTGCAGATTGCTTGTTTTTGCTTGCTAGGTACCTGATCACCGGGCCCAGGTTCCTGCGACTGGATGCAGCAGAGACGCTGGTGGTGCAGCTGTTCGGTTACCAGCAGGACTCCACAGTGAACCTGTACCTGAAGAAGTCTTTGGTCTCTGGAGACACAGTCTATGCACAGGAATCTGTACAACTCACACAACAAAACCACTACCAAGCATCCGTGACTTTAAGGGTAAGAAATAAACAAATGGAAGTAAATTTTATTCAAACATGAATAAAATCAAATTAATATTCAGTTTATATTTTGCATGCAAACACAAAATATGTGACATCCAGCAAATTCAAAACTGCATTTGTCAAAATAATTCAAATGAAAGGTAGTGTTTTACATTGATTATGCTTAATTTATTATAATGAATTTGTAGTGAATTGAATGAGCATTTTAAATTACCCTTGTTTGGATGTGCAATTAGTGATAATAAACATACTATTTTAAATACTTTATATAGAAACATATAAAATATGTGTACTATATAAATAGTTCAAATGTGGTAGGGTGTGAACATGAGAAACTGATGTATATCAGAAAAAGCCAAGCTTGTACATATAAATTCTTAACTAATTAAGAATAAACGTATTGCACATTCAGATCAGGTTGGTTTTTGTTTCACGTGTCCAGTAAAGTCGCTGAAATGCTTCTTCCACCACTTTGTCTCTCACCCACGAATATAATGCATTATACACTTAAATCAAGTTTACATAATAACAGTAATTAAATATATAAATATTGTAATTTCGTCTGACCATTCATCTCCTTGAAGATCTTTTCCAAAGATTTCCCCAAGGAGGAGAGTAAAGTCATCCTGCATGCTGTGTCCGGGGACTTCAGCACCCACAGTACAATACCAGTCTCGAGAGATAACGGCTTCCTGTTTGTCCAGACTGACAAGCCACTTTATACCCCTGAGCAATCAGGTAAAGCCGCAAGATCAGGGCCACTTCTGTGTCTATTTTTTATTTTCTATTGCTTGCAATGCACAGCATAACTCCTACAGAGGAATATTTACTCATCTCCTTAGAAAATAAGACATCTCAATTGAATATGCAAATATTTTATTGCTTCAGTATGAATTGATTTATGTCTGTCAAATAATGTCATGTTTTGAAAGTTTAATTTTAGATCTGCAATCTTTAGAACATACACAGCCCTCCACTCTCGGTTTTATACAAAGCCTGATAAAGATGTGTTCCCTTTGTGTGTTTGCACAGTGAAAGTCAGAGTGTTTTCACTCAATGAAGAGTTGAGTCCAGCTCGAAGAAAAGTCACTCTCACATTCAGGGTGGGTACCTGTGCACCAGCCACAAAGTCAGCAGAAATCATCTACAACAGTCAGCACAAGGCCATTTGTTATAATTTTTGAAATCATATAAATAAAATAGGATATTAATCTAATATGTCTTTTTTTTTTGTTAGGATCCTGAAGCAGTGAAAGTGGACATTATTGACCTGAATGATGTTAGTGGCATCATATCAATGCAAAAACCTTTTAAAATACCTATAAAGCCTAAGTAAGATATTCAATTAATCAGCTATTACTACATATACTGTTCAGCATTAAAATAAAATGTCTTTATTGCATCTAACACAAATTTCAACAAATAGACTGTGTATATTGCATGCCTTGCACATTTTCCACATTTCAGCAATATTCAGTGCAACGCTGAAAAAAATGCTTAAAAATTGTATAACATTAAACCCTGTCAATGTTCAGGCTAGGAGTTTGGAGAATTGAGGCAGCTTATACAGATGACTTCAGCACGATCGCAAGCACAGAATTTGAAGTCAAGGAGTACGGTAATGATGTAGATAACAAAGTCGAAAAGTTGCAGAGTCGTTTTACTTTTAAACACACAACAACAGTTCTTTTTTTTTCTTTTAGTCCTACCAAGCATTTCAGTCCATATACAACCCGAGGAGAACTACATCAGCGACACAAATTTTGAAGCCTTTAAACTGAAAATCTCTGCAAGGTGTGGGGCTTACTTTTTGTTAAAATATTGAAACATTTCAATATTTTAACAAAAGTTGAAATAATGAATGTGGGGCTTTTGCAATTTTGTAGGTATGTTCACGGAGCACCTGTCACACAGGCAGATGTGTACCTGAGGTTGGGGTACATCTCTGGAACAAGCTCTGTCTTGATACAGAACACACTGAGGAAGCATGAGGTAGGCCTGCCAGCCCTGCACGTCCGAACGCCCTTCTGAGCGCCTGCAGAGCTGTAAAACACCTTCTGTATTCAGATGACCGATGGAGCAATGGAAGTTGTGCTGAACATCAAGCAAGCACTTTTATCTGCGGGGGAAGGTCCTAAGGAACTACGGGACATGCAGGGGAATAATCTGCATGTGGTGGTTTTGATTCAAGAAAAAACTGGTGAGTGAAACTGAAAGCATATTATTTACATTGTGAACAAAATGTATAGTACAGGCTACAGACGTTGGGCCCAAGCCTCGAAAGTGCATTTTTGCTAAATGTCATAGTAGTATTCATAATAGTAAAAATGATATTAAAACAGACTGTTTTACAATATTTTACATTCTATACACCATTTAGGGTGGTAGTAACACACTCGCCTATGAACCAGGTTCAAACCCCACTTACTACCACAGTGTCCCTGAGCAAGACACTTAACCCCGAGTGTCTCCAGGGGGACAGTGCCTGTAACTACTGATTGTAAGGCGCTCTGGATAAGGGTGTCTGATAAATGCTGTAAATGTAAAAATTTTGCAACAAAGGCTCAAATTGTTAGATTTTGAATAAGACATGAGGTGTTTTCAAAAAATTGTTGCAGAGGATCCAGTGAAATCTCTGCTGCAAGGGGTGGTGGTTTAGATGAAACTCCCATTAAACATACATTAAATTACAGTGAATGTTGTTTCCTACACCAGTAACATTAGTTGTACTGTAATGTATTGATAATGTTTGATTTTCTACTTTTTTTGCAAGCCTTGTTTTTAACTGCATGTTGTATTGCTACAAATATAATAAAAAAGATTTTAAAAAATCTTGAATCTAATAAACTATCCATTTTATTCATTATTTATAGGTGGCATCTCCCAAGAAGCAGAGCTGGCTACTATAAAATTTGTCTTGTCTCCATTTACATTAAGTCTGATTGCAACCCCTCCTTTCATCAAACCTGCATTACCTTACACGATCAGAGTATGTACTCTTTTTCATTTTAATGGTTAAAAGGTGTAATGATATGAGAATGAGATAGAGAGAGAGACTGCTGTAAGAGTTTTCTACAAATGCTTGTTAAAAATTGTGACATTATCCCTGTAGGTACTTGTGAAGGATCCTCTTGGAGAGCCGGTTAGATCTGTACCAGTGAAGGCCACAGCAGCTACGACCAATGTCGATGGCGTGCAGGACCATCTAAGTCATCCCGATCAGACCACCCAGAGAGACGGCATTGCTTATTTCACATACAACATTCCAAGATCTACTTATAAAGCCGATTTTTCTGTTAGTTCTTTTGTTCTATTCAGCTAACATGCTAAAAGTCGCCTGACAACCATAACATTTGTAGAAGGATATTCCCTTCTTTTACAGTTTGTGACTGCAGATCGAAGGCTCTCTGCCCAAAGCCAGGCTACTTTCAAATTCAGCACTGAAACGTACAACTCCCCCAACAAGCGTTACTTGTACATTGACTTGCCTTCCCAACAATCTGCTCTTCAAGTCAACGATCATGTCAGCATTAAAGTTTACTTCAGCTTCCAAGACTTCCTCCCTCTGAAGTCTTTTAGCTACCAGGTATGATCCACTGATGCTGCATGTTTTGGATGGTTGTGCTTTTTAACCTGCTCACCTTGTCTCCTGTTCTAGATTATCTCCAAGGGAAAAGTGGTTAAGTTTGACACTCAGCAGCGGGTTGGTGACAGGAGCACGGAGATCATTAACATTCACATAACACCCGACATGGTGCCTTCCGCCCGGCTACTTGTCTACTACATCCTCTCCGGGGAGGAAAGGGCAGAGCTTGTCGCGGACTCTGTGTGGATTGATGTCAAAGACAAATGCGTCAACGGGCTGAAGGTGACAATAAAGCTGCAAATGGTTTTTAATTTACAGCTGACACTAATATTTGTATAGTCTTTCGTGAAATTTTTTAAATGATTGCTCTAAACGTTTATAGGAAAAAAAGTTATTCACAACACAGTATTTTGTCACTTTGCTTTGAAGGGAGGATTTTTTTTTTAAGTATAGTAAGCTGCTGTGTGCTGTTATGCTGAAATATTACTAGGATTTTCAGGGCAAACTGCTTGGCCAGCACACAAAGGAATGTGGATGAAAATTTCTCACGTTTATACATTTGGTGGTTTCCCAACTAAATTAGGCTTTAAGTAGCTAAAGCTGATTTATGTGCGGTGTCGGAACACATTGTGCTTTTGTCCACTTTGGTTAAAATGTGTACATCAGGTAGTGGAGTGTGGCACTGTGTGGGAATGGTACTTTGCTCAGTGGCACCTCAGTGGCACCTTTGTGTATTCAAACTGATTATGGGGCCGCTTTCATAACCACTAGGCCACCACTGCCCCAAACTGTTCCATGGCCTTGTATTCAGATGTGGAGAGTGGATATAGGTGACCTCTAGGGGGCATCATGCCAAGTACTAAATCAATTGCCATGTCTCCAGTTTGGTAAAGCTTGGATGTGGCGTCCACCTCGCTGAATGCATCCACCTCGCAGGATGGCAGAATGCTTTTTCAGTTCCTACACGATTTCAGCATAGGTGAGGGCAGAGGTGGTGGAAGCAGCCAGGCGGGCAGCAGCCCATTCTGCAGCCTGAGTGTGAAGAGACAGTAAAAAGAGAGGAAGGTTAATAATACATCACAGCTACCATTAACTCTTTTCCCATGCTCTGGTTAACTCAATTGCAAAGGAGCTGGTGAGCTGGTGAGTATCCACTCCTTTAATCTATATCCGCACAAGCGTACACCACACACAAGAAGGAGGGTGGTAGTAGCCACACTCGCCTATGAACCAGAAGACCCAGGTTCAAATCCCACTTACTACCATTGTGTTCCTGAGCAAGACACTTAACCCTATGTTGCTCCAGGGGGGGACTGTCCCTGTAACTACTGATTTCAAGTCACTCTGGATAAGGGCGTCTGATAAATGCTGTAAATGTAAAGAATGATAGGGCTTATTTTCAGTAGGAAGTGATGGCCTGAAAGATTCAGGGTCGAGACTCAGTGACTCAGCTCAGGTTGGCGCCTGTTAAATATCATGAGAATCACCTGTCACATTCTTCCCATCACGCTCGTGCAGAGGGTCACGTGACACTTGGAGTGCATTGTGTCCGACGAACCAAGGACACATTGGTTAGCTTTCCCTGGTGATGTTAGGCTCCTAGTATGTTTGTGTTCATGGTGACAGACTGATGCCCTGATCCAGCAGCTTCCCAGGTTTTACATAGTTTATCAGTATATGGATGGATATCAGTGAAGGTTCTCAGTCATCCAGGTCATGGTTATCTCAAAAAAAGTTATTTCACTGGCAACTAGACTTGTTATGGATCCTTGACAATGTTTCGCCCCTTCCATTCCAGGGCTTTGAGAAGACTTGAGAAAGTCTTTTGAGAAAGTTTTTTGAAATATGGATGGATATCTATAATAACGCTGTTTCTTTCTTGTCTGAAAAAGCTGGACCTGTCTTCTGGCTCCTCGGAGTTCAACCCTCAAGATGAACTGGCCCTGATGGTAAAAACCAAACAGAATGCCCTTGTGGCCTTGTCCTCCGTGGACACGGCATTGTACTCCCTCAGAGTCAAAAACAACAATCCCCTGTCTCGGGTAAGAGCTCATTTCTGAGTCAACATATGAACAGAATCACATTTGATATGGTGTGTGCCATGGATGAGTTGAGTTAAGTTAAATGAAGTTTCTTTTTTTATAGGTGCTACAACACATTGAGGCAAGTGACCAGGGCTGCGGGGGAGGTGGAGGCAAAGATAACGCTGATGTCCTGCAGAGGGCGGGCCTGACATTTTTGACCAATGCAAACGCCATGCCAAGCAATACAGGTAACAGGAGAGGAATAGAATGTAACGTAGTATAACACATCAAGCACATCATGCAAAAATACAAACCACATTGCTGAATGATGTTCATCACCTGTGTGTGTTTTCAGCTGACACATGCTCAGCTTCTGTGAGACCAAAAAGGTCCGTGCCTCAAGAGTTATATGAACAGAAAGGCAAGTGTCC
Organism: Denticeps clupeoides; assembly: GCF_900700375.1. Lineage (NCBI taxonomy): Eukaryota > Metazoa > Chordata > Actinopteri > Clupeiformes > Denticipitidae > Denticeps > Denticeps clupeoides. The sequence continues at coordinate 9,313,221 of NC_041717.1, read as the reverse complement.
CTTAAAATATGACATTTTTTATCTGCACATATGTGTTTTTTACTTTTATTTATGATTCTACTATGTTCAACAGCAAAAACATTTGGAGCATTCTACACCTGCTGCTTAGAAGGACTTTACACTGTTCCTAAACTGGAAACGTGCTTAGTGCGGGCTGACCGTCTCCGTAAAGACAAAAAGGTTCCACATAAGTGCGTCAACATCTTTGAGCACTGTTGCCACCATGGCAATAAGCTCCGCCAAGAGCACAAGAACACGTTCTCCCTGAGCCGTGCAGGTGAGCAGCGCAGCTTTTATGGGTTAAAGTGTTTGGAAGAGCACAAAGTTGTCGGCCTGATACCCAGTCATTTCTAGCGGCAGAGGCACTGTTTGCCCTAAAGCCTATGCAGATTCGGAGCTACTTTCCAGAAAGTTGGATGTGGGAGGAACACTTAGTACTAGATGGGTAGGTGATTAAAAAAACTGAAAACTGAACAAAAAAACTACGATTTTCATGAATGCATTGAGTTCGTTGTTTGAATTCATTCTAGCATGGAGCGCTTTTTCTTCTTTCTTTTTAAGATCAGGACATTTGTCCATCTCCAGAAGACTCCCAGACTCCCTCACCACATGGGAAATAAAAGCTGTAGGGATGTTTACTGATGGTGAGTCCATCTATCTATTGCATGTCTAAAATGCTAAATGTTTGGTTCAGGTGACAATAAATCTGCACATGCAGTTACTATATTAAGTACTAAGCCATGCCTGACACTTTTTAAAATAATATTGGGTGACATTGTATGATGTCTTAATGTCTTACTTTTCAAGCAAACTGAAGCCAATCAGAAAATATATATATATATACCTCTGGTTAGTCTCATATTTGGCGATAGATCCATGTGGTGCCATTGAACCATCTATGTAGCTGGTAGCTATGCAAGCAATTATGTGTTTGAGAAAATTAAAGTATGATAAACTGTCTGGCTAGCACACCACTGTGGTAAAATGTGCTCGATATCCCCATCCTCTACACATTTGGGTGGGCAAGAATCTCTATAAATGGCTCATTTTGAAATTAATGTGATGAGTCAGAGTTAGACATCTCTACGTTCCCTTCAGGAATCTGTGTATCAGATCCTCTCAGGGTCCGAGTCACTCAGAAGGTCAGTGTGGATGTTCCAGTACCATATGCCTTGGTGCGTGGGGAGCAGCTTGAGCTCCGAGGCTCAGTTTATAACCAAGAGGAAGATGGTCTGCGGGTAGGTGTCTTTTATACATTTTTACAGAATTTGTACGGTGCTTAATAAGTAATATAAAGTTTTGTAAACTCAAAATCTATAGAAATCGAACAAGAATTGCTGGTGTCTTCTAAGTAAACTAAGTAAACCCCTCACTTTTTTGGTAAACATTTTATTATATTTTTCTTTGGGACAACACTGAAGATCATATGACAGAACTCTAAACATATCCCACACAATGCATCAAATTAGCCTGCATGGCACTGCAGTCCAAAAAGAAAGCCTCTTCTAAAGATGATACACAAGAAAACAAAATGATCTGATGAGACCAAGATATACTTATTTGGATCAGATGGTGTCAAGGATTCTTCAAACGCTGAGAGTTAGTTAAATTGGCTAATTTGCTCATACCATTACATAAACCAGGTGAGCAAACACAGTCAAGCATGGTGGAGGAAATGTCATGGTTTGGGGCAGCATGAGAGCTGCTGGCACTGGGGAGCAACAGGTCATTAAGAGAATGAATGCAGAGCACGATCCCTTTTCAAACTGGACTGCAGGGCAGTATTCCAACATGATAACAACCCCAAACACACCTCCTCCAAGACGACCACTGCCTTACTAAAGAAACTGAGGGTGAAGGTGTTTCATTGGCCAAGCATGTCTCCATAAAAAAATGCTGTTGAGCATTTGTGGAGCAAAAGGTCTCCAGCATCCACAAGCTCCATGATGTTGTCATCACTAGTGAAATCCAAACCCAACATAGTGAAGGCAGTGCTGGAAAATAATACTGACCACTTAAATTATTGACATTTTGGGCACAGTTTGGACATTTTCAATTAGCGGTGTACTCACTTTTGTTGCCAGTAATTAAGACATTAATGGCTGTGTGTGTCACTTGCTGGTTAGATTAGAATATATACATTTAAAGTTGTCTTTCTATGTGTTTGTACATTGGTTTTCTGATGTGTATCCCTATGTTTCCTTCCTTGGCCAGTACAAAGTGACTCTGAAGGCTTCAGAAGGGCTCTGTGTGTTTCAAGGAACATCTCCAGGTGATGGAAGTTCTAAGGTCTCCCCGAACAACATGGGAATCTTAGACAAAGATTCTGTGGGCACAGTCAGATTTTTCATCATGGCCTTAGAAGCGGGCACACACACACTCAACTTTACCCTGCAGGCCAACAATTTCAGAGAGAAACTGGTTAAGACCCTACGTGTGATTGTAAGCAACATTTATTACAATGAACTAAGTACAAAAACATTGATAAACACAACTGGCAAATGTTTGTAACAAGAAAGGATTAATTAAATAATAACTTTCACTTATTATTACTTTTTAAACAGCCTGAGGGTATCAGAACCATGGTCCTCACAGGAGCCACAATTGATCCAAAGGGAATTTATGGTAGGATGGAAACAACCATTCAGGGCATAGCATCTTTTATTTTTCTTTCTTTCAGATTCAGTTTGTGCCCCATTGTTGTTACTTTCTCAGGCAACCCAAAAAGAAAAGTAGAACTCCGGAACTCCCTTCCTCCAAAGGTGGTGCCCAAATCGACAGTTCAACGACTCCTTACTGTCAATGGTAATCAATAGAACACTGGCAGAATATATATAATACTGGATGCATGGATGCACTGGATTTAGCATTCAGTCATTACTACTTTATAGAATATAAGTAGTTATGACTGAATATATATGGTACAGTATTATTATATAGGGTTTTATTCAATATAGGGTTCAATATTAAATGTTTTGTAAACATATTCCATTATTTTCTTTACTGTATTCTAAATATGTGAATTTAGATACTTAGTTTTTGTGCTTTTACTAATATACTTGTAATATTGTGATTATTGGATTTTAAAGGTGAACTGTTTGGTGAGATCCTGTCCATCATAAACAACCCAGAGGGCCTGCTGCAGCTCACCAATCTGCCTCGTGGCTCTGCAGAGGTTGAGCTCGTTGCTCTTTTGCCTTTCTACTATGTTTTTCAATACCTGGAAACCTCTGAGAAATGGAGTGTCATGGGTCCTGAGGCAGCTACAATCAAAGAAGACCTCAGGAGGAAGATGCAGGAGGGTTGGTCTGCACTGCTGACATTTGAAAGGTGCTTTGGTGGCTTGATTTGTGTGTTTACATGAATGCTTTGTGTTTGGTTCAGGACATGTCAGTATCATGTCGTTTAAGAATAAGCGCGAGTACAGTTTCAGTATGTGGAAGAACAGAGAAGCCAGCACGTGGTGAGTCTGTGTACAGTACATGAATAGACCAGAGCATTGTCCACCAGTGAAACTGTGAGCCTGATTTTGAAAATATCTCTCGCAGGTTGACTGCACTTGTGGTGAAGACTCTAGCTGAGATAGACAAATACATCCCTGTTGACAGAACAGCTTTGACTAACACCATCAACTGGTTGACAGTGAAATGTCAGAGGTCTGATGGCTCTTTCGAGGAGTCTTCCAGCTACAAGCCTGTGAAACTCATGGTACTTTGACACTGCTATGCACATGTATAAGTCTACACTGAACCTCACAGGCTTTTTAAAGTCAATAATGCTTTAATCCTTCTGGTTTTTATAAAGGGTGCAGGGGCAGATGTGACTGAGAGCTCAGTGTACCTCACATCATTTGTTGTCATTGGAATCAAGAATGCCATGAATGTGCCAGGCTGTGGTCTACAGGTCAGACATGTGCCGAATGTGCATTTTGGGACGGTGGCGCCATCTTGTGTGGATCCTCTGCCTGATCTGGGGGTTCTATAAATAACTTTTTCATCTTAATATTTCCTTGTCGACAAAGTTCGTAGACGGGACCTTGTCATTCAACATCTCAATGTCTATATAAATCTCAATACCAAGCACTGTCATTTAGAAAAAAATATTAATAATATCAATGACTTGGCAACCCCAGAAGGACTGATTGCTGCAACTTACACAATCATGAACAGTTTTTCAGATAGTCACAAGCCAGCAAACTGCTGGAGCACACAGTCATACTGTTGCTCCTTTTTTTGGCACAATTTTTCAGTAAACCAAATACCCACACAATCCACTATCTACTTGTCAGCACATCAAACTGCTTTCTTTCATGCTATTTCCACATGGAAAAGGCTATTGTGCAGTTGTCACCCTGAACAACAGGGATGTTTTTCAGAATCAATTCACCAACAGAAAGGATCTGGGATCCTCACATCATGGCATGTAAACAAATTAGTTTCGCAACATTTGACAAGCATCAGCTTCACTTTCTCTATTAAGTCTGAATTCATTTTCATGAATCATTCATTTTATTCAAAAATCACAAAGAAATTAGTTTTTTGTGTATCTGGTCCAAAGTAAATGTTAATTAAATCACATTTAAACTCATATTTATACCGCATCAATGGTATGCATTACGATGACAGTTTCTGTTCATCACATTAGATGTTTGCAGATGCCCTGAATAAGGCTGAGTCGTACATCGCACAAAACGTGGACAAGCTGAAAAGCATGTATGTGCGAGCAATTGCAGCTTATGCCTTGACACTGATGGACAGAAACAGCATCCCAGCCACAAGGCTGTACGAGGAACTCCAGAAAGAAGCCAAAGTGAAAGGTAACCTTTTTTGCTGCAGCATACACCACTGGAAGCTAATACTGACCTGCCAGAACAGTAAAATTGATTACCTTTATTAATGGCACATGCAAATGGTTGGAATATATTAGGTAGCAAGTGAGAATTTTTGTTGATGCATTGGAAGCAGAAATATTGAGCAAACATAAGGTATTGAGCAAATTGCCAGTTCACAGAGCATCCTAGTTTGTCATGAAGGGGCTGCATAGTTGCAGACCACTGATTAGATATTTTGACAGATAGAACGGTTTGTTACATTTCGCACAAGTTGCTGCTTGTGTTACAAAGTCATACCTGAATATGTACCCTGCTAACCCAAAAATTAAAATTGTGAAAGCTTATAATACAAGAAAAACAATATGTTATATTTTTAGCAACTACAACATTATGTTAAAAATGGTATAGATAATAAGCCTTTAACCATTTTGCCATAAACAACAATATGGGGGTACAGCACGTCTGACATGACGTTTCCTGCGGCTGCAGGAAACCCTGCTGTGATTCGCTTCTGGGAGGAGAAAAATGCAGATGAGGACCCGCTAAAACCCAACAAGGCATCGGCACAGACTGTGGAGACCACTGTCTATGTGCTGCTTACGGTCCTCCTAAGAGGAGATGGGCGTTACGCCAAACCTGTCCTTGCCTGGCTGACTCAGGACCAGCGCTACGGTGGTGGATTTCTTTCAACACAGGTGATTTCATGAATGATAACTGTCTACTCAACAGAACGTTAGCGTTCCATCAGCATTATCAAACTAGTGCAGGATATATCTCTCTGTTTTTGCACCAGGACACAGTCCTCACCCTGGAGGCTCTCACAAAGTACAACATCCTTGTCAAGCATGCCAATTTAGACATGGATGTTCACGTCACCTACAGGAACAATAAAATCCTTGGCAACCTCAAGGTCACAGAAAACAAACCCATTGGTAAATCAATGGAGGTAAGAGTACATATTACATGCTTTTTTGTGTATACAGAGACTTTTTCCTTCCATGTATATATTGTACATGTGTACATAGTGTATATCTCACTATCATGTTCATTATAATTCACAATAAAATATCTGAAAGTTTCTACTTCTGGATGAATTGATGCATCATCAGGTTGCATTATAGATTAAATACTGCATAAAGAGCTACAATATTAAATCTACTGTGTTGGAGGTAAATTGATGTAGAGAATTTTATCTTTCTGCAGGTGACTCAAAATTATGACGTTATCCTTTCAACAGGCTTAAGTTCAGGAGTGGCATTTGCCAATGTGAGTAGCAAATATTCCCAAATTACATGTGTGAAAAATGTTAATCACTCACTCACTTAAACACTATCCATTACCACTTATTCCATTGATAAATTAAACTAATTTCACAATTTATATCTTTTTTATTTCTCTTTTTGTTGTTTAAAAATAGCTGAAAACTGTTTATTACAAAATGACAGAGGATGATGGCAACTGTCACTTTGACATTTCCATTGACATTCTATCTCGCAATCCATATTCAAATGGTATGGTAAATTTGTGTTTCCAAAACTATATTTTATTTATATATTATTTCTGTTTAATGTGAATTTGACAACAATCATGCACCTATTCCAGATTACATGGAGCTATCACCTCGGATTTTTGCCTGTGTAAAGTAAGTATGGACCCATGTTGCAATATTTTGTAGAAAATAATGCTCAAGGATAAAATTGTGTTCAAATATATCTGGGCAGATACAAGCCTTTGGAGAATGAGGTGTTCACCGAGGCCAGCCACACAGTACTGGAAATCCATTTGCCCACTGGTGTAAAACCATTTCAAGAGGATCTAGCTATGGTAAATGAAACATTTACATCAGTTCAGAAACAACATTATGAACTGAAAATTAATCAAAACTTTGGCACTGTAAAAAATTTTTTAGATGCAAGATGGATTGGAATCCCTAATTTCCAATTATGAAATAAAGGATGATCGAGTTCTGCTACAGCTGGATTCGGTATGTTGTTTTAATTTTAACACTTTAATTTAAAATATGGTTGACTTTGTACAGAATGGGATATCTAGGATATGTCGATCTAGGCAATGTAAGTGAATGTCACTTTCAGGACATAGAAAATCATAGATCACTTTGCAAATTTACAACATATAGGAAAAAAGTGAGAGAACTGGGAGCAGATCAAACATGTGCATGCTCACATGCTACTGTTTCAGGTTCCCTCAGATGAGTCTTACTGTGTGGCTTTCCGTATTCAAGAGCTCTTCCAGACTGGAATGGCTGTTGCCTCCTGGTTCCAGGTCTATGAATACCGTAATCCAGGTATAGACTCCACACCTTCATCCACAGTGTGTTTTTGTTGTTGCCATGTTCTGATACAACAACTCTCTGTATCCTATATCTGTCAGAGAGTCGTTGCTCGAAGCTATACTATCCACAGGAAAGAAAGTTGCTCCGCTTGTGTGCGGGTGACCAATGCCAATGCATGGCAGGTATGGAGAGAAACAAGGGCCTGTGTATGATTCATGAATTTTAGCTGCATTTACAGATGCAGTTATAGACTGAGAAAGTGATTTTTTTGTATTGTTGCATCTTCTCTCCCATTAGCTGAATGCTGCAACTTCAGGTCTACTATGGACTCTAGAATCACTGCTGAAATGCGAAGACAGGATATTTGCCAGGAAAGTGTTAAATACGGTAAAGGATAATTACACATACAGTACAGGCCAAATGTTTGGACACACCTTCTCATTCAATGAGTTTTCTTTATTTTCATGACCATTTACATTGGTAGATTCTCACTGAAGGCATCAAAACTATGAATGAACACATGTGGAGTTATGTACAAAAAAAGGTGAAATAACTGGAAACATGTTTTAAATTCTAGTTTCTTCAAAATATCCACTCTTTGCTCTGCTTTGAATCATATGAACACATTGAATCAGAATGTGTGTACAAAATTTTGGCCTGTACAGTATATTACATTAACCATAATGTATATCTCCAGTCTCCCATAAAATGTTTGTTTGGAATTGTGGCAGCAGAAAATGAAGTCTAATAATGTTGTTTTTTATTAGCTTTCAAAGTTCAAGTTGTGTCTGCTGAAATGGAGGGAGATTTTGTTACATACAAAGCCAAAGTAAAGGATGTCTTCAAAACAGGTAAAGGCTGAATTTGGACAGTTTTCACTTCACTACGACTAAACTTAGACCTCCTTTGTGGCATCATTGCCAATACGAGACAGTACACAAGACAGACAAGAAAATTACATAAACAAGGGGATTGTTATTATATTATTTATTAACATAAACAACAGAATAAATTGCATTTGACACGTTATCCTCTGCCTGGCATGTATTTAGATGTATTTGTAATTTGGGACACTTTGTTTCAAAAAGTACTCAAATTACAGTCAAAAGACTGCAATTTCTGAATATTGTGTTTTCTTCTTCTGACAGGAACTGAGGACATAAAGATTGAAACAGACATCGAACTAGTCAAAAAGGCAACCTGTAGCTCTACTAATATAGTTGAAGGCAAACAGTACCTGATGAGGGGCACAGAAATCATGCAGGAACGCAAGCATCGCAGTTACAGGTTTGTATTAAGTTCAGATTCACAAGCTATGTTTGAGCTTGTGGTCACCAGTACATCATCAACTACACATGGAATGTCTTCAGCATTACGAGATATGAAATTAACTGAACAAGAAAGTTCTAGTTGGGTATTTTATTGTATTGTAACTATATATTTTTAAAAATTCCAAATGTTGTGTTAAATACATGCCTGTTCTTGTAGGCAGCTTGTGATATACAATTGGTGTGTATTGGTTGGATGTTGCTAGGGTTTCCTTTTTAATATTTAGATCATAAGTGGACTGATTTTCTTTTTGAGTGTCTTTCTTCATGTGAATCATTCTAGGTTAGCAAATCGTCTGTAAAACATGATTGCCAAAATCTTTCACCAAAATTAGCACTGGCTGGTTGAGTCATTAGTTGCAGTTAACTATCTTCTCATTTGTAGAGCAGTATGATTATTCAAATAATGATAGCACTCTAAATGAGATTCTAAATGACCAGTTTGACCAATCAAATGAAAAATGTATTTGGTTAAAACCTGACAGGATTATAGAATAAGTTTGCAATAATGATGTGATCTTTATACAGCATATGCTTCACCAATACTGTTTCTAATATTATTTTCTCTAGCTATAAATTCCCATTGGACTCGCAAGCTCAAGTGGATTTGTGGCCGGAAAAGACTGCCTGCAGTGGGTCCTGTTCCAACTACCTTGACATCTTGGAAGAATTTTCAGAGACTATGCTTTTAGAGGGATGTTAGCAACTATGCATGCTTCGAAACAGTTCAGAGCCAGTACATGCCATTTATTGGTTTATATTTTTAATGCAAACACATGCAACAATTAAAAGGCTCAAACAATAAATATGTTTTTGCTTATATAGGTTCTCTAGGATTGCAATACAAATAAATATGAATGATTTTTGTATCTGTAAGATTACTAACTACAAACATTGTACACCCTTTTATTTGAACCCATGATCTGTGCTTATTAAAGTGCGCAGTTAAATTGTTCTGCCCTGATTTGGACCCATTTATTTTGCACAACCCATATCACACACATGTCCACTTGCTTTTGCAAAAAGTCGACATATTCCTGTTCGGCGCTCAGACATCAAATGAACTCTTGCTGACCTTGCAACCGTGGTCACGTGACCTAACTCACCATGACCGCGAAGTGCGATTCCTTTAGCCTACTTCCTAACCAGCGCAGGCTAGCTAGTTAGCACTTTGGTTCACTGAGTTTAGTTAAACTGTGCGTCGACATTCAAGCGCTGAGTGCCTGGCCTACACTTTATGTCTACATAACAAGAGGATTAGACTCACTGTCTCTCGGTGACAGTGCGCTGCTTTTCGTGTTGCTATGGGTTTCTATGGGAACCTCCCGGGGTAAAGTGGAAGACTGCTTTGGGTTCACCACGTATTAATCTTAATAAAACGCATTTGTAAGTATGACTTAGTGTTTATTCGGCGACAGGCGAGTTGGTGATGTTTTAGCCCCTGACACCTGTGAGGTTTGCGAGCCAAGTTGACCAGCCGAACAATTCTGTGTTGTATTCTAACTTGCAAATGAATGTAGCATGCTAGCTAGCTAGCTCAATAATCATCTAGCCAGCGGCTAAATTATGGGCTTTGTAGGGGTTGCAAGGATTGGCTGAATAGCGAAAGCTAACTAGTTCAGACACAACATCTTGCCAGCGTTTACGAGCCTGTTGCCATTTAATGAAATGTTCACTTGTTGCACCCCATGAGGTAGATATCTGTCAAAACCAGAAAGATGCAGGTGTTCTTAATATACAAAAAAATAATTCACTAAATAATCTAGAGTTAGGTTAACAACCATCAGGTTGACTGCATTTACTCATCCAGTATTTGGGTAGCACAAAGGCGTTTGGTTTCTATGACTGTAAATTAAAATGAATCATGTTTATTATGCCTCCTGCCTTTCATGGAATTAGGTCAAACCCCAGGACCTAATGTAAAATGAAAAAACGAAAATTGATTCAGAGGACCTTGCCGAAGCGTGTACCAAGAGATGCACATGAGACAAGCATGCTTCTGAGCTCTCGCAGTGGACAGGACACCCAGCTGGAGCTGGAGAGGCTACTGAATATAACTGGAGAGAGGGATGGTTTGTCCTTTAAAGAGGGGCAATCTAATGAAGGTAAAACCATGATGGGGTCAGTGTAATGTTAAATGAACCCATATACTTTTATTGGCACTACAGTCCTGTGTTGTCTGTATTGTTAATTTAGATGAAAGAAAATGCCATGGGATAAGGTACATCACAGAAGACATGATACTGAGAGTGAGCAAACAAGACAATATTGCTTTTGTGCAATCTTTGAATCTTTCCGTGACAAAGACTGGTGACAAGAAATTCAAGGTAAGAACACAGACATGGTTAGTCCTTATAGTTTTTCCTGTGACCCTCTCTTATGATTAATCTTGTCTTATGCCTTCCCTCAGTACATTGAGAACCTGGATAAATGTGCCCGGCTACGGGAGCTCAACCTCAGTCATAACTGCATTGAAAAAGTCGAGAAGCTGGAAAAGCTTCATAAACTGCGAGAGCTCAACATTTCAGACAACCAAATTATGTAAGTACAGCTGCACATAGTCTACTAACGTGCTGATTGATAGTCTCTCAGGAACTTGGAGACCTTTTTTTTTTTTTCTTTCACCCTCACATTGTAGCAAAATTGAGGGCCTTGAACACATGACAAGCCTGGAGGTTCTCAATCTGTCTGATAACTACATTGAACAACTGCCACTTTGGCTGCCAAAGAAACTCCGATCCCTCCAGACACTAAACCTTCGGAACAACAATATTTCTTCGGTGAGCATCTTAAAGTATTATCTTTAAAGTTCTTATAATGGTTGTTTACTTGAATGCTGACTTGTTGTTTACCTGTCTCTTAGTCTATATGCTTTTTTTTAAGCCATAAAACATGGCACATCTAGGGTAAATGATCATGACTTAAAGTGAAAGCTAGCTGCGTGTATTTTTTTTTTTTTTTTAACATTTTGTGTTTGTCTTAAACTTCCAGTTACATGAGCTGGCCAGGCTGAAGCTGCTGAAAAATCTTACAGAGCTGGTTTTAGCAGAAAATCCTGTGTGCAATTTGCCCCACTACCGGCTGTTTTTACTGTTCCATGTGAGGTCGCTGCAGGTGCTGGATGGTCAACCTGTGAATGAGCAGGAGAGACAACAGGCACACCAACGCTTCCACATTGGTACATTTTTCAATTTGTTTCCTGTTTCCTGCATACATACACATATTTCTAGTCGAGGGTTAAATGTACAGTAGGGATCTGTACTGGGAGAAATATCTATAGTGTCTTTGTAGAAGAGATTGAGCGCCTGGAGCATGAGCTGGAGGCCCGTATGGTTGAAATTGAGAGGCTGCAGGATGACAGGAATAAGGCTCTGGAGTCACTGGTGCAGCAGGAGGCGCTTAGCCACACCCTTCAGGCCCAGAATCGGGAGCAGAGGCGCAGCCAGGATCAGATGGAGAGGGAACTGGAGACCAAGTCTGAGTTGGTGGGCATGCAGAACAATCTTTACCATTGTTATTCAATCATACAGATGTTTTCTTTAAAACAATTACATTTTACAATTACATGTTTTTGTTTCAATTTTATTTTAATGCCATTCTTTGCCCCTTCACTGCAATAACTGTTCTTACCAGGGTCTCGCTTTGTCTTTTTTATTGGTATATTGTGCCTGCTTATCTTGTTTTCCTCTTGTACACTAAGCAGCTAAGCAGCAGAATCAGAATCCAGTTTATTGGATGTGAGCATATGAGTAAAAAACATACAAGGAATTTGATTCTGGTCTATGGTGTCTCTCAAGCACAACAGTGTAAAACAATGACAAGATTTCTGAGATAATACAGGTGTACATAAAGTGTAATTGTGATATTGCTGTGTAGGGTGATGGTGTGGGTGCTGTGTATAAAGCTCTTAAAATCATATTTTTATTTAATTCCGATAATCATGTCAGATAGGCTGCCCCCATTCCTAGTGTTTGCTATTATTTTCAGTCATTAAGTCTGCAAATCAAAATTCCATGGATCCAACTGGTAGTCTAATCAGTGAAATCGGAACAAACATCAGCTTCCGTGTTTTTTAATAAAACATTACATATACCACTGCTAAAGCACTGAGCAGAATTATTAAGATAAGATGTTACTTTATTAGTCCCACAAGTGGGAAATTTCCAATGTGTGCACAGTACAAGTTCTTCTTGATGAAGTAGTTACTTTGTAGCTCTGAGTCTAGACTGAAATATCTGAGATTAAATCACTTATTTTGCTTGACCCTCATAATTTGCATGATTTTTCTGTCTTTCCTACTGTTTCTGCTTCCATCTTAGCTTTCATTACCTGCTCCACTGCTGGAATCTATATGTCAGGTACTCCAAAGCTCTATTTTAGAGACACTTTAGATCACCTTTAGATTCATTTTGTTCTGGTGGAGTCTTTACGTCCCTTTCTGTGCTTTCAGGAGATCAGAGTAAGCATCTCATGGTACGAGAATGCTTTGTTCATGAGCATGTTCAACAAATAACTAATTTATGTTTTATCGTTTGGTTTGAAGTTGCCTTTTGTGTGCCAGGTTTATGTATTTGCATGTAAAAAACCTTTTGCATTCAATCAACATTAGTTGTGATTACTTTGCATGTTTTCTGACTTTGAAAAGCTGGATTTATATGCTGGTTTGCCGAGCGCATTGCACTTGGTATATTGTGTATATATTGTATATTGTACCTGCCTGTTTGTCATAAGCTGATTTATGCACCTATCAGTGTTGCAGTGAAGTTTGCTGTGTCATGTTGGTTTTTTTAATATGTTTTATTTTAACATATTTTAATATGTTGCCCACCAGCTGAAACAGAAGACGATGGAACTAACACGAGCATGTCAGAAGCAGTATGAGTTGGAACAGGAGTTGGCTTTTCATAAAATAGATGTCAAGTTTGAGTCCATTCCATTGTACTTTGACCAGGTTAGTTCACTTCAATTGTTTCTTGAATATGTTTGCCAGTTACTGGTAGAAATACATCAGGTTTTTCTTGGTCTGAGGGCATATATATTCTTGTTAACAGGATTTAAATATGGAGAACTCACCAGGCGAGAGCCCCTATATTGGTAAGGCCCGACACAAAAGGAACATTTTAACCAGGGTGGTGTGAAGTCAGACGACAAGGGTCAGGCTGCACATCTTCTCACAGAGACAGACAGCCCAGGGGATGCGCTCAGACAGACTGAAGCTAAAGGTGCAGGTTACATTGGCCAAAGTAGCACTAATAACAATCATGCTTGATCAAGTTAATTAAAAATGTAATTAATGATCATTTTAATTGTTTTAACAGCAGAGACGCGGTTGAGGTATCTGCATCAAGAAATTGAGAAAGCAGAGCAGCAGATTGTAAGAGTCAGTGGAGAACTAAATCAGTTAGAGGAGGCAGCGTCTCAAAAACGGGTGAGAAATCTGCTGAACATTGTCAGGTTCGAGACAGTCCCATAAGCACTGGCATCAATGTATTCCTCATCTCTTTGACCTGCTAAAGATCTCAGAAGCAGAGAAGGAACAGCTCAGGCAGCAGCTGCAGAACAGGATCCAGCATGTGAACCACCTGAGGGCTGAAGCTGAAGATGTGGAGAAGCAGCTAGACAGACAGAGAATGGACATGAACCAGGCACAAAGCGCTCTGGACAAGTTACAAAGCCAACTGGACAGCCTGGATCCCAGTGATCCAAGACATGTCAGTACAATTCAGTTTTCACTACATCCATGTTTTATGAAAGTGTTTCTGTTGCCTCTTTTCATGCCTTTTTCAACAGTATGTAATTGCGTTAACATAGTCCATATTGACCATACAGGCACAGTAGTAAACAAAACCACTGCCTATAGGCAATGACGGCATTTATCCTGCTTTTTCAGGATAATGTTTAAAATGTTTTTAATTTTTCTTTTTTTTTTTCTTTTTTTTTTTTTTTAAAGCTTCACTGATTATTTCTTCTGTGATAAATGTGTTAACAGCAGCGTGACAGTTGCCATGGATGCAATTACATGCATCCAGAACAAAACAACATTAATTCCATCTCCAAGGAATTAATTTTGTTTTACTAGTGAGAGCCCTGGGAAAGAAAACCCGCAGAAAGCAAGGGCATAAAAATGGTCACTGTGCCTTTAAGAAGAGGGCTTTGGACTCTTGGGAATCTCTGTGGTCCTGGGTGGAGCCAGAAAACATGCCCCACTTCTACTTGTTAAGGGGTATTGTTGTAGTTGGAAGACCTGCTGTGATTGGTCGGGAAAAGTCCTTCCTGTGTTGATTCAAAGAGAGGGTGAAGAGTTTACAGAGTGTGGTGGAGCATGAAGTCCAGAGTAGGAGGCCAGAAAAAAAAATGCCCTAAAGCAGTAAGATCATGTCTCTGGGCTTAAAAAAAAAAAAGTACCGGAGGCCCTATGAGTGTCAGTAGAGGAGGAAATATTCTGCTTCTCTGCACAAAGGATCTCTGTACACTCTTCGGGTAGAAGCCGATGAAGAGTAGACAAGCCATAACGGCACTGAAGGACTCTCCAGCAGTGATTTAGTGAGTACTCTGCTCTGTTATGGGTTGTGTTGTGTTTGTCAGCTTTTTTAAGAGCTGATGTCACACTAAAGCAATGCTGCTCTCAGGAATGTCATGGCTTTCATGAGCTCAGATTCACTTTTCATGCGGGGCGACCTAAGAACCGTTATGTAGGTGAAGATGAAGTGCAGAGTATCAGCTTAAAATAGAACGTGCCATATAAAGGTTTGCTTATTCATTTCCTGTTTATTCACATAATATTTCCTGTTCAGACTGGAATGTTTCTTTTTCTTTTTTATTTATTAATTTTACCATTGTTTAAAGAAGACCTTGTCACGCTTAAGATGGAGAATACATTTCATAAACATTTAATTTTAAAAAGACAAGGAAGGGTAAAAAAATCTTTACTTCATTATATATGGAATGCAAACTCAGTGATAATAAAAAAGGTTGTACTCTATAGGTTTTCACTCTTACTTAATGTTTACCAAAAACAGTGCATGTCAGCCTTGAATAGTTTGCTTGTTGTTCCTCAGGCACATGTGAAGGCTCAGGTGTCCAGTAAAACCCAGCTGCTGGACATCATGAGCAAGAGGTTCCATGAGCTGCAGTGCAGGCTGGATGATATGCTCTCCCGCATTGCTAGGGAGACAGAGGAAATCAAAGACCTGGAGCAGCAGCTCACTGATGGTCAGTATGGTTTTAGTGGGACAGACAAATTCAGCTTTTTATGTGCTTTGTCTCATATTCCATGATAAAACTGTTATTTAGTGGACAAGGCGTGTCCTACTTACAAGGAAGATTTGTATCTTATTTTATCTTTTGTATCTAAGGCTTTCTTTCTTATTTGGTTTGAAATCCTCAGATACTATGAGATATAGCATAAACCATTTGAAATCCCACATTATTTTTATTTTACAACAGGTTAGAACTAGCTGAACTATGAGTTATAATTAGTTTTGAATATTCTTTTAGTCTCATAAAGGGCCGTAATTTAAATTCCTTGAATATACTTTTGGCTTCTCAAAATGCCACTAATGCTAAACCATCTTGATTTGGATGAAATCTATTTGAGAGATGGCTGGGTTTATTTCAACACTGAAGCTATGACTAAACCAATACTGTGCTGAAATACCACATGACTTCTCATGTGATGGAGCTCAGTTATAACTGTATGGTGGACTGCTGCTGATGTCTGTTTTTTTTTTCCTTTGTGGTAATTCTGGGCTCCCAACTGCTAGAAGCATTTTTACCACTTTTCAATTTGCTAAAATATGAGGTATATAATATTTAATAATTAATACATCAATGTTATCTCACACAGGTCAAATAGCAGCAAATGAAGCCCTGAAACAGGACCTGGAGGCCATTATCTCTGGACTTCAGGAATATCTGTGCAGCGTGAAGGACCAGGCCCGTGCCACACAAAGGGACTGCCAGCGTCTGCAGAGGGAGAATGAGTCCCTGCAGCATCTCCTGAAGGAGAAGGATGAGCAGTGTAGTCAACTGCAAGATGCAGCTTTGAGCGCTGAAAAGGCTCATGAGGTAAGAGTGCTCCAGAGGCCATAGACGTCTCCATGTGACAAAACAAACACCAAGGCAATAGACTTTTGGTTTAGCATAAAACGTCCTTGCACTGGTTTGGCAATTAACTGCAAAATCTGCAAAGATCTTCTATGGTGTGATAAAAACCTCAAAAAGAAGACTGTTCAGTAATACATTGTGCTGATCAGTCATCAAAATTGACCCATGTAACAAAATAGAGGTGTATCAGTTTCAAAGCATTTAAACTAGTCAAGTTAATCATTATTTAAGAAACCTGGCCTTACTATCCCAGACTGATACTAGACGTACCATAGTGGATTTCAAAGGGTAAGCAGGTTGTTGACATGTCTGAGCAACCATTTACATTTAGAAGAAGCTCTTATCCAGAGTCACTTACAATCAGTATTTACAGACACAATCTCCATGGAGACACTAACAGTTAAGTGTCTTGCTCTGAGACACAATGGTAGTAAGAGGATGTTTGAACCTTGTGGTCGTCTGGTTCACAGGTGGGTGCTTTACCCACTTAAGCTACAACCACCCTAACCTTGCCATGTCCGTTCATTGTGAAGGAAATGATCTGGCGGCAGCAGGACCTGGACAGTCTGAGGAGAGAGAACGAAAGGATTCGTGAGGTCCAGGGTCAGGCTAGTGCATATGAGGCCAGGCTTGAGGCACAGCTACAGGCGAGAGAGACTGAAGCCACACAGCTGAAAGAAGAACTGAGCAGACTGCGCAGAGTCAGCCAGGTATGAATACTATAGTTTTCCTGTCCTGAGAATGCAGGAGCATTAATTGTTCAGGTTTGCTGGAGCATTTTAAATGCACCCTCTGCTTTATAGATGGAGCATTCAGCCATGCATGCAGAACTGGAGAAGGAGCGTCAGGCAAAAGAGAAGGCTGCTGACCTTGAGCAGGAGAACAAAGAGCTTCTCAAGCAGCTCAGTGCACTACAGGTAAGGAATCCATTCATTTGTTTTTACTGTGTACATACTTTATAAATTACAATACAAACCTAGTACCACTATTTGAACTGGTTGTAATCTTACTGGGTTTCTGTAAAGGAAGAGAGAAGCAGGCTAAAGGAGCAGGTCAGTGGACTGCAGGGGAGGATGGCGGAGCTCCAGGGCACCTTTCTCTGTCCCAGAGAGGTCCAGCAGAGACTTGAAGAGTTGAGGAAGAACATTACCACAGGGAAGGGGGTCATAAGGTGTGTTTATTTATTTATTTTTATATCCAGTGGACCCAGCATTAGAACTACCTACCATTTAGGAGTACCTTGTAGTTATACACTCAAAGACTAGACTAGGTTTTCATCTTATAGACCACATGTAAAACTCATCTCCTGTGGGAAAGATCCCACAAGATCACTTCATATGGATCTATTTTTATGGCCTGGTGATATGAAGCACTGATAACACACAAACTTCAGATCCTATAATTCAGTGCGCACTTTTCTGGCAAATGGTGCTTTGGTGAGAGTTTCAAGCTATTTCACAACCCATTTGCCTACAGTGTGGAAACTGCTCCTGTACAGATTCAGCTACAGTTAAAAGATCGCATTTAGCAAGGCAACTGAAGCACTGCATTGTGGGATCTGTAGTTTGTGTTATCTGTGCTTCATAATGCCGGGCATTAATAATAGATCTATAACACTTCACTTTCACTTCATATAAAGTGATCTCAAGGGATGGGGCATGTGGGCCCCATCCCTTTTTTTATGTCAAATGAACACCATTGCTGGATTGTTTGTACACCCCTAAAATGTGTCACAAGCTGGGTCTACATTTACAGGTCAGGAAGGTTTTCTCCTGTACTGAGTTTGACATCCATTTCATCCATTTGTCCAAAAGCTCAGCAGATATTTTGGGCAGGAGTCTGCTGCAGCTACAACAGGACCTACAGTGTGTGGTCTCTGCTGCTCAGACAGATAGGGACGAAGCCCTGCGCAGCCAAGACAGTCTCTCCAAAGAAATGGCTTCTCTCAGGGATTCGCTGAGGAGCTTGCAGGACTTGTACAATTTGACCAAGGTGAGGTAGTAAACATCAGATGTAAACTATGGTGTGTTTTTTTTTTTTTTTTTTTTTTTTATTAATAATTTCATTATTGTGTCTGGACAGCACTCAGAGGAGATGTGTGGGGCACATGAGGCAGAGGTCCGGAGGCTGGAGGAGGAGCTGCAGGAGGTGCATGAACAGCAGTACTTGATGGCACAGAGACTAGAGGAGGCAGAAGACGAGAGAGAACACCTTCAAGCTGAACTTGAAGACCACAATAGACTGGTAAGGTATTAGGAAAGCCATTCTTTGCCACCAGGATATCAGATTATATTTACATAGTACCTGAATTGTACTTTTGCTTTGCACAGGTACTTTAAAAGGGAATACTTCATTAATTAGAGACTTTTAGGCAAATTAAACCACTTCTGCACCTGTTTGTAGTTCACTGTATTCTTCCAGATGTGTGATGTGATGTTGTTTGTTTGATTCCTAAATTAAGGCCAGTGAGTCTCACACAGCACAGCTGCAATCTCTGGACCTAGAGCTTCAGGAGCTCAGGAGATCATTTGCCACTGCTGATAAAATGGCTGCCATGCATCTGAATACAGCCAAAAACCAGCTTCACTCCCTTCACAGCACAGCAAAGAAGATCAGTCAAGAAAGGGCTCAGGTTAGTATCAGCCACACCACAATGGCCAAAAATGTTCTCTCAAATATACAGGGTAAGCATGATTCCTTGAAATAAGTGTATTTGTGGACGTCTTGTCTTATGCGATTCCTCTACTGGCCTAAAATGTTTCCTTGTTTAATCCTCTTATCAGTTTGTTAAGCATGATTGTTTTGTTAACCCATTTATAATCACTCCAATAAAGGCAAAAGATGCCCCCTGCGTTTTTTTTATTATTCAATATTTGTTATTAATTATGAAAATGTTTCCTTGAATATGTAGATATCTTGAAAAAGTTGTGGATGACATTAATCAGAAATCCTTGCTGGTTTGTTTTTGTAGGATGCAAAGCAACTGGAAAGCACCAGAATCCAGGCAGCCCAGGCCGCCCAGGACCTTGAAGCAGCTGAAGCTGAGATCCGCTATGTGCAGAGACTGCTCAGGGAACGGGTAGGAGACCCACAAACCCACATGCATTTTCACTCGGTCAAAAATAAGTTTTGAGCATGCATTTGTTTTGCTTTCCTGGCTACTTTAGCTGCACGGGATGGATAGAAATAGCCACAATTCCACTGTTAAGCAGAAGCAGTTGGAGAAGTTGAACCGGACTTTGAGGAAACAGCAGGCCCAGACAAAGAGGCTCCAGGATCAGCTTGCCCAGGCTAGAGCAGGTGTGTTGTATACCAAGAAATTGAATTACGTGCATTTAAGGATCCTTTTTTTTCTTTCTTGCTTTATGAAAGCATTAAAAAAAAAGTGAAGAGTACTTTTCAGCCAAAAAAAAATCTTATTTTTTAGAAAAATTATCTTTAACAATATATTGTAACTCTGTGTCACTGTGTGACTTCTCTTTATGAATACTTGTGTGTCTGCAGATAAAAATGGGAATCTAGAAGAGCTCCTGGATGAGATTGAATCCCTAAGAAACATTTTGCAACAGCAGAACAGCTATTTGTCCAGCGGAGAACCTCGTCAAAGCCGGGGCTATTGGTACTATGTGCCAACAGCTCCAATTGTAAGAGTAGTTTTACCAAATAGAAGCAATATTATACTGTATAGTCATCTAAGACAGCTGTATCAACTAAGAAATACAAGCTTGTTTATTTGACAATTTCTGATACTCGTTATGATTGAATTGAACTGCACAGGCCCCGAGTCTTGGATCACAGGGAACACAAGACTCTGGTCTGGGGTCTCAGTATCCACCTTCCCCTGAGAGGGTACATCACACCAGCCACAGAACAAGGAGAGAGAGGGTTCCCCCAGCCAGTGGAGGTTACTGGGTCTATTCTCCACATGCTCCCTGGGCTTCTAACATTCACACAAGCAGAGGTATCACAACATTAACCTGTTATTCACATGTTTTATGACTAGATGGTTCGTGCAACCACAGTATTCCAGATGTCTCTATACAATTGCTTACATTTTAAAATAGGAAATGTATAAGAAATGTACACTTCTGTAATCATGCTATTCTCTTTTAAAACACAGTTAGATACAATTTCTTTGTGAATGTTTAGTGAATATGTATTCTTTATTCTGTGTTTGTGTGGCAGATGGTCAGGACAGTGTTTGTGAGAGTGGCACAAATGACAGTACTTCAGAATCCAACCTCACCCCTCCTCATGACAACCACCACTACACGCTGCTGCATGATTGCACCCCACTTCCCCCAGGCACATTTGTATACACCTCTGCTGTGGCCATGTTGAGCCAAAATGGAGACAATGTTTCCTATGGTCCTCATACCAGCAGACTCACTGTACCGTTTATACCTGCCGGGGTCTTACACTGCAACATGCTTGGCCACCAAGACATGGTGAGAAATAAGTACCCTAACCAAAGCATGAATTCAGCTGAAATTGATTTATCTATGATTGTTTATTGTCCTCTTAGATGTCACTGGTGTGATGTGTGACTCATGTTAATTGTCTTTTTTGATGAAATGTGGCAGGAGCGAAAGTTACGAGAACTGGAGAGGAGAGTGAGGGAAAAGGAGAGTAGCGAAACAGGGCAGAATGATTCTGAACTGCAGAGAGACCAACTTCAGCAGGAGATCAAAGCCCTGAGGAGATCCCTCAACCGACTACAGCACCAAAGGTGACCAGCTAGTGTCTTTCATCTTAATTTTTTAAACTTTTGTGGTGTGTGATGCTCTTGTGTGGACTTGTTTTATCATGTTTCTTTATTTGTGGATGTCTGTTCAGGGAGATTCTGGAGAAAGCCGGAGCAACAGCTGACGAGCTGCAGTGTTTGAGGAATGAGGGAGAGGTACTGAAGGAGGTGGAGTGTGTGGAAAAGACCCTTATGCGGCGTCGTGCTGAGCTCAGAGAGGCTGATCGTCGTCTGCTTCTGGCCCAGAGTGACCTGAAGGACACACATGCTAAGGTCAGCCAGAGCTTTAAAATGAACAAATGGTGGTAATAGCCTATGAACCAGAAGACCCAGGTTCAAATCCCACTTACTAACATTGTGTCCTTGAGCAAGACACTTAACCCGAAGTTGCTCTAGGGGGACTGTCCCTGTCACTACTGATTGTAAGTCGCTGTGGATAAGAGCGTCTGATAAATGCATGCTCCAAATGTAAATGTAAACAAATGAATGTGTGTGTGTGTGTGTGTGTGTTTGTTCAGAATAAAGAGGCATTGAAGCGGTACAAAGAAGCTGAGAAACATGTGGAGGACACTGAGCGGGAGATGGAGGAGATGGAGCACAGAGCTCAGGACTGTGCCACCCAGCTGGTGCACACCAAACAGCAGCTCAGGTACAGCAATACTGGATGCAATATCCTCTTCACACAGCCCTGCAATACAGTCATTTATACTCCCAATTCAAAAATATTGGGAGTATAAATTATATTTTCTGCCTACTTTTGCAACATCTGTCACATGTAGGACTAGATTTATATCTAAAAGCCAGTTTTGAGCTCTTGAGCCCCTAAGATAAGGAGAGGTTTTGTTCCAGAAATCTTCACGAAGAAGTGGAGGAGCTGCAGAAGAAGAGAGAACATGAGGGGCAGGCACTTAGGGGGGTGGAGGAGGTGCTGGCTTCCCAAGACACACAGTTCCATGAACTCAGCAGGAAGCTGGAAACTACCACAGAAAAGTGAGCTGCACTGTTTGAATGTGTTAAAATGTGTTTTCATACCATTTCTTTTCAGAATTTTGACAAATCTACATATTCATAGTGGAGACAGGTAACCTGAACAAGACTGGGTTAATTATGCTTTTTGTCAGCATATCTAGTGTCTATAGTATATAATTATACCAATGACAAAATTGTTCTGGTGGACTACTGGCTGGTAAATACTAATGAATCATTCAAGTAAAGTAAAATTAAAGTAAATTGAATTGATTTACTTTATCTTGGACTGGACTGATTGTGTCATCCAGGAATTGTTACAATTTTTGAGTTTCTTTTCTCAGGCTAGAGGCTCAACAGCGGGCACTACAAGAGGCCAATAAGCTTCACGCTGAGTTGCTGGAGAGCTGCAAAGAAGCTGAGGATACACTTATCCAGCGCAAGAAAGATCTGGAACGGCTTGACACTGAGGTACAATGCTACATCTTAGCATCAATTAGATCATTACATGCCACTGGTCCAAACAAATAATTTAATGTTCAGAACTTGCTAGACCTGACAGTGTAATTTCTGTTTTCTGTAGCTGACATTACAGAAGGAGGAGCTAGCAGCAAGAGACTGGAAGCTGGGCCAATGGCATGAGGAAGAGCGTGAACTGAAGCAGAGGGTGGAGCAGCACAGACAGACCTTGGAAGAGGTGCTACAGCAGGGTGAGGAGGAGACCCATGAACTTCATGCACAAATTAAGGTAAACAAGATTCATATTGGTCAGGTCATAGGCACATGGAGTGCGTTGTGAAATCAAGTGGTGATTTGTAGTGGTGGTGGTGGCCTAGTGGGTAAAACCCTCGTCTATGCACCAGATCACCCAGGTTCAAATGCCACGTACTACCATTGTGTCCCTGAGCACCAGGGGGACTGTCCCTGTAACTGCTGATTGTAAGTCGCCCTGGATAAGGGTGTCTGATAAATGCCAAAAATGTAAATGTAGTGGAAGAGGTTTGGGTGTATATTGTGTTTTTTTTTTTTTTTTTTAATCAGGAGCTGCAGGCGGAAGTTCAGGCTCTTTCAGTGAAAAGGGGAGAGGTGGATTCCCAGTTGTCAGAGAGGAAGAGCCACTTATTTCAGATTAAGCAAGAGCAGCAGAAAGAGGATGAGGTCCTGCAGGGTATGCAGTCCCAAGTCAGCAAGCATAAAGCAGGTCTGATGATTTTAGAGTATTTTTACTTCGTCAAAATCTCAACTGCTAGCTCTCAATGACTCCCTTATATTGCACTATGTAATTTGACTTTTAAGATGTAAGTGAATTTACTTTCTGTGTCTAATTACACAGACCTGAAGCACATTCTGGAGATGATCGAGCTAGAAATGGCCGAGCTGCAGGGACTCAAACTGCAGCACAAACAGTGCCTGGATCAGTTGGAGAAGGGCCAGCTGGGCCTTCTGCAGACACGAGTGGAACTCCAGGACCTGCAACAGGAGGCTCAAACTCATCAGGGCGAGGTGGAGCAGCGCAGAAGGCTGTTGGAGCAGGAGACAGCAGAGCTGGAGGAGATGCGGACGGCGGGCTGCAAGGTTAAGGAGGAGCTGGAGAGTGCCAGCAAAGAGAGGGCTAAACTGGTGGAACAATGTAGACACCTGGAGGCCAGAAGAGGCCATGCTGAAAGGTACAGGCTGCTGGTCATATTTTTACCATTATCTGGAGTAAAAATTTAAGCAATAACATATCAATGGGTGGTGAAGAATTATTTTTGAGGCGGTAAAGTGTAGCAGCCTTTCTACATATGATGATGTCATAGACCACCCTTGATAGATAAACATCACAATGGCAAATCTGTGGCAAAGATGGACAATTTTTTTCAGCTTACTGCCACTGCCAGGCAACAAACAGCTTGCTTTGTCTCTCAGGTGCCTGGTACGTGTGGAAGAGGCTGCCCGTGTGGCAGAGTCTGAACGAACCAAACTTCAGGCTGGGCTGGAGAGACTCAGACAGGAGGAGAACCTGAGAAATGAGATGAGAAAAGAAACTACAGCCACACGGCAACAACTGGAAGGTGACTTGTCTATTCCAAACAGTTTTACACCAGATTTGCATTTTTTTGCCTGAATTTTTTCGTGTTCAGATGAATCAGAGGAGCTGAATAGGCTTAAAAAGGAAGTGGAGGAGGCACAGCAACATCTGGAAGAGATTGGAGAGGTAGGCGTGAAGCACTGGAATTAGAGGAGAAAGATGTCTGATGAAAATGCTTTTTTCAAGTTCGAGACTGGACAATATATAAGTAAAACATGTAAGCAGTGTAAACATTTATAAACTATAATTGCGATCTATAATTTTAAATTGCATAGTGTGGTTATTGAGCTTAATAATTTCTTCATGAATAAGAACCACCTTCTACAGAATACTAATTCAGTGTTCAGTTTTTGGATCTGTGTTTGCGTTGCTCCATTCGCCAAAAGTGATGCACCACACATACGCTTGATTTTCAGGAGGTCAGAGCTGCAACAAAGAAACGCGACAAGCTGCTGAAGCAGCAGCAGGACCAAAGGACCGACCTTCAGGATAAATCAGAGGAAGTCGTGAGGAAAGCGCAACAAAAGGAGAATTTGGAACAGCAGCTGAAAGAGCTTGAGGCTGAAGTGTCTATAAAGCGTGCCCAGCTGGTGCAGCAAGAGCAGGTGGGGTGTCGTCCAGTTCATACTTGTATTTATGTAATCTGTACAAAAAGAAATTGTATAAATAATTGCTGATTCATTTAAATTTTATTAGATTTTATGTTTTATTTGTTCATTACAATGGTTATTTTTAACATACATTAATTCCAAAATTGTGTGATTTTCAATATAATAATAAAATAAACTTAGTTTAGTCTGAGTGTGGCCTATATTAACTGACCCCAAGTGTCCTGTATCTATAGGCTCTCAAAGATCACCAGCATGAGCACAAGGAGACAGAGGAGCTCCTAAAACAGAGGCAGCAGAAGCTGCATACACAGCTTCAGTCACTAGAGGGCGCTCTGACTCAGAGGGTGCAGAAGATGGAGCAAGTGACTGCTGCAGTTACAGACGTGGAGGAAAGGGCCTGCAGACAGAGCCGAGAGAAGCAGAGTTAGTTCATAATCAGTCTCATGTCCTGCAGTGATTCACCAATGTTGCAAATTTATTAGTGTACTTAAGTGTATTTTCATGGGACAATGTGTTAACTGGCTGACTGGTTGATTCTTGGCAGTCATTGACAGTGTGCCGCTGACTAAGGAAATGCTGAAATATGTTGTTATGACTAGCCGGATTTGGTCATTGATCATGGAGTTTGCTATCATCATCCATAGGGCCAGAGGTGGAGCAGAGGGACCAGCAGCTGCGTTGGCAGGCAGACCAAATGCAGGCTCTACGAGGGGAGTTGGCTGGATGTCGCCTGGAAATTCAGTATCTGCAGGAGGCCCTTAACACTGAGAGGAGCACAACAGAGGGACGATTAGAGGCTCACACCAAGGTGTGTCTGTGTGTGTGTTACCTGTGTTTTCTGTAATCAGACCAAATGTAGTATTCAGGATACAGTGCAACTTTTAATTTGTTAAAATATAGTGACGCAGTGAGACTTTAATTCGTTGCTTTCACTTTTTCTCTGTTAATAAGGAGCAGGCGGAACTGCAGAGACATCTGACCGCTGCAGAGCAGGCTGCTCAGGAATACCAGGAGAATGCAAAAGCCCTGCAGAAGGAGCTAAATGTAGTTTCCAAAGAGCTACTGAGCTTCAAAGATAAGGTAGCAACACATTTTTATAGAATTATAGATTGAGTCCATTTCTTAAATGATTTCTTCAAAATATTCAATACAGCTGCACAGTCAAGAAGAGGGAGAGAGACGCTCGCGGGAGATCAAGGAAATCATGCGCTCTCTGAAGTCAGATGTCCGTGCCGAGCTCAACAGTGGTGTGGTGGACCTGGACGTCTCCGACATCAGCTCTACCTACGACAGCGACAACCACAAGGAGAATGATCCCCTTATGCCATCTAAGAGACCAGCTTTCAGTGTGAAGGTGCTCGCCAGAACTCTGTTTACTTATATTTGTGAGATTTTACATATTTATCTTTTATGTATGTACTGACATTTTTATGTATATGCAACCTACCCTCCTCCACACGACTAGCCGAGACTATCACCACTTTTAAGAAGAAGGTGAAAACCCTCTTATTCCAAAAATATTACAGATAAATTTAACACATACACATGCATACACATTTAACAAACAAATACAAAATGTATAAATACATTATAATTTTTCTTAGTCTAGCACCCAACACTCTCCGAGCATGTTCTTCAATGACAAGTCTAAGCCTTATCAGGGCTCTTAGTTTGTATACTTGATATTCTATAGAAATCGAACGAGAATTGCTGGTGTCTTCCCATTGTAAGTCGCTTTGGATAAAAGCGTCTGCCAAGTAAAGTAAAGTAAAGTAAAGTAAACTCACATTATTTTTTTTATTCTAGGACTATTTCTTTGCTTATTTGTTCATTGAACTTTTATATTATACAGTTGACCTAGTGTGTCTGTGCTATTGTTTTTTTGCTGCTCTTATTTTGTACTGTCCACTTCCTGACATGACTGTAAATTTCCCACTTGTGGGACTAATAGAGGATCATCTTATCTTATCTTCATTAAAGGGACTAGGATTCACTTTTAAATGGTTATTAAAGGAAAGAGGGGTTGGTTGTCTGACCTGGGCTTTTCCCCATATTCCTATACTCAGGATGAGCAGTGGCGTGGAGAGGTGCTGAGGGAAAGACTGAGGCAGCAGGAAGATGATCTTAAGGTAAAAGTTTAGTTTTTTTTCTTGGTTGTGGAAGGTTTATTTATTTGCCGGCTCCTTGGTTCCTGCTGTAGGCCCAGCTGCGCAGGCGCATGTTTTCCCAGCAGGAGGTGCTGAGTCTGCGCAGGCAGCGGACTGAAGGGACTCTACAGGGCCTTCGCAGGAGAGTGGAAAATCTGGACCAGTTGCTGATCAGCTCAGAGGTAGTATATCTGTCCTCTCTATGAGATCTTAAAAATACCTTTAATGTTTTACCCAAATATTTCATAATATGAATTCCATCTCCATGCATACATACTGTATACTGAAACCATTTCACACAATGTGAGGTTGAACTGGTGTACTTTAATGAATTTGGGTGCTTCCTCACATTTGGGTCAAACGGTGTTGTTTCTGTTACTGAAAGGGAAAAAATATTTACATTTTTCTTTCAGGCAGCCCTGTCTGACAGTTGGAGGTCAGGGAAGGGTTCTGATCACTCCAGTGGTCCAGTGAGGCTGGATCCTTCCCTCCCCGAGAAGGAACAAACACTGAGCTGTTCACAGTGAAGGTCAGAAGGACGGCAGCTGGTGAAGCGGCACACTTCTAATCAGTCCAGAAAACTGAGTGTTTTGTACCTGCATCCCCACACCGCAGAGTTTTAATGTGAAGGGCAAAACTGAACTTGCACTAACGCTGAGGTCAAACTGACGGAAAACTGCGTCTTTTTACTTTTGGATGTGAATGCCTGACTGTATATCCCCACATGATGTTGAATTTTGTAAGTGCCTAATAAATTGTATAAGGAATTCCGTTAAGCAAAAAATGTGAATTGCCTCGAAGTCACTGTTACGTAGGCAAGTAGTGAGGCTCCTCAGGTTTGTTCATTTTGAAGGTGAGTTCATTCCTATTTATAAATTAAAATACAGGCACTTTTCGTGCCTTTTTTTATAATTACATACAGAAATGTTTGTAATATTTTTGCAGTTTGGCAGGTAAGCTGTAACACTCATGATGTCATTGTTATGTCTTTATTCTCTCACAATATTGTATGCAATAAACTTTTTTTTTTTTTACTTCCATCACAATCCATTTGTCTTCAAACCAGACAGCAAAGTATCCCCCTCCCTCCCATAAATCCAGTTCACACAAAGGAATATTCAGGATCAGCATTCTTTAAGTACTTTATTTACAAATATTAAGATAATTTTTCACTGTATTCTTTAAAATGAAGTACACAGTTGACATGGGTGTAACAAAAGCTTATGTGCACGCAGTTAGTGTAACGCAGTCATCGAGAATGCCAAAAATAAAGCAGTTCAGATAAGCATGAGTTTTATACAAGAGTGAGTCACAGGTACTTCTGTGTAGTCCCACAATGCACAGCTTTTATTTAAAGAAAAGATCGATCTTTACACTTGCTATACAGTATGCTCGTTTAATCAATAAACCTATTCCACATTAACACTGCTTGATAGTGATTGGGTAAAAGGTCTCTTTAGCATTTCAGAAAATGCAACACCCTCAAATCTGTAATAGTAAATGTGGTCAAGACTGAGCACCGAGTAAGTCCCCTGGTGATGTGGAGCTACTTCTATGTAATTACTACTAAGCAGTGGTGTTCAGCCAATTTAAGGGGATGCAGCCAGCATTGTATGCAATGTTATTTTACACTGACCATAAATGCATCAGAGGAAAAAAAGGGGGGTCTAGTGGGGGATCCCAGATTTCAAGCACTGAGTAAACCGAAGAATGATTACTTTGTATATACATATCAATTTTTATGTAGAATTCTCTTAACCTCTAACCCCACTGTGATGTAGTTTCTAAAAGCAATCAGTATTTCTCCCCCCCCCCCCCCCCATGATTTACTGACGTAGATCAAATGTTTAAATCAAATGTTGACTGCTAAAAAAAAAAATTCAAAAACATATTTTGGAAAAAAATCAACATGCCAAGAGCAGTGGCTGAGAACGGGGGGGGGGACAAATACGTTGTGATCAAGCTATGCAGCACTGTAACAGAGCTTGTAACAAGCTTGTGCCAAAATATAGATTTTCATGTTAAAGAACAAATCACAGGAAATCTATAATACACTGTACAAAATGGTATATGGAATACCACTGTCTACAGCATTATCTTTATTAACAATATTAATAAACAAAAATCAATTTATGAGGTCGACATTTCTTTCAGAGCGTTAATATATGTTTCAAAGGACTGAGCCAAACACAGAAATCACACAAAATGCCCCAAAACCACCACCACCACCACCACCACCCCCCCCCCCCCCCCCCCCCCCCCCCCCCCCCCCCAAAAAAAACACCCCTCATTCCACAATGATTTTTCATTCTTAAACATGACTCAAAATACATTGTTAATAGGTAATAAACATTTGATGGAATATTGAGTACTTCTGTCTTTTTTTTACTCCTTTATTTCTCATTTGGTCTCTTTAAAATTACAGTTTTTATTAGTTGATCATTGCAATAAATCCATTTTAAATAGCAGACCGACAGATCAAAAAGGGATCAACCCTCATAAATAAGCGATTTTCAGTGACTACTGTTTATCATTAATCATAAGGCAACAGAAATAATGCTGACAGTATAACAGAAATACACAAACATTTTGATATGATTCAGCTCTAAAGGGCTTCGGTGAAGTGCCCAAAGTGAAATGGCCTGAGATGCTGAAAGACGCTTCTGTCCACAGTTGTCCTTTCTTACATTTATGACGACCCCCCCTTAACCTTTACTTAAACTGTGTCACACAACAAGAGTAGCATAAAGAAAGCAAACTGACATAGCCCATTAATGCTGGAATTCACCTCTGAAGCACTTCCCATCCGCAGATGCAGGGAAGAAAACAGACTGCAGACCTGCAGTACATCAAAGTGCAATAGCGGCCCTCCAAATTTTTTCTATATATATGTATATATGTGTGTGTGTGTGTGTGTGTGTGTGTGTGTGTGTGTGTAACAAATTCATATCATTACCATATTGCCTAAATTAAGTACATACATTTGGTGATCACGTGTGCAAGTTAAAATCCTGTTATAAAATAAAACATGGTGTTATTTCCAGCATGGGCCACGCACCTGCCTACACAGCTCCAGAAGGACTCCATCAAGGTGGCAGCCTCCACAAATAAGCCGTTTTGCAAGGATAAAGCAATATTTTTATATCAGGGCAATATTTAGAGATTTGCATAAGGACACACTCAGACCTTCGGGTAGTAGAAGGACCACACTCTCTTCTGGGGCATGTTGGGATAGTTATGATAGCAGGCTGAATAGGTGGATGAGTGAGAAATACAACAGGGAAGAAAGAAAAATGAACAGACGCAAGGGTTCAGAAGGAGCTGCTTACGCATCCTGTTCCTGGCTTCAGACACCCAGGCTCCCGTGGCCCACAGGAGGTCGAGGAAGGATGGAGATTTTGGGGGTAATGAGAGGCCATGGAGAAGGGTCAAAGACAAGAGCTGTGAGTGAAAGACAGGGCTTCTGTGACCATTAACAGCTACAGCCTTCTTTCTGCGGCTGCGGCTCGCTGGTCAGGCGGCCGCCGTGCGGAGCAGACGGCTTGTGCTGAACGCCCGATTCGGCGGCATTCAGGTCCAGACTCCCATCCTGAATGTTTTGGTAGATCTTCTTAGCTGCCTCTAGGAAAGCATCTTCCACATTCTCACCCCTGATGTAGGAAAGATTAAGAATTGCTTCAAGCAACAACAATAATATAATAATCACCAAAGCTTGCAAGTAAATCTAAAAGTACTTACGTTTTTGCACTTGCCTCTAAAAACAACAGACCTGATTCAACGAATACATATGGTTAGAGGCAGTTATGAATAATCTAGTCTACAAAATCATGAACTGATGTCTTACCATTCTCCTCAGCAAACTGCTTCGCTTCCTCGTAAGTCACATCCCGCTGGGCCTCCAGATCTGCCTTGTTCCCAATGAGTATAATAACCTATGAACAAAAAAAAAATTAAGAAAAAAATTTTCAGTTCTTATATTGCCCAAAAAAAATCACAGACAGTGCATTGCAATGGGCTTCTTAAGACCCTTAGATATGCCATCCCCCCAACTTACACCCTTCCTGAACACAAGGAAAAAAACAAGAAGAAAGGGAATCAGAACAAGAACCCCTTCCAGATAGAAAGATAGATTGATAGAAAGCAAGAAGCAATCACATATTTGTTGATTCTTACAGTGTTAGGGTTGGTGAGGTTCCTTGCATCAGTCAACCAGCTGCTAAGGTGGTTATAAGTGCTTCTCCTAAAAGGGAATAAAGAGAATACTTGTTTAATTAAATAATTTTTCATTTTAAGTTTTTTAAAAAAAATGTACATATTTGTGACGTTGCCATAAGTTAACACAAAAACCTCCAGCCACACCTGTGTCTCACATCAGCTCCGTCCTACCTGGCCTTTTGCATAAAAATTAAGCTGCCTCTGTGCGTTTACCTGGTGATGTCATAGACCATAAGTGCCCCGGCGGCTCCTCTGTAGTAGCTGCGTGTGACGGCTCTGAAGCGCTCCTGGCCGGCAGTGTCCCATATCTGCAGCTTTACTTTCTGCCCACTAACTTCAATTATCCTTGTGCCAAACTCTACACCGATCGTGTGAGGGCAGTCCGCCATGACTGATTAAAACAGATCACGATAGCAGATTTTAATAGCAATACCACAAATCATTCTTAACAACACAAATAATAATAACATTAATTGGAGTGATTACATGCATTAGAAGATGTTTAATTTTATTCTGTTTCCAAAATATTGTCCAATAATGTAAAGTCAGTTTTTTCGGTTTAATATGACTTCGGCGTAGCTGACTAAAGACTAATATTGGAACTGATTTAATTAGTCAAATCTAAAAGATGCTACCTCATTAAATGCCATCCTTTGTTCGTTAAACTTACATTTCTTTTCCGTGAACTGGTGAAGCAAACATGATTTACCAACTCCCATATCCCCTGCAGAGAGAAAACAGGCAAATTAGGAAACAGTCGCTCAACCGCACGGCTGAACATGCAATTTCAGAGCATGCAAACGTCTTTTTTAAGCTACATTTTAGTAGATATGGCTTTCCCTGTGCGCACACAGTGCAAATGAACAGTCGTGGTCGTGACAGCATCACAAGCACAAGGTTTCAGATAACGCTGGCAAGTCACTTACCAATAATAATATACTTGAAAATGTATGAATAGTTGTACGGAGCTGTCGTCATTTTGACCCTGCAAAAGACAAAATTAAATCAGGATGCGTGTAGGTCCGCGCGTCGGTCTGTCCATCTTAGGCAAACACGAAATACAAAAAAAAAAAATTATTTAGCCTCGTATAAACGTGAACATAATCTGATCTGCTCCGCTGATCTTTTTTTCTCCGAGCGCGTAATCTGTTTTTATTGGGAAGTCGCGGCGGAAGTTGCTTTCCGCGAAAGGCGAAAGATTATCCGTTTAGGCCAAAATTGATGGTGGTGACGGTGTTGTTGTTAGCCAGCCGTCGCAGCAAGCTAATTATCGCTACACATCCGTACAGAAATACGGGCGTAGCTCCGAAGACTCAACCGAGCTAACAGTGCGCACAATCAGGCAAAACGCCCCGACATTCGTCCTGCTGGTCTTTCCTTTTAAATGTAATATTTAAAAAAAAAACATTTCGGGCCATGTATTAAGCTTGCGTACCGATTAGCCTGTCAGCAATATAACCTGTGAAGCGACAAGCTAATGCTAAGCTAAGCTAACGCGACATCATACTTGCTCCCTGGACTGGTGTTTTTTAACAGGAATGAAACCTCGGCCTGCGTCAATTTTTCGTCAGACAATAACGACCATTCGCCGGCCGTCTGCTTTACGGGTTGCGGGTAAGCCGTTCGTCACCTTGCTTTGCCACACGATTAGCGACACCCTCGCCCGGCTCTCTGAAAGAATCAGCTGGTGAGACGTAGGTGCCCTGTAACTATGGCGGCTGGCGTCCGCGTCTCCGAGCCATAAGACTGGCGCCTCTGCTGGACACAGACGAGTACAGCAGCCGCATCCGTCCGAACGCTCTCTCACGCAGCCTGGAATTGCAGCCTGCAGATATAATATATAATCTTAGTCAGGCATCGACACTCGGTGCTGCAAGCATAAATACATGACAAATAAAAGTATTGCGTGCCCTTAAATTGTGTAGGCATTTTAAAACCGTGAAATTAAGCAACATATTACCTGCCCTTGTTGTTTCCTTAACAACATCAATAAATATATCTTATTTATTCTAATATGAAGTTATAATACATTAATAACGGGCGTGATGGTGCATGATCTAAACTAGACAACGGCTTGGCTATAATAGCTGTAGATATAATTTACAACAAACATTTTACACAGTGTCATTAGTAATGCTCAAGAGGCCCGTTTTCTTCAATGTGGGGGAGGAGACTAAGAAATGTCCGGGGTTTTGTGTTGCCTGTCTGTCACAGTAGGGCGTCACCCCCTCAACACCTACGGATCTGTGTCACTAGGCTGCTCTTCAACATCCAGACGAGAAGATCTTCAGTGAGATTCCTCTTTAAGACACCAGGTCGAGTATCTGTTGTTTTTCTTTCCTTTTTTAAAAAAATCAAATATGGCTGTACAGACTTGTGCAACACAGTCAAAGTTCCTGATATATGTGATGCATAAATAGTCAGGACTATAACTCGTAACTCATTGGTGATATAACATGAGCAATGTTTTTTACACGAGATGCAGGGTTGTGTATCTGTGGATTTTACTGTGCAAACCTTTAGACACAATAGGTGACAGAGCAGCCTGGGGCCATGTTGGAAATTATGTCACTGGATATGGCAACCTTAAGTCTACAGGAGATAATAGGGAAAGAGATAAAAGACGGTGTAGGTTTACAGGGGTTGTGTCACAGCTTGGTTGCTTGTCATGTAGTATCCTCCTGGATTGCAGTAGCTGTCGCCATTTTCCCCTGTGAATTGTACGTGTTAGTGTGGAAGGTTACCATGTCTCTTGTTGCCAGATTTTCTGCATCATGGCATAGGATGTCAGGTGGCTCACTGCAAATGAGAGGTTATCTTCCACTGTTGACACTGAGGTTGTTTGTGACCCCAATGCGGTTTGTTCCAACCCAGAATGGCTAATGATGATCCCAATTAGCAGAACATGTTTCCAAAGTGATGTGGTTCAGGCTCATTACTGGTAAAGATGGAGCGCCATGAAGTCAACACTAACCTGCGCACAACTTTGCACAATTGAGGCATTTTGCTGGAAATCCGGGATCATGCTTCTTAAAAATCTAGCTGGCATACTAAAGAGACAGAATTTTATAATATACAATATTATAATATATAATAATTTCTGTTATGATTGCACACACAACACAATAATGTGAAAGTGAAGTGACTGTCATTGTGGAACACTGCAGCACAGCACACAGTGACACAACGGAATGTGTCCTCTGCTTTTAATCATCACCCTGAGTGAGCAGTGGGCAGCCATGACAGGTGCCCGGGGAGCAGTGTGTGGGGACGGTGCTTTGCTCAGTGGCCCCTCATTAGCTCCTTGGTGGTTCGGGATTCGCTAGGCCACCACTGCCCCCTGATCTGGACAGAACTAGATAGTTTTCCTAATAAATTAGATGTGTATTTTAATCATGTGTTGCGAACACTGATTTACTGTTATGGTTTGCTTTCCTCTGTTTCAGCACCATGGCTTGCAAACCCAAATTTGAAAATATTGGTAAGAAGCCTGGCCTTCAGGTTTGGAGAATTGAGAAAATGGGCCTGGCTGCAGTGCCAGAGAATCTGCAAGGCAGTTTTTACACAGGAGATGCATACATTGTCATGAACACCATTCAACAACGTTCAGGCAATCTACAGTATGATCTGCACTTTTGGCAGGGTGAGATTTTCTCCACATGTGACAACATCCCAAAACATAAAAGTGTTCTTTGCCGATTTTGAGCAGTTTTATCTCTTCTGAACAGGTGAAGACTGCTCACAGGATGAAAGTGGTGCCGCGGCTATTTTTGCAGTCCAAATTGATGATTACCTTGGTGGGACACCCATTCAGTACCGTGAGGTTCAGGGCCATGAGTCGACAACGTTTGTTGGTTATTTCAAATCCGGACTTAAGTACATGGTAAACAGTATAAAACAACATGTCCATTAGTTTCCTCCCTGTCATCTTCTATTACCATGCATTTCTTATGACATCTGTAGAAAGGAGGTGTAGCTTCTGGACTGAGGCACGTGGTTGCGAATGGGTCAGAGGTGCGGCGACTACTGCATGTCAGAGGTCGGCGCATCATCAGGGCAGCTGAGGTCCATGTTTGTTGGGAGAGTTTTAACCATGGAGACTGTTTCATCTTGGACCTGGGTTCTGTAAGTTCTATTTCTGGTGACGCTTTTTAATAGAAGCTGTTGAAGATTCAAAACTATGATTATCATTTATTCTCTTTTCAGTTGTAACTGGATATTCAAAACAGAAACATGCAAATTACATCAGAGACAAATTACATTTATTTTTTGCTCTTTGTTGTGAACAGGAGTTATACCAGTGGTACGGATCCAACAGCAATGATTTTGAGAGGCTAAAAGCCACAAATGTGGCCAAAGGCATCCGTGACAATGAGCGGTGTGGACGGGCTAAGTTGCACATTTGTGAAGATGGGTCGGAGCCTGTGAAGATGCTGGAGGTAAGAGAATGTGACCAGCACAGGTTTCTAAAGCACCGATTCATTGTCATAAATAAGATGAGATGGTCAGATTTACAATTTATCTGGGCAGTGGTGGCCTAGCGGTTTAGGAAGCGGTCCAGTAATCATAAGGTTACGGTTCAAATCCCGAGCCGCCAAGGTGCCACTGGGGTACCACTGAGCAAAGCATCGTCCCCACCCTGGGCGCCTGTCATGGCTGACCACTGGTCACCAAGGGTGATGGTTAAAACCAGAGGACACATTTCGTTGTGTGCACTGTGTGCTGCAGTGTTTCACAATGACAATCACTTCACTTTCACTTTCATCACAGAGAACCAATTGCCCTCCAATGTATCAAGCATGGTATTGTTTTCATTATGTACAATATATCAGAATCTTACCATACTTTTCCCTGTTCAAGTATAAGTGTGAGTTAGCACCACTACAAAAGACTACAATCGATCGATTCAGTCTTGAATCAAAATGCATACAATGCAACAGAAAACAGTTCATATGTGTTAATGTAAAATTGTAAAATTGATGCTTTCAGATCCTTGGACCAAAGCCTGACTTACCAGACACTTCTTCTGAAGATGAAAAAACAGATGTATCTAACAGGAAGATGGCAAAACTGTACAAGGTATGAAAATTATATATGGGTATTTTTTTATTTAAAAGTTACTGGAACATTATAACAACTTATAAACATTAAATGTCAACCTAAGGTCTCTGATGCTAGTGGGGACATGTCCGTTGACCTTGTTGCTGGAGAGAACCCTTTCCCTCAAAGCACGCTGGAGTCTACTGACTGCTTTATTCTAGATCACGGAGCCAATGGCAGGATTTTTGTCTGGAAGGGTTTGTAAACTTGGTTATTACATTTTAAAGTTGCTATTAAATCATTTACAGGCACAGAATAATCAAATCTTCTCTGTGTTTATATGGTAACAGGTAAGGAAGCCAGCAAGGAGGAGCGGAGTGCAAGTATGAAGGCCGCTGAAGAGTTCATAAGAAAGATGGGCTACCCAACACACACCCATGTCCAGATCCTTCCAGAAAACGGAGAGACGCCTCTTTTCAAACAGTTCTTTAAGATGTGGCACGATGTTGACCAGACAAAGGGCATGGGGACTGCTTATGTGCCCAACAGAATAGCCAAGATTAAGAAAGTCCCATTTGATGCCTCTTCTCTGCACAACTCCATGGCCATGGCAGCCCAGCATGGGATGGTGGATGATGGAAATGGAGAGAAACAGGTATCACCATCCAGACCAGAGATTGAATTAATCATTAGTGGGGTTTCTAAGACAATTATGAATACATTAATAAACATGGTCTTCCTGAAACATGGGAAGAAGGACTCAAGTAATATCTAGGGGCAGTGGTGGCCTAGCGGTTAAGGAAGCGGCCCTGTAATCAGAAGGTTGCCGGTTTGAATCCCGATCTGCCAAAGTGCCACTGAGGTGCCACTGAGCAAAGCACCGTCCCCAAACACTGCTCCCCGGGCGCCTGTCATGGCAGCCCACTGCTCACTCAGGGTGATGGGTTAAATGCAGAGGACAAATTTCACTGTGTGCACCGTGTGCTGTGCTGCTGTGTATCACATGTGACAATCACTACACTTTATATTTAGATTATATCTAATCATATCTCAAATAATATCTACCTGACTCAGACTCTGTTCATGCCTTCCTTTTGCAAAGATCTGGCGCATTGAGGGATCGAACAAGGTACCTGTAGACCCTTCAACCTACGGCCAGTTCTATGGTGGGGACAGTTACATAATCCACTACAACTATCAGCATGGAGGCCGTCGGGGACAAATCATCTACATATGGTGCGGGTAGAAGCCACCTTGACATTTGAGGTCAAGGCTGCTGACCTCTTTTGTGCGGATGTTGCCAGAATTTCTATAAAAAGGCAAAATAGATTATTGAAAATGTAGCCTTAATAATTTACATGGTAGAATTCAATATTTATAACAATGTGTGCAAAGTGTCTTCTTTTTTAAGGCAGGGGGAGAATTCATGTCAGGATGAAAAGGGAACATCTGCCATCTTGGCTGCCCAGCTAGATGACCAGTTGGGAGGAGTGGCAGTACAAGTAAAACGTTTATTTATATAAAGTTAAATATAAAGTGTGATATATTTAAACAGTGGTTTAGTACTGAGTGACGTTTACATGTTAATGACACAACCATTTAGTTGATTGTGTTGTTATTGTGCGTGAGTTTCGGACCACTATTTTTGTCTGTATGTGACCAAGGTGAGGGTGATTCAGGGGAAGGAGCCTGCACATATGATGAGCCTTTTTGGAGGGCAGCCCATGGTTGTGTACAAGGGTGGCACCTCCAGGAAAAGTGGTGAGACCCAGTGTGCAGAGACACGCCTTTTCCAAGTGCGATCCAACTCTGCTGGGTACACACGTGCTGTTGAGGTATTCAGATATGCCAGTTTTGGACTATTCTGATGTGCTTTACCTCACAGAAGATGTCAATCTATCCCATCCTCAACCTCATTTTATGTTTGTAGGTGGATGCTGTGGCATCCAGTCTCAACTCCAACGATGCTTTTGTCCTTGTGCTGCCTGCGGGCTCTGTTTTGTGGGCAGGTCAGGGCACCAGTGATACAGAGAAGCACGGTGCGCAGCAGCTCGTAGCCATTTTAGGGATAGAGATTAGAGAGGTTGCAGAGGGGGAAGAGGGAGGTATGTAACATCTTCTTACATTTCTCTTATTCCTGTATAACATGAGTACATGAGCATGTTCCTTATATATAAATACAGTACAAAAGTGAGCATCATTTACGTTTATCTTTTAAGATGATTTCTGGGAAGTCCTTGGCGGCAAGAAGGATTATCAAACGTCTGCCAGACTGAAGAACAAAATGGATGTGCACCCGCCTCGTCTCTTTGCCTGCTCCAACAAAACCGGACAGTTCAACGTAAAGGCTGACATCCAGCACACCTTTCCCAGTTACAATGGAACAATTATCTCTGTGAACTAATTTTTTGTGTATTTTAAATATTACCATTTGCATAATTTATGAATGTATGTGCAGCATTTCCATTTATTTATATTTTTCAATAAATATCAGCCTTTCCTTTTCAATCCTCCTCATATCATGAAGACAGTGTTTGTCCCTGCTACCCAGATCTGGACTCTGAGGTTATGGATAGTGAACGAGTGAAAGACAAGCACTTCACATTTAAAGCAATCTTTTCTTCAGATCGAAGAGGTGCCTGGTGAGATGACTCAAGACGACCTGGCCCCAGATGATGTTATGATCCTGGACGCATGGGATCAGGTGAGGAGATGAACTGGCAATATCTGTCTGGCAATGCAATGCTTATATTGATTTGTTTATATGTGCGTTCTGTTCAGGTATTCGTTTGGATTGGAAACCAAGCAAATGAGGAAGAGAAAAATGAAGCCTTGACTTCTGGTGAATAAATTATTTTTAGGATACGTTTTTCCATGTATTCTTGTGCTGATTTTTTTTTGCCGTTTCCTCTCGCCAGCTTCCTGTTACATTGAGACGGATCCTGCCAATCGGGATCCTAGGACACCAATCATCATCATTAAGCAAGGATTCGAACCTCCCACTTTCACCGGATGGTTCCTGGGTTGGGATGTTTGATCACATGAAACACTGACAATTTACTGTGTTGAATTTTTTGCTTTATTTTAAACAATACGTAACATGTCATATGGCTTCCCCTGAAATTATAAATCATGCTACTAGAACTTATGACAAGTACTTATGAATAAAGCATTACAAATGAATACTGCAGTGCATTTTTTCAGTATATATAGACAAAATTCTCAGATAAAAAATAAAAAAAAGTAGAATTAGACTCATTTTTAATTAAAATAAGAACAAATAGCTAATAGATTTTCTTTACAGTCATTATGACAGACTAGCTACCCCTGTTTTAGCTTATATACAAAACATGTCTTGAATATTGGCACATATCTACAAAAATAATTATTTGTCCCATCAAAATTTAATTTGACTTTTTCCTCCTTTAACAGGCATTTAGACAGAAGCATCAAAGTGTATCAAATATCTCACTGAGACTGTAAACAGTTTTCACTTGCAACTTCTCCACTTCAGAATCTGGCAATATCCCTTTTATCTCTTGTTCAAACTTGGGCAGCGTGTTGTTGTACAGAAAATCAATGACCTCTGAAATTACAATGTAAAAAATTATAAATGAACAGTCCTGGGTGGGTAATGTGTCTGATGACCCTGGAAAAGGACTCACCACTGAAGCTGCTTGTCTGCCAATATGGCACGTGAGAGGTTTTGAGTGTGTGGAAACGGAGTTGTACATAATCCGGATGGGTTCCCCTTCATAAAGAAATGATCATTTAGGACCATAAGAATTAACTACAGACATCAAAATCTATTTTAAGAGCACCTTACCCAAATAAATGTACAAATTCATGCCATGGGATATCTGCAGCATCTTCAATTTCCAGTGAATATAGGCTGAAGAAATGCAAACACAAAAATAAATAATGTATACACAAAAAACTGCAAGTGTGCAAATAACATACTTACCCTTTAATCAGATCAATTTTCCCCTGTAAAAATTTATCATCATCCCTAGTGGTCAGTCCGTCGTTAACTGACAGCTTTTTTTGAAGATAATTCATCCTAAACAAGAGTCAGAAAAAGCAAATTGTCAACAAGTTAAAGAATTGTTTTTTTTTTTTTGCTGGATGATCATCAATTGTTTGATGATTGCAATGGTGCATAATACATGCATGAGAGTGGGTTTAACCCCCTATTTAAAAAAAAAAAAAAAAAAAAACCTCACCATTTCTCCCTGCACTGGCTCCAACTCCGAGTGTCCACGTCCTGAGCGATCCGATACCAAGGCAGTTTTGTGTAAAGCTTCTGTCTCGAGATGGTGCCTTCCTGCGAGCTGCTGTTTGTTTGTCTCTTCAGGTGATCTTGTACAGCGATCAGAAGCCTATTCATTTCCTCCTGGGACCATGAACCATTGTTTTTTGCTAAGGCAAAAAATGTTATAGAAAAAGTATATATTTTTCCTTTTTAAAAATACTTATTACTTGCCTAAAGTTTTATTGTCACAGATTTAACAATACAATTTTATTACCTTCAACACAAAGTAATTAAGCAAAATAAATTAAAAGTAATATAGAGACACTAAAACCAGAAAATTAGTAGAATTAGCAACAATGGATATAACTGAGGAATTTGTCTTACCAATCTGAAAAAAGCGTTTCTGCACCGAGTACTTGCTTCGGCCAATCAATTCACCAATTTTTGCCCAATTGTTGCCATGCATGGTGTGTAGCTTGGTCATTTCTTTTACTTCATCTGTTGTGAACCTTTTAACATAAGGAGGAATACATCATACTCGTCACTCAACAAGCTCACCAGCTATTTTAATGACATTTCCATCATTCACTTACCTGCCTCTATAGTTTTCCACATCATAAATCTTCTTCCCACGAATATAAACCATACTCCAGGTCCTTGGAATTCCATTGGCTGTTTTGTATATTATCATTATTAGTAGTAGCAGTATTACTACTGAGAAGAACAGTGAAACAAAATATATATACACTCACCTATATATAAAAGGAACTTGTGCTGCCTTTTCAGTTTCTTTATATTCTCCATCTCATCTTTGAAGCGGTTTGGAAAGAAGATCTTGTCACCTCTGTCAATTCCTGTAAGGGCTAAGAAGTCGTCGACGTTCTGAATTAAACGTTGGTTCTCCTCAACTGTAAACCTTCCAGATCGAAGACGAATGCCTGAAGGAGAGGGTAAAAATAGGTGCCATGGACAGGATTAGGAATCAAATATTAATATATTTTTATTAGGGCAACATTCTACAATAATAATAATAATCATAGATTTAATTGTTTACTCAATCACAACATAAATAAATGCCGTTCAGCAACGTACCTGCACGTTTGAACTCCCTATATCTGGGCAGATCATATAGTACCATTTTTTGAAGTGTGACTGCGTAGACTGTTTCCAAATTAGGTACAAACTCTTTTAGCTCATTTCTGTCCGCTTCACTGATTCTATCCATTTGCGACATGTCCTCGTTTTCATTCGGATCTGATGTTCGCTCTTTCTCTGGTCGTTTTGGTGGTCTTCCTGAGATACATTTATCATGTTGTGCTTTTGTTTTTTGGGGCTGGGGCATTTCACTTAGAGTTTGGTTGCCCAGTCTCTCAGAGGTTCTCTTTGTTTTCTTCATCCTTGGTTCACTCTCTGGGTCGTTGTCACCAGCTCTTTTGTCAAAATGCTGGTCAGAATGTCTTTTCTTCCTCCTCTCAATCACTGAACTAGTGTTGGTTTCCAGCACCAATGTTCCAGCAGGGTTTCCCTCAACCACGTTTTGCTGCTGCTTCTTTTTCTCCTTGTCCCGATTTTCGGTTCCCTTCTTCTGTTGTTCTCCAGTGTCTGCATTTGTTTTCAGGGCTCCACTGAGGTCCTCATAATCATTATTCTTTTTTCCCCTTTTCTTCTTCTCCTTGACCTGATCTTCAGTTGAGCTGATTTCGAACTTATCTTCAGACGATTCTTTTTTTTTCTTTCTTTTCATCTTGATATTTTCTGCATCATTGGGCCATCCAGGCTCTAACTCCACAATAGGATTTTCCTCATTTAAATGGTGCTGCTTCTTCTTTTTCCTTTTGTGTGAAACGTCTGCCATATTTGAACCTCACTCCTGTTGTATATAAAAAAACGACCAGATTAGCAAAATCAATAAATCCAAGAAATCTCCATGCACTTGGTTGCAATACGGCGGACGGGTGGATGCAGAGAGTAGCGCCAACTCGCAATTTTTTTCACGTTTAGCAAGATATCTCGCCGAGAACTGGGCGAAAAGTGCGCGCAACTCGGAAACTCAACACGGGCAACCAGACCCATATGCGACACCAAAACGCCACCAGCGAAAACAAAAAAAGACCCGAGTCTTGTGGGTCACAAGCGAGTGCGCTATCCGCTGGGCTACTACCACCCACTTGTATTTAGTTGTTGTAAATTAGATATCTGATCAACTTACCTGACAATACAACAATATAAACACAACAACCGCTTCCGGACTGCAAATTTCACCACGCGTTTTTCCACCTTCTTCGTCGTCTTAGGTTCGTGGAAGCCAAAACGAGAGTTGGACGTAGCGCCGCCTAGTGGTGTGGGGGGAAAAACAGTTTCATACCAATTATTTCCGTTTCATATTTAACAGGGTGGTTCGTTTAACTTATTTACATATATATGTGTGTGTATTTATCTATCTAAATTTTAAGCGGACAGCGGTCGAGTTAAACCGGCGTCCCTGGGTCAGTTCCTCTGTTGAGTACTTAGTGGTAAGTAAAGGAGTTAAAATGGGAGAGCTGATCTGAGAACAGCCGACAACAGAGTGTTTTGCGTGCGTCGCCTATAGCAACAACGTGGCGCAGTAAATAGGGGTCGCATTTGCTTCTAATCGATAGTTTAACAGTCTTCTTCTTTGAGTATTGGACATTGCAGTTATTGTAATAATTTTTGGCGTTCTGACGACACCACCGCACGTTAAACATTGGAAAACGTGAGTTACCTCGGCCTATTACTTCAATGTTAGCTAGTCTGATGGAAAGGAAGATAAGTTGTGTACATTGGACATTATTATACTGCTGTTTTCTTTTGGTTTGGCACAGAAAGGATCCTTCGGAACATTTAATTCTGGAAGAGGTTCATATGGACTCTGTTCATGTCGGGATGATGAGAGACTCGATGCAGGTTAACCCTCTCATAATCAGGGTAAGCCTGGGGTTTCCTACTTCCAAACAGATCTAAATCTAAACAGATTTGCGTATAATAATACATTTTGGAGTCTTAGGACTATGACTGTAGATCGATCATAAAAAAATAACGTAATTGTCTGCATCCTTAATTGACTGATACTTCCCAGGCCAGGTGTTGCAATTTTTATTATGTCACTGACATAAGTTTATCAAATGCTGATTCGATTCTGATTCTTGCTCATTGGTAAGTTAAAAAAAAAAAAAAAAAGCCCAGCGGTGAGACTGTAGTGACTAATGCGGCGCCTTCAGCTGCCACCAGAGGGCGCTGCAGTCGTGCGTCCCCGTTAGAACTGTGTGCTG
This sequence comes from Denticeps clupeoides, assembly GCF_900700375.1. Classification (NCBI taxonomy): domain Eukaryota; kingdom Metazoa; phylum Chordata; class Actinopteri; order Clupeiformes; family Denticipitidae; genus Denticeps; species Denticeps clupeoides. The sequence goes on along the minus strand of NC_041717.1, from coordinate 9,269,327 downwards.
CCTGCTGTTCAGGGATTATGGAACAAGGTTGTCGCATGTGCTGGTGTATTAATAATATCACTAATCTCTGTTTATCTTTTTATGTTTCTCTGTTCAATTTTCTTTTAAGCTATAGGATATACGGGTAAAGGTTTCACTGTCAAAATGATCTGTGCCAATTACAGTGCCAATAGGATTCATGAAGGTATTTCAGGTAGTGTATCACACAAAAACTTTCTTGTTTGTTTGCTGGGTGTCACTTTAATTTGAAAGCTAGACGGCGGGCTCGGTTTTAGATCTGAAGAAACCTTTGAGCCGTGTCATGTCAGCGAGAAGCCCGCAACGTGTCTACATATCGTTAGCATTTAGATAGGTGCGAGCATATCGGCCGGGGGTTTATCCTCTGTTCAAGTCATCCGGAGTGAAAGGGATTAGGCCGGAACATTGAGGGCGAGGCAGAAAAAGGCCTAGAAAAGGGGCGAGGATGAGAGCGGCGGTGCTGATCTGTCGGACTCATTAAGAGGAGCATTGTCCGAGCTGATCTGTGATTGAGGATAATCGCATTTATCCCTCCCCTATTCCCCTTTCTGCTCTGCCCATTCTCTGTCTCCATCACTCTCTCTCTCCATCTGTAGTCATCTCTCCTCCTGCTCCCTAAGACGGTTGAGTCCGTCCTTGCCCTCCTCCTAATTCCGCCTCATTTCAACTTCATCAACTCTTCCAGCCGGCCAGAAGATGAAACGGGGGACCTATGCCCGTTCTTATATATACATACATACAAAAAAAAGGAAATAAATAATGCCCTTACGTGGTTTCTGCTTTCATACATACATCAGCATTTGGCCCATCCCCTCCGGAATAAGAAAAGAGAGGTTGCTCTCGCACGGTCTTCCCTCATCCCCGCTCTCCAGGGTTTTCTGTATGCCCCGTTGGCTGGTGCAGAAAATGGGATTACTGTATTTAAATGACTATGATAATGAAGAGCGTGTAAGCCTCCATGGTGGTGTAAGACAGAGGAGTCCTCGCACCTCTTTTTTTTTCTTTCTTTTTTTATTGCTGGCAGTTTCGGTTAGGTGCGTGCTGCTCTGGAACAATGGCTGCGTCATCTGTCGGCTTTATTCTCATCGCCTTCCTTGTCCCCCGCCGAATGTTCTGTATGGGTAAACTAAAATACAGTACTGGTCTAAATAATTAACAGGTTATAAGTGTCTCAATATATGTCTCAAAAAAGTGGTTCTTTCATAAACACAACACCAGTAGTTGGTTCCAAATATAATATTTGTATAAAAATGTATTCCTTTGCTGTATTTGCCTAATACAGTATTTAATACAATAGAAAAAGTCAGATTTTTACATACTTTTATATTTTCATTAGAAAGTCTGTTTTGACCTGATTTTTTTTGTAGGATTTCTGCAAAAGAAACAGGCCAGACAGCAGAACAGCGACTTCCCTTTGTTGGTGGGTAAAACTTCAGGGTACAGTTCATCATCTGGGAGCCTTGTTTTTCCTCCCTCTCTCGACTGATGTATGGAGGGGGCCCAGTGAAGGAGGGGGCGCACATCCCCGGTAATGTATTCCAGTGATAATGGGCTCCGGCGTGGGGAGAAGATGGATTGGAGTCCGCGGGCAGAACTTCGGTGGGGATGTATGGCCTTTTTTCGCCCGGTATCTGTGGATAAATTCCATTTGTGCTGCGAAAACAAACGACCGATGCTGTGATTTTTGCCTGATGAGAGCTGCGTCTGTATTGCGGAGATGAAGCGGTCTGGCTGAAACTGTACATAATGTACATCATCGCCAGCTATGGTCATTTTTAGCAGACGTGCGATTGTTTTTGATCCCTTGTAGAGAAATCTGTGACATCCTGTTAGTTCCATTGTTGTATAAAAAACTGAAATTGAAATAATTGAATCACACATGTTCATATGACTAAACCACTTTCCTGCTGTAGCTTGAATATCGTAATCCACTCTCTTCTGTACATTATCTGCATGTAGGCACTTTCCATCCTCTTTGCTTCTAATCTGCTTTCTTCTCCATCCCACCCAGCTCCTCTGTCGCCCTCTACTCCCCTGTCTTCTTTACTCTTCTGCTCCCCTCCCCTCTCTCGTCCTAAACTCTGCTAATTCCCTTTTGATGAAGCATGCCAAATAAATCCCATTTTCAGGCCTTTATTCCCTTCTGGCCTCTAAATGAGAGATCAGGGGAGCAGATTTGGGGCTTCTGTTGTTGTACATCCCCACAATGGGCCCTGCTGTGGCCTGGGCTGGCAGTGCTTCTTCCTCAGCCCTCCATTCTGGCTCATTAGCATCAGCCTCGCCCGCTACGAGCCCAGTGACCAGCTCAGGCCTTTCACATGCTAACCGCAAAAAAAGACATAAAAGATGCATGTATCAGCACACGTATACGCTACATTTTAGCCAGCATCCATACTCGTGGTCCACATGGTCCAAGCCTGCCAGCATATCAGCGAATATTAAATATATAGGAATAGGAATATTCATTTTATGCCATCCCCAGCCAATCGTATTTCGAGTTTTGCCCAGGTAGCAGTGCAATAAACGCACATATATTTGGTAATCTGGACGGACCAATTGGCATCGTCTCCAGCCCCTCACTCTGACAGTAACAAGGTCCTTTATCTTCCCCCCCAGTCAGCGCGGCGACGCACAGTCTCATTATTAATGAGATCCAGCTGGGGCCAGTCCAGGTACAGGTCCAGACCGACAGAGACTCATATATAATCATAAAACGGCCCGATAATAAATAACCCCATGTAAATGAGGTGGGGAGAGGTGACCATTGCTCTTATGTAGTCGATCAAAGCAGCAGCAGTTTAGGGGCAGACATCAGCTGCATGTCAACATGCATGTAAAATATAATGAGCAGGGGCCCAGCATATCAATTATATTGACTAAGTAATTAGAATTTTATTTTTAATGCAGGTTTTGGTTTAGTATGACTTAATTCTTGTAAAAATGCTTAAGCTTTTATTATGAAACAGGTAAGGAAAGGATCATAGCGAACTTAATATTACATTGTTAATTTCATACATTTCACAAATGTTAATGTAAATGCCGGGTCAGCCATATCAGTTGATAAAAGTAAAATAATGGTAAATAAACTAAAGATGTCTACTAATACACTCTTCTGACTTTAGTAGTACCATGCATTAAAGCTTTTATATGCATTATCAGTATAATCTGGCATCAAACTAGCACTATTTGAATGAGTTTTAAAGATGATGTATCCCTCACCATTTCACTGACAGCCAAGACATGACATGGGTATCGTGGTCATGCATGGTAATGCACCTCTACAATTAAGTGACATTATGGTGGCTTTTTTTGTATGTGTACGTACACGTATAACATATATAACATTTATGTCTTTATTTTCCATAGAAGATCCCAGCACCCTTTAGCTTGTATGATCTATTTTTATTATTATTATTAATATTATCTCCCAACAGACTGACTGTCTAGTATCTGCGCTCATTGTACTTCATTCACAAAAAGACTGGCTATGTAAACAGACAGGAAAGCCCTCGCACCGTACGATGTTTCCTGCCGACAGGAGAGGAAGGGGCTCGAGCCGCTCATCTGTAGTGCGTGAGAGTTGCTGAGGCTTACCCAGACACATGCTCCCAATTAGCTGGCCTTCTTTATGTAAATGCTTCATAAATTATCCCCAATGCTTCAGGATTAGGCGCTCATAAAGAGAGTTAGCATCTCAATAAACAGCCAGGTTGTGCAGGGCGAGCATATTAAAGAGTCAGGGAGGGGGGGTCCAGGGGTTTTGGGTCGGTATGTTTTGTACGGTCAGTGTTTATTTGTATAAATGGACCATTGTGTTAAGTTCAGGCCTTAGACTGGAAATTTAAGGCAAATTTGATGTGTTTATATGACTATATCATTTCATTACATATCAATCTAAGGTAAGTAAGGAGTCCAGATTTATGTGGATGACAGAAATTGTGATGTTTTTTGGTAATCTTGTAAAATCTACAGTTACATTTACTCTTTTAGCGCATTTCATGACGTTCGTCAAAATATGTTTAGTGGAAAATGCCTACTCCACTTTTTTCCAAAAATCTGGGCGAATATTTATTTTAATTAAAATAGTACAAAAGGTGTAAATACTTTTTTTTATCCACTAGAACCTAGAATATTGGTTCTTTTGGTCGGTGAGACCCTGGGTAAATTTCATCAGTTAATTTTAGTCCATCTGCGACTTCATAAATCATTGTTGTCGTTGGAGGGATATCAACATTTATTCCCGCAGAACCCACCCGCGCAAAGACACACGCACACACACTCACTTCTGCTTTTGTTTTGGGGGAGAGATTAGTTTTAAGCCCCACATTTCTGAAATGCTGGTGTGCCTGCTGTCCTCTTATCAGGCACCAGATGGCGCTGAGTTAGCTGAGCCAGGGCATAATTAAAGGAGACAGATCGGGCCGCATTACTTCCCATTATCTTCTAATTACTGCGGTTATCCTTGAATTTGTGTAAAATGATGCATGGTTAGGCTCCCTGTCTGTACTGTGTAGAGTAGGAGTCTTGGCTCAAAGTTTACACTGCGAGGAGGGATTAGTGCACAACTCTTCAGGGACGGGGGAATTTAGTGCTTGGAGTAATTGAAGCCTGGCTCCTTCTTTTTGGCTTCCAGTGTCAAAAATCATCAGTTCTTGGTGATTTGCTACAGACAGTGCTTTATTATATATATGTGTGTATGTGTGTGTGTGTGTGTGTGTGTGTGAGTGTGTTTAGGTGTCAAACCTGTCCACTTTGTCCGGGAAACATGGTCCAGAGATCTTCATGGGCCCTAGTCGCAGGGTGGGCGGGCGGGCGGGCGGCTGAACAGACGGAAACCTCAGGCTATGGAGATTGGGGATTACATGAGTAAAATGAAGAAAAATCTATACAGGAAAGAGTGGTGAAGCAGAGATAATGTACATTCAGCGGCAGAGACCCGCATGTAAAACATGGAGTGCGGCCCAGGGCTCTGACTGTTCATATGAAGTTCAGCAACCCCCCCCAGTTATGTACATTTAAACTGCAATGGTTTGCACTGGCGTTCACAATAATAAAGCGAATTGAATAATTAGATGTTACCCAAAAGTCGTTATCCCTGTGAAAATGGGGTGGAAGGGTGGTGGGGTGCAACTAAACGTATGCGAGTGGGAGAGGGGCGGAGCAGGGGGATGAGACGGGACAGGGGAGTGCAGAGATGAACTCCAGGGTCAGCGCTAAGCTAATCTCGGCTGCTCAGCGAAATCCCAAAAGTACACACGACCGGGGACGGGACAAAAAAACGGCAAGGAATGAAAGTGAGGGGAGAGAAAAGAGGGGACGGGCAAGAAGATCACGGTGCACAGAATGATTAGGTCCCTCCATTCTCTGGCCCTTTCTGGCTGTGTGAATAATATGCTCCTGCCGACCCATCTTGGGAGACTCCTTTCTTCTCATGGGTCTCCCCTTTTTAAGGAGCTCCATGCCTGGTTAATCAAAACACAATAAAGGGACAGATCACCAGTAAATGAGAATATAAAGGGACCTTTAGCTTAACATAATCTCCTTCTGATTGGCCTTTTTTTTTTTTGTACCCCCTCCTGCCCATTCAGCTCCTTATTGCGACCCCCCCCAACAACACAAAAACATTTGGCGGAGTTGGCTTAGCTGTTTTTCGCTTGCGGTCAACACGTTTCTTCAGGCATCTCTAAATGATTCTCCTGCGAACCCCTCTGCAGATTAAAATAGTTCAGGGGATTAGGCCGAGAAGCGCAGTGGCACAAAACCAGGGGATTGTCCCCTTCGCAGCAGTTTGGAGGTGTTTAACCGAGATCTGGAAAAGTCTCGGCCAATGCCCATCTCCACGGTTTGACGGAAGGTGCCTGATGTTGGGAAGTTCTTCAGAAGTTCTGATGTCAGAAAAGCTTCATCTTGAAAAAAAAAGCAAAAAAACGACAAGAGTGTCGAAGGTTCGAAATCACACGCTTTAAAAAAAAAAAAAAAAAAAATCCTTGAGGCGTCGGCTGGCACCCGTCTCCAGGGCGGGCAGGAAAGTCTTCAGCCTGACAGGTGATTGTCTTACGGCGCCTCATCTTCCCCCAAATCATGCGAGACAGGATGAAGAGAGCCACTGGCATGTGCCACACGCTATGAGTGACACGCAAGCACAACACCTCCATGTTCCATCAGCACACAAAGAGCCTCCAGATCAAAGGTAGCGGCTCTGTGTTCAGGTGGGGGAGAAGAAGAGAAAAAGGGAAGAAAAGGAGTAGAAGCGTGTTCCTGATTGCGCTCACTGTTTTTCGCTTGTCACCTTTTCGAAGGGGTTTGATTGTATTTGTTTTTTCGGGGTTTTTTTTTTTTTTTCCCGGTGATTTGTTCTTTTAAAACACATACCTGAGTTTAGTAACTCTTCTTCCGGCACTTTTCCCCCGGAGATAGTCTCTGAACCCAGAGAAGACGTGGAGGAGAGGTGCCCACCTCCTCGCTCGCTTTAATTCAGCCCTTCTGCTGTCAATCACGGCGCGGCTGCGACTCCCGAGACGGAAATGTGAGCGAGCGCCAGGCAGCTGGACTGCGCCCTGCTACGCCTGCCAGAGTGGGGCGGATGAAAGGCTCGCTGTGCCAATTCACTTTATCGAGAAGTTCAAATGGAGATGATTCTAACATGCGGTGACAATCAGCTCATAACAGCCATTTGGGCATTCGCTTTGAATATTTTATGGTAATCGTATCTTTTTAAGATTATTTGGAATAATTAGTATTAATAGACACAGTAAGTGGGCTTCTTTTATGTGCCTTGAAACTTGGGCGTGGGGCTCGCAAAGTAGCTGCCAATCAGAAGCAGAAGGCAGATGGATGCTCGGCTGTTTTGTCAAATCGGATGTTTCAATAGGCATTTGTTGCTTCCAGAGCTTCCTCTTGACCCAGTCAAGAACGAGGCAGCCATAACACGGCGACGGAGGGTTCGCCGGTGTGTACATTGTAAATGAACCCTGATGAACACTTCTGGCGAGGTATTTCCATTATCCCGCCCGGGGGGACGAGTTCTATAAATAGAATACGCGGCGCCGCTTCAACTGTGGAATATAAAGCGTGTGTTTGTTTAGAGCCCCCTTTTCTCTTCGTTTCTCTTTCCACAGCCCACTCTAGGGAAGGCCAAGCCAAAAGGAATGTCCTGTCCAGGGCCGGATTTTGTCTATGGAATTGTAACCAATATTCAGGACGGAGGCGTCGCTGAAGGTAAGAGTAGAGGACGTCACACGTGGGTCTTTGCCACAGCCTGGTGGTTGTAGTAAAAACTGAAATGCACACAGAAAGGGAACTGCAACAGGACCATAATTGATCATTATCGATTATTTTAAATTCCTCAGTTAATGAAGTGGGCAAAAAATAAATGAGACCTATCCACTTTCACTCCAATTCAAAAAATACATTTTAAATCTTACATTATTTATGTATCAATATAGCTTATAGGTATTTTGTGTTTTGCTGCTCGTATATGAATAACGCATCTATTCAGCAGTTCAGTACCTGAAACAAAAAATGGCCAGAAATGATCAAAATAAAACTGATCTGATGATTCTTGGCATTGTTGATAATATTTATGAAAGTGAAAAAGTGGAAAAGAACATTTTATAAAACATTTATAGAGGATTGGAACACAATGATGTGACGTCCCAATGGTAAAGTTTCTCAGAAATCTGAAGTTGTGCTCGAGCTGCTTATTTATGAAATCAATTCTCTCTATGCAAACCGCCCCATCCCTCCCGCTCTCTCTCTCTCTCTCACACACACACACCTCTCTTCATCAGCCATGATGTCACATTGCATTTCCTTGATTCGCAGTCCCCCCAGGCAGCTGCCCCTCACTGTCAGCACGCCCGTTTTCAGAAGCTAAACTGTGCTTGGCTTTTTCCGAGCCGCATCCGTGGGCTCCTCTTTCTCCCCGGTTTAATTATGCACTCTCCCGGCCGACAGGCTTGGCAAATGTCAAGCCTTCCCACAAACCCCGCGTGCGCTCCGGCGCCGATGCCACCGGTGTGCCCGGTGGGAGCATCTGCCGAGGAGGACGGACTGTCAATCGCGAGTCGCTTGTTTTAATCGCGTGGCCGCTCTCTCTCAAGTTAAACCCCCTCAGATCTGTCACAGCTTTACAAGATGGGCGAAAAGAAAAGCAAGTGACAAGCCGGTGTCATCTAAAAATGTGTGAGGGAGGGAGAAAAATGGAATTCTGTTACTGCCACAAGAATAACAAAAGATTTCTGTCGCAATCGGGGTAACAAGACCGTGCCTGTCTCTTCTCAAAGGCATGCAAATTACAGGTAACAGATCGCACCATATAGATCCATGTAGATACCGTTACATCTAACACGTTTAGTTCGGCTTTTTTGTATTGAAAAAGTCATTTTCACAAATGACTTTTTAGAGCTTTGCACTTGAAATTGCCAATGGTGTCACAGGCAAAGAGAAATCTCCTTGAGAGGAGCTCGGATTTCTAGGATTTTGAAACATGGCAGGGCTTTTCACAAAGGGAAGGTTTTATTAATTAGTAGCTTTATTCATTCTTGGAGGTGTTAGATACCAGATTTGCTATAGTCAGGTCCAACACCAAGCAGAGCTTCATAAACTGGGATGAATCTCACATTTTCATTTGAAATGTATATGAAAGTAGAACCAACTTACAGTATATTTGAATTGAGATGGTATCTTGTCTTGTCTCCTGTGATGTTTTTGGAAAGCTATCTCCAGCTGGCACACTCACTCAGATCAAGGTGGGAGGTACGGAGCTTATCCCCGGACACTGGAGAGGGACTTTGTGGCCCTCAACCGTGAGGGAGTGAAGTCAGGGCTGGTGACGGCTAAAGAACACAGCCAGTACCGCGCCACTCACGACGTCAGGCGACGTGCCCCCGTCAAACAGGGCTCCAGAAGACCCTCACAAGTCCGGGGACCTCCTGACATGACCTTTGGCATGTCTACTCGGTGAGTGGCGATAATCAACAGTTGAGTTGGTCTTAACCTCCACATGGGGCCTTCATAAGAGCTTTATAGGCTTACTTTGCTGCCGGTGGGCTGACTCAGTGTGGGGTTTCTAATGCAAATTTGACACACATTCATCAGGCTGGATTCAGCTCCAAATCGCATGCTCATTCCCATGCATGAATTTCGTCCTGGGCCTGGAATTGGATTTCATGGCAAAAGTCACACTGACCATGTGACTCAGGCATTTCATCCTGTTCACACACTCATACGCCACCTTTTTGTACACTGAGAAGGTGAAGGCCCATCAGGTTGTCCTGTTAGAATCTGGGTCCAAAGGTGGCACCTGCCACATGATCGATGTGAGTAAAAATCCCTGTTTTATTAATAATAAAAAAAATATATTATTATTAATCCCTATATTATTTTCTATAAATCAAAAACATGTCTATCTAAAGCAGTCAGTCATGTGAGTTTATCTTAACCATGAAGAAAATCCCAACCCTCGACTGGACTAAATGAACAATGAATGAACAAATGCATTTAAAAAATGGAGTTCGGTGCTGTGCTGAGCTGCTGATATGAAGTGCAGCACCAGGCTCATCACTCACTTAATTCAGCTCAAACCCGTTGTTACGAAATCAGTTTAATTGAGATTGAGAGAGTGGCGAAGATTTGGGACCCCAGAATGCGAACCAGTGCTGGACACTTGCTGTCACCTGCTGTGGTGTGTGGTGGCCGTCACATTGTCATACAGTTGCTGAGGCCTCAGCACTGTGTCACGGCTGTGACTGAACACACGCTCGTCGTTTGCACGCCATGATTTCTTTTGCTCTTCCCACAGGCGGGTTCCTCTGAAGCTCCACACACCCTCACTCGCGGGGAACGAGGCTCTTGAAACCCGTGACGGTGAACACGTTATTTATAGGTGTAAAGAAATGTGGAGCTATTGAAATAATGAAACCACAACCGGCGCTACATGGACAAATGCCATCACTCGTTCTGTTTCTCGCAGCGAGGGCCGTTTTGGGGCACACGAAAGGGAACGAGGCTGTTAAACTGCTCGTTGGCAGGAGGAGCACTCTTAGCGCTAAGCCTAAATAAATGTCAACACTTAGCACAGTAAAACGTCATGCATATTAATTTAATAAGCTTTTTGCTTGCGGGCACGTGTCTGACGGGAAGTTACTGGCAGTGCCGGTTTCAGAGGTATTTTTCTTTGCAGAACGTTCATCTCCATTAGTCCCAGACTCTCTGCATGGTAATAGAGGGAGTCGGCCAGGACCTTCAGGCAGCTTGGAATTCCATGTGTCTTTTTAAAAAAGTTCAACACACCTGTGGCTGAATATTCATTTTACAGCATTTATCAGACGCCCTTATCCAGAGCAACTTACAATCAGTAGTTACAGGGACAGTCCCCGTGAAGCAACTTAGGGTTAAGTGTCTTGCTCAGGGACACAATGGTAGTAAGTGGGATTTGAACCTGGGTCTTCTGGTTCATATGCGATCAGACAGGTTGATGGTGAGTTTGCACCATTTTAGAATTCGCTGACATTTATTTAGCAGAATAGCTTTAAGATCAAACTCTATATAAAGCAAATTTCTTATTTATTTGAATAATTAATAAACTTAGTGTCTAAAAGTTGGTTCCTACAATGCATTTTGGGGGTGGGCGTGGTTTTTGAAAGCATTAAAACCACGCCCTCTCCTTAAACCTTACTATAACTGCATTTACATTACAGAATTGTGTACGACAAAGCAGTATTTTCAGAACATCAATAAAATCAAAATTGCAGGTCCAGTTAGTGGTCGTTGTCTCTCGCAGGAACTCCTCTGTCCTTCAGAACGTCATGTGACCTCTAAATGCAGAGGTTTTTGAACTAGACCTCTTTTATCATCATACCAGCTCATGTGAGCCTAGAAAAGATATTTATATAGTTTTGTCCACACTAATATTGCTAAAGTTGTGTATTTTCTATTCGCATAAGCACATTTGGAGGGTTAACGGAAATAGAAAAATGGATGTCCTGTCTAGCAGCTTTATTGCACAGGTACAGCCATAAATCTTTGAGCCATCAGAGTCAAAGGACAATGATCTACCGGACAAGTCAGCTTCGTTCCTCTTTCTTTCTATGCCAAGAAATGTGTTTGGTCCTAAATCTGACTTGACTGATTAAAAGGGTTCTTATTCAAAGAGCAGGAAGAGGTTATTATAGTTAAATATAGTTGTTTGAACTGTATGCACCTAATGAAGGAGGCGAGACAGGAGGGAATGAGGTGTGAAGCATGTTTACCTGATTTCATGCCACTCGTGGATCGGTAAGACCGCGCTTCTTTCTCTTGTTTCAGAATACCCCCCACCTCCCCGCCCCCCTTCTGCCTCTCCTCAGCACCGGTTTTATTCCGCTCCTGATGCGCCCGGGCTGGGCCGCTCGCGCTGAGTGTTCAGACACGGGGTCAGGAGGAGGGAGGAAGGAAACAGTAACGGATAAGATTATGGCCCCTCGGGGACTTGTTTGGCCCTGCACCCTATCCATCAAATATTTCTTCCCAGTGCCAGGGTCAGCTCTAATGAGGATGTGCAGGGGATCCCACTCTCAGACGCCCCCACATCCCCGTACTTAGGAGACACGGCACGCTCACCCGGGCTCACATGTATAATACAACACAAGCCGGAGCCTCACAGACACACGCCGAGTCACATGCGCACTCCTCTACAATAAAGCGCCGCTCGCGCCGGGATGCTTGTAAAACTTGACAGTGATGATGATGATGATGATGAAGCACACACGAAAGCCGATACGGTGTCCTCCAAAATCACTGATCTGTTCAAATCCGAGCGAAAGTGGCAACCGACGCACGGGCGCTCACACACACAAGCCGGGAGATCTGCCACCGTGGCCCCGGCTCGAGCCCAGGCTTTTTGGACTGGGTGTGTGCCCGGCGCCCCTGTCCAAACTCATTAGGATTCTGCGCTGGTGGAGCACGCAAGCATGTGGCGTTCGCTAATGAAGCAATATATGTCACAGCAGGGGGGGCGATGGGTGGGAGCCCCCAAGTTTCCAGTGACAAGCCAGGCGTTAATTGAGATGTCCCACTCCCCCCGTACTTCTCACATATTGCTCATATTATGGGAAGGAGGGCGGGTGGGATGGGGAGTTGGTCCGTTTGGGACAAAGTCACACAGTTCTGAGGAAAAAACACAAACATCCTTTCAGCGGCAGGCAAATATTGAACTGACCCCTGCTGTCTCCTCTCCCTCCAGTCCGTCTACGCCGATCTCGGAGCTCCTGGAATACAAATATGCACAGCGGTGGCTGGAGGAGCAGCAGGAGAAGGACCGAGTGATGCAGGAGCACCAGCAGAAAAGGGTGATTCTTTAAGCCACGTGGAGGCCGTGTCGAGATGTTTATTAACGGCCACGCTGGTTTGTCTATGTCTTGTTTGTGAGGTCATTTGAGTCGTGCGGTTCTGTTGGGTCTCGTCACAGGATCGCCTGAAACGCATTCAGGAGACTCGGACAACGTTGCTGCGTAAGAGTCGCCCTGTGGTTGAGACCACCACGCTCTGGAAGCTCCCGCGCTTTGAGAAGGTACGCTGGCATTCTCACCACCTCACATTTACACAATCCTGACAGCGGCAAGGTGAAATCTGGACAAATGTTATTATTCACGACATAAAACACATGGGGCTCACACGGACAAATCAGATCCTATCATCTAACCTGAGCAGCGTTGCTTATATTTCCCATGTGATCCAGCTATCTATATATCTATCTGTCTGTCTGTCTCTGTTTATATCTATATATCTATATGTCTGTCTGTCTGTCTCTGTTTATATCTATATTTCTATATGTCTGTCTGTCTGTCTCTGTTTGTATCTATATGTCTATATGTCTGTCTGTCTGTCTCTGTTTATATCTATATTTCTATCTGTCTGTCTGTCTATTTATATCTATATATCTATCTGTCTGTCTGTCTCTGTTTATATCTATATATCTATATGTCTGTCTGTCTGTCTCTGTTTATATCTATATTTCTATATGTCTGTCTGTCTGTCTCTGTTTATATCTATATGTCTATATGTCTGTCTGTCTGTCTCTGTTTATATCTATATTTCTGTCTGTCTGTCTCTGTTTATATCTATATATCTATATGTCTGTCTGTCTGTCTGTCTCTGTTTATATCTATATATCTCTCTGTCTGTCTGTCTCTGTTTATATCTATATATCTATCTGTATATCTTATTCTGTTCTATTTAATCTAGGCTGTCCTGTTTAAAAAATTCAAATCTACAAAAATGTGTTTCAGACGCAGGAAACAGTTACATGGCGTTTAGTGAAGTATGATTGTGATATTTTGTCAAAATATGACTGCAATGTTAAATATTTCTACAACACAGAAGTCAGCGGGGAAATCAAGCCGCACAAATGCCTACGTGTGAGAGCGGAGCACTGAGTTTTGTGTTGGAGTTGTGGGGTTTTCAGGAAGACTTTATTTATTGTGTAGTTGTGTGGGCGGTGAGGCGATGGCAGACACAGGGTAAGAAAAAACGAGGAATGCCTACATCAAAAAATGATGATTTCCCACTTCCCTTACAACACGTACACACACAGAAACACACACACACACATTCACAGCCTCCCTCTCACCTTTCCCGCGGCCCCTCGCTCAATTCATGTGATGACTGGCGCGAGCCTCCAATTAAATCAAAAGTGCTTTATTTTTATTGGTCTTTTTGCGCTGACAAGCTGGCGATCATCCTGCCAGCTCTACCTGTCAGAGCCCCCCCCCCCCCCCCCCGAAAAAGCCCCCGCCATTGACAATGCCCAACGCTTCCAATTATGGGCGAATCAGACTCCCGCTGCGCTAACGATTCTCCATCCTGCCGTCCCCTCTCCCCCTTCCCGCCTCTCTTTCGTCCCCCCCTCTCTCCTCGGCCGCATCTCCTCTGTAAATTACCGACACAAAACGGGGTGGCGCGTGGACGGCGAGGCCTGCCGTCCGAGCCTGTCAGCTTTAATGAGCCGATGAAGGTTTATCTGGCGCGCGCGCGCAGCACTAACTTCTTTCTTGTATGACAGCTGACTGCGCCAGGCGAATGTTAACCTTATAAAAGATTTACCATCCCTCATTATTTTCTGTCAAGTATCATTTCTGATGGCGGCGGGCGAGACATTTGCATCCTTCGACTTCTCCGGGGTGCCACCGCTCCCAGTTTTTTTTTTTTTTTTTTTTCCTTCTTCTTCTTCTCTTTTTCCCCTCCCTCCCTTCCTTGCTTGTCGTTTGTTTGTTTGTCTTGTCATTCGCCCTCACTTCGCCCTCTTCTCACTTTGTCGGGATGCATGTTTTTCCCTCCTTAATTCAAAAAGAGACGGAGGTGCCAGAGTTGTTCCGGTGCCAACATGATTTCCTACAAAACAACCCCCCCCTCGCCCCAAAACAGGAAAAAAAAACGAACAAAACGAGAAAATAAATAAAAAAAAGAGATGACAGCGGTGAAAATTGCATCTTGCCTCCTTCCCATCACGATGATTTGATAAGGGAGCCACTTAAACCGTTTGATGCTCCTCGCGAGCGGTTTTAACGTGTTAAACATCAGCCACGGCAGCATTTTAAACACATCCAAAAAAAAGCAATAAGACCATCGTCTGACATTTCTTCAAGTGGGATTTCAAGTTGTGAATTTATGTAACACCCCCCCCCTCCCCCAATAAATAAATAAGTAAATAAACTAAAAACAATAGAAATACCACAATCACGTCAACGCATTTTGATTTACTCAGCAGAGGTTGTGATTGTGGGAAACATGAGTGAAATCTGTACAAAGTATTAGTGTTTCCAGCCCACTCCTGCAGTGCACACACACACACACACACACACACACACAAAGTGCACACTAAGTTGTAGTGTAGAGCCAAGCCATCAGTGGCAATCAGTAGCGTCCCTTTGCTCCACTTTATTGGGTTACTTTTGGCTTACGCAGGAATATGCTGCTTTTTGGGTTATGTTTTGTGTGTGTGTGTGTGTGTGTGTGTGTGTGTGAGTATGTGTCAGACAGTAGGGTATGCAGACGTCCCCAAACCTGTCCAATGCCGAGCGTGTTCACCCACACACACTGTTGTCTCCTCAGCTCGGCCCTATTTATCAGCCCTCACCTGTCGTCTCCTCTGACTGGCTCAGCCCGCTCACCTCTAACAGCCCCACGCTGTCAGGCACGAGGGCGGAAGCTCAGGCCCGGGGTCCGTTTCCACGGAACCCGTCAGTGTCATTACTGCCACGGCAGGGCTGAGCGCGGAGTCGGCGGCGGCTGACAGCAGGCGGAGGGGGACGAGGGGAAACGAAAACAGCATAACACTCGACTGAACCCGAATCCGCGTCTGGCCCGTGGGCCTCCGGGCTGACGGGGATAATTAGCTCAGCCCACCACCAACTCCTCTTCTTCTTCTCCTCCCTCCCCTCACCTCCCCTCCGCAGGTCGGCCCGGCTCTGGACACCTTCCGTGATCCGGCTGCTCGGGAGAAGGCGAGGAGCGCGCACTTCTCCGACGGCGTGGCGCGCCGGGGACGTCTGGGCCATGGCACCTACGCCGTGGACTGAGGCGGCGCCGGGAACACAAACAGCCTGTCTGACAAAGACAATCAAATAAATCCATATCCTCATACACACCTCATGTCTGAGTAGCTGCATTTTATTCCCTGTGTGTGTGTGTGTGTGTGTGTGTGTACAGCGGCATATTTTTACTACATTTACCTCTGACCTTTACTCCTCTAGCATACTCAATCCACATCAAATAAAAAAGAACGGGTTAAAATGTGGTTCATCTTCACCGACTCCTCTATATTACATGAAATGAAATGTAATAATGTTATAATCCTTCAATTCGGATAAACTGAGGAATTATGCCTAAATGTACATCATAAGTGAGATATAGATACATAGAATTTAGTTTTGTGTTGGGGGGGGGCAGAGGACGGTGTGTAGGTGGGTGGGGGCGTGTTTTTACGCGTCTCCGCCCCCCCAAAGCCGCGTCCAGCCAATGGGCGCCCGGCGACACCTTTAAAAGCCGCTCCAGCGCGCCCGTGGGTGCTCGGTGCTGGATCGCGTGGCCTGACCTGTCCGTGGTGCTGAAAGGGAAGTGGGCTTCCTGCGGGACGCGTGGGAGCTGCTGAGGAGGATGTAGCTCGGGACCCGGAGAGGATGCCGCTGCTCACTCTCTAGTGGGTCCGGGACGCAGGACATGCCCACGAGGGGACCGCCCAGCCGCCGCTGCTGAGACCCCGTTTCCGGTGCGACGATGATGATGGAGGTGTCCGCCAGCGGACCGAGTTTCGGGATCGACTCCCTGCTGTCCCACCGCCCCGCCGACGAGTGCTGCTCCCCCGCGGGCGCGGCGAGTCCCGGGTCCGAGCTGGACAGCGACTGCTCGCCCCCGCCGTCGCCGCCGCCCGCGCAGGTCTCCCAGCCGCGGACTGTCACCTCCTCCTTCCTGATCCGGGACATTCTGGCGGACTGTAAGCCGCTGGCGGCCTGCGCGCCCTACTCCAGCAGCGTGGGCGCCGCGCGCGACGGGGACGTGGACTATCTGGACAAAACCCACAGCGATTCCTCCTCGGATAGTGAATGTAAGGGTAAGAAGCGGCGCGATGTCTCTGTTCTCTGCTTTAAACTTGTGGAATGAAATAGCCGAAGTTCGTGTAAAGTAAATTCAAGTAAAGAAGTGAGTTTAATTAGTGAAAAAGTTGTTAAAAAAAAAAGTTGTTAATCGACGGGACGGGAATTGTACTGACGATGCAGAAACAACAGTGATCGCGTTAAATAATAATAAAAAAAACAACAATAGTACTACTACTAATAATAATAATACTAAAATAAGTAGTTAAAACAATTCAAATAAAAATGTAGTATTATCAGTATAATTATTAACATCATCATCAGTACCCCGAGAAATGAAGGCTGAATGACGATGATGAGGATGATGATGTCTTCATCATCACCTCGTGGCGAGCATCCGTACATATTACATCACGCGAACGCGCGTTTTTATTATTATTATTATTATATTAATAATAATAATAATACATTATGAGGCTGGGTGCTGATGATAACTCTGCCCGCCGCCAGTGAAAGACGAGGCGGAGCGCCAGATCTCCAGCAGCCGCGAGAGTCCCGCCGCGCGTCTGAAGAAGCCCCGCAAGGCCCGCACCGCCTTCACCGACCACCAGCTCGCCCAGCTGGAGCGCAGCTTCGAGCGCCAGAAGTACCTGAGCGTGCAGGACCGCATGGAGCTGGCGGCGTCGCTCAACCTCACCGACACGCAGGTCAAGACGTGGTACCAGAACCGCAGGTCGCTCCGCCGTTCTTTCTCATCACTGTTATTATCAGGAATAACGGGACTGTGTTTATATAGTATATATATGTATATATAGTATGTGTATACACACACACACAGATTTTTTTAGCTTGACTAAATAGTAACAATATATATAGTATGTAGTATATAACAGTATATTCAGTATGTAACAGTATATAATATATTCTATATATACACACACTGATTTTTTTTTAGCTTTACTAAATAGTAACAGTCCCAGTATTACCGATAATAAATGTGTGTATGTACGTATATATATATATAAAAAGAGAGTTTTTTGTGTGTGGGGTTTAAAAAGCGGCATTTCACCAAATTCTTTCTGCAAAAAAAGTAGAAAAAACATTTACCCATAAATAATACAGGTCTGTATTTTGTATGAATAATTTAGTTACACTTCAGTAATTAGACTATTGCTGCTGTTATTAATTATTTACCCGTAAATTGGCTTTCTGCTGAGTGACAACAGACGGGGATTTATTAACCAAGAGAGAAATTTTAAAGGAAATGTTTTTATATTGATATAAATCTATATTTATTTTGATTTTTTATTTTCCAGGACGAAGTGGAAGCGCCAGACCGCAGTGGGCCTGGAGCTGCTGGCCGAGGCGGGCAACTTCTCGGCCCTGCAGCGGATGTTCCCGTCTCCCTACTTCTACCCCCCCAGCCTGGTCTCCAGCCTGGACCCCGCAGCCGGTCTGTACCTCTACCGCGGCCCGTCCGCCGCCCCGCCGCCCCTCCAGCGCCCGCTGCTTCCCAGAATCCTCCACGGCCTCCAGGGCGCGGCCGACGCTCCGCCGCCACCTCCGCCGCCGCCGCCGGCCCTCTCGTCCCTGACCGCAGTGCTGCCGCGTCCGATTCCGCAGCGGTGACCGGAGCTCCTCAGGACCGCGCCGCGCCGCACGGTTCTTCATCCACAAGGCCGGACTGGCGGAGCTGCTGGACGCTTTTCTCCACGCCATTAAAACAGGAGAAGAAAAAACGTACATACACCAAGTTTACTCGTCATGTTGTAAAAATGATAACAGTACTCATAATAAGAATGCACACGGTTACAACGAATTTAAATTATTATTATTATTATTATAGTGCATTTTATTAAAGCCATTGTGATGACTCTTTAAAAATAAAGCACATTGATTTTCTGCCTGTTTTACTCGTTTTATAACAAACTGTTCGACAAGAAAAAAATCTTCGTGAAACAGAGTAAAATGTTTTGATCCAAAATATCGATTTATTATTATTATTGAATAACTTCCACGCGCAATTACAAACTACAATAGAAATCGTTACTTTAATTTAGTTTTCAGCGTCGATTTGTATTATTTATTTTTCTGAGAATGTTTTATAGAATAATTTCGAAGATAATATAGGATGCACTGTTATCAATATAAAATAAAATAAAACTTCAAAGAAATAATATTTCCCAGACAGAACAATTTTTAGTTTTAGAAATATCTAGAACATTTTATTAAATATATTTTTTAGGAAAAAAGCACAAAGGAAACCGTTTTTCAAGCTACTAAATCATAAAATATTTGAAGTAAAACGAAAGTCCAACAGAAATGGAAGAAGTTGCTTGTTATTTTATTTTTTTTATATATATATATCGTTTTTTACTCTTCTACTCTCTTGTGTTCGCGGCTCTAAATTTCTGGAAGTGTTGGTCAGGAGGTCTCGGCCAAAACCGCGAGAGCAGCTGGCGACCGAGCGGGACGCGGCGTGACGTGGCGCGGCGCGGCGTGACGGGACAGCTGGTGGGCGTGCGGCGGCGGGACGGGACTCGGCGCCGAGTGCAGCGCCGCTTTTACTCAACACCCTCACGGCTCCTCATACCTCCGCAAGCCGCTAAACGAGTCTGATCTTTAGATCAGGCCGTCATCTGCTGCTGCAGCAGGAACACGTGGTGTGTGTGTGTGTGTGTGTGTGTGTGGCACGTTTCAGACTCCTGGATGCTGTCGGTTCAGGTCACACGATCCACAATTAAGAGCCTCGTTTAACCGACTAGGAAGTGTCTCCCTCGAAAAAAAGTTCCTCATCTTGCAAACAAATGTCATTTTTACACACATGTAAGTTTTCTGTGTGAGGACCTGAGGTCATGAGTACTATGTGGAAGTACCCCAATAAGTCCATCCCAGTCGATAACAACGTGACCCCGAATATCAATGACATCTTTAGAATTTGTTAATAACTTCATAGGAGTTTTTCCCCCTAATATTGACGAGAATTGTGTGAAATCTAAATGCAAATTACAAACGTACCATTCTTGAGGCCTATATTCAACCTTATTCAGTTTAAATGTAAGTTTATAACTGCCTAAAAGATCATTTAAAATTGAAACAAGAATAACAATAATATTATTTTACTCAATTTTTATTTAGAATCTAAAAACAGTTAGTTTTAATATGCACATCTGTGGTTACACACATTGTAAAATACATCTGGAACAAATATCTGATGGACACACAAAATGTCCCCATAAATCCCATTTTTGTTTTACGAGCTCATGGCGTCTGCGGCCAGGTTGCTGAAGTCGTCCACCAGTCGACCCATGCAGACCTTCACTGGTGGTCTTTACTGCAGGTGCAACCGCTGCTTTCCTTGGACCATCAAGATCTACCAGTCATCCTCATGCCATAGTCCTCTCCTCCCGATCACTGCCCATTTTCTTCTTCTTCTTCTTCTTGGTGTTGGAGGTGGCACCGTTGCCATATTCAGAGCGCAGGAGGTTGGCCACTCTCTCTCTGTTGCTCAGCTTCTTCACTGACCTGAGAGGCACAGATTTTAAGACAACATTTTATTATAAAAACTGCAAAGAAATAAGTTGATAAATAAATAATGAGAGAGAGAGAGAGAGAAACCAACACACAAAGATATAATGCTACCTCTATTCAGATCAGGGGTCTTTAAGGGGGCCATAAGAAAACAAGCACTTTGCCATAATTGCAAATCTTTAGTGATGCAGATTAATGAGCGGCAATAATGACTGTCACAACAGGAAAAGCAGAGAAGGGTCCAGAGTCTCTTAATCTGGCGATAAGGGATGCCGTCGTGCTGCCGTCAATAGCAGACGTGTTCCCCACAGCAGGTGCCAGTGTACAAGCAGGCGATACGTTTCTAATCAATATCTCTGAAACCCTCTTCAGCCCCCGGGGGAACTCTGACACCAGGCTGGATGCACTTCTCACCACACACACCCACACACACACACACAGTCAGTTCCCAGGCTAATCCTCACAGCACTGGTCAGTCCCCAGAGTTGTCCGGTTATTAAACTGTTTACCAATACGCTCTGCGGGGACGCCTATAGCTCCAATGGAGCATGTGCAGCCACCGCCCCCCCCCCTGCCAAGCTGTTAAATGAGGGTCTTTGTTCAACTGAATCGCTATAAATAAACTATTACCAAATTGTAAACCCTCAAACTAAACATATACACCAATAAAAATATATTTCAGCAGCTGTTAGATTAGTTAAAACATTTTTAGATTGTAGTTAACTTTTTAGTTAACTACTAAAATCAGCATCCAAATACACACCAGACAGGTATTATAGATGTGCTGTATTCATGATGCATCACGCTGTACACATTTATGAGGGTAGTAACCACGGTTCCCTGCAGCACGGCGCTCTGTGCAGGTTTGTGCGGATCTGTGAGTGGTGAAGTGTGTCACACCTTTTGCAGTCAGGTTTCTAAATGAGCAAGCTGGTTTCATATTGGCAAAGTGTGTGTGTGTGTGTTTTCTGTGTATGTTTACGTTTGTTTGGTATAATCAGCTCATTAGTGGGTTCCTGCCTGGACATGGACAGTGTGTGTGTGTGTGTGTGTGCGCACCACAGACACCCGTAATGAAGACTCCACTGAGAGGAGAAGAGACTCCGTACTGAAGCCTGAGTCTGACAGGCTGGGAGGGAAGGAGGGAGGTCAGACAACCGGACCACTCGGCCGTATAATACCGAGTTACTGTGTGTTTAGCGACGGGGCCGCGCTGATAGAGACGTCAGGCCCCGAGATTGGGTTGCTGTCACAGCTGACAGCCGGCGATGTTTTTAGGGGCCCGTCGGCTGCGCGCAGCTGTGGGGTGACATGCTAGGTGCGTGCTGCAGGAGCGCCGGGGCAAACCCGCTGGGACCGGTCCCATTGTCCCGCTCCGCGGGCCTCGTTCGCAGGTCCTCCGCCGGGTCACAGTGCCAATTATCGCTGGTTAGAGTCAGACACGCACCGCGGAGAGGAGTCAATACGACACCGCAGGAAGGGGTCTGGGGAGCCCCGACACACGGGCCTGAGAACAGGATAAAAATCGAGTGGGGGCCCTTCAGGGGTCAAGTGAGCCATGAATCACCAGAAAGTGTCCCCTGACTGCAATGTTTTTATTTCTCAGCAGTCAGGTTAACAGCGGAAAAATCAGGCAAAAAAAATTGACAGGAAACATTTAGAGCTCAGTTTTTAAAGCACTATTAGGGATAATTCACTAATATCAAACAGAAGACAAGAAATATAAAAGCCAAATGTGACAAAACACTGAGTGGAAGGTCCTGTCTCCTTCAAAATTCCTTAATTTTCATTAGCTTGCCTTTAAAAAAAAAGGAAAAGAAATCCATCTTCAGTCATAGACATTTCTCAATGCCCCCCCACCCTGTTCCTGGACTACGATACACTTCCAGCTGGCCTCATAAATAATATTAAAACAAGCTGGTGGATCAGTCTAATAAACAGCATCTCATGTCCTTTTCACTCGGCAAATTAGTTTCATGGCATAATACAGAGCACCGCCACGAAAGCTCTAAGATGTGGAAGCCAGAACACATTTCCTGTCAGGGTTCTGCGCACACGCGCCGAATACACACTGGTGCATTTGTCCCGTGTTGTAAAAAAAATTACCCACCGTAACATCTGAGGGCTGATTTACAGAACAGAGACCTGCCGATGACTGAACAGAGACGGCATCCTAGTGAAGAACTGCGACGCGCCGACAGCCACGCGCCGAAGAACAGAGACGTGCGATGGAACGAGTCAAAGCCTTTTTTAAACTCTTCCCTCTCGATTAAATTGCTCGTGCCATAAAACCACATCTTCAACAGATTCAGTCGGAGATCCTACCTAACAGCATGTGACGTTTTCTTCTGGAGAGACGGCCGAGCGCAGACACTTTCAAGTGCGTCTTTACAAAGAGCAGGTATAAAAAGAAAAAAGGATGAAAGAGGACAGGAGATTATGCTGCAGCAGACAAAGGTACCAAAGAGCTGCTCGCGGCCAGATGTTGGATAAAAGCGATTCCACCATGTAGCCTGATGAAATGACGACAGCGTCTCAAGAATTAAGTCTATATTCACGAAGATTGTGTAATTAGCCCCAGATTTGATATAATAGGCAAGAACGAATGATGCTGAAATTGCCCTGTCCAAACAGAGGAGCCATGAGGACCTGGGGGAAGAGATGCAGCTCGAATGCGGTTAATTAGCACCGCACAGAGTGACCACACAGCCCTGACAGGCCGGTCTGGACGCGGTCATGGCAAGCCCCCGTCAGGCTGAGGCATGAACCCTGACCCTCGGGGAGATGGGGGCGATGACCACTAATAATTGGTCAGGTGAGGGAGGCCTGTGGCGGGCCCCGCGTGTTGCAGACACCACCACCACCACCACCACCATTTGTTTAGCGCCGGCCCACCTGTGGTCCCAGCCGGAGAACAAACCCTCCTCACCTCCGAATGCAATCGGCCCGGTCCAGGCGCTGCAGAATGCCTGTTTATCTCCCCGCTGACGGGGCTTCACTGAAGAATGTGATGGTTTGTGTAACGGGGAGAAAAAACGCGGGAGGGGAGGCGGAGGAGAGATTCGTGCCAAAGTGGAGGATGGCGAGACGTTGGGAGGGGAGGGGCGAGGGCAGGGCATTAGTAAAGCTTCAGGGGAGAGGGTGGATGGAGACTGATCTATGACTGCGGCAGGGTCGCGGCTGGACATGACCTGGCAAGTCGGCCATACTCACTGACGGGGGGGGAATAATCAGAAAAAAAAAAAAAAGCTCCGTAAACTGTGAGATCTCTCATTACATATAGACAATAGAATCTCTTTTCAGTGAAAAATAATTCACAATTTACACTATTCCATACACCAGGAAGTTTTTGCTTCTGAATTTCCCAGGTCATGTGACACTATAATTGATAATATAAATTAAGGTAGCATACCTTACATGATCCTTTATCCTCTTTCAGCTATGAAACCCTTTAAGATTTTTGTGATAATGTTGTGATAATTATACTCTGGATTATCTGGATCTGGAGGTGGTCACAGGGGTTCTGTGATTTTCTTGCTCTTTTAAATACTCACATGAGCTGTGTACAAAAAAAAAGTATGCAAATTGTTCAGAATACCGTTTCTCCTTGTTCTTGGTCTTGTCCTTTGCTCCGGGTCTCTTTGTTGCTTTGGTCACCAAGCCCTGGGGGGCGTCCCTGAGGCCAAAGCTCTTGGCCGCATGGCCCAGATGGAGGCTGCGGATGTGGAAGATGTGCTTCGCGCTGGAGGGGTAGGTGGTGTACGCCCGCAGGAAGGACTGCAGCGCTGCACACACACAGACGGAGAGGAACAATTCTAGATCGCCTGGCACACACGTCCACACACACCCACTGCATGATGGATTATGCTTGTGCTTTAAGATGTCAGGTGTTCTGAAATTCTCAAATTTAATTGGCTTCGGCTTCCAATGTTCAGGTTCCACATTAAAACAGAAATTACTGGTTAGTCCTGCCATTTTGTCAGTGTGGTTTTATTACTACTAGTGCATCTTAAATCAATAAGGAAGCCATTAAAACCAGTCCAGGTTTCGCCATTTTAAACTTGAACTGCTGAAGCCAGGTGAGCTTTAGAATTTTTACAGATTTCTTCCAGTAGAATAATAATAAAAATGTTTTATGGATTCAGCTTCAGCTGTTGAAATAAAAGTAAATAAACGATTTCCGCTTCAAGGGAAGTAAAATGTGCTGCAAACACAAGAGAGAACCAGCAGGTCAATTCATCCAGTCGTTCCCAGTCTCTCTGTTAGTTTAGACTTTGATGTAGTTCTGTACGAGAAACCGTGCACACATTTTTTTTTTTCGCTTCCCTTTCCCCCCTCTTTTTCCGTTGCACAGATGTTTCTGTGCTGGAGCTCTGCTGAAGCCGCCTTTGGCGTGTGATGCCGAAGGAACAAACCTTTCTTGGCTGTTTGCACCGAATCCTCGCTGGCGTGAACAACGTTCTCAAAGTCGCTCTGTAGAACTGTAGCTCTCTCGCGAAGTTCCTGCTCCAGGGCCTGTGCAGACTTTTGTAAAGTAATGGGGAAAGAAAAAAATATGCTCACAAAAGGTTTTTTTTTTTTTTTGGAAGAGTGATAAAGTGTCAAAGGAAATCGCACACCTTCATACTGGAATATATTGCTGAGTTTGCTACTAGATTTTGAGTTTGGGAGAATTGCCAAATTCTACCAAAAATATAAAATTAAATCCCATCATATATCCAGTAAAACAAACCCTGATGTAAAGTGCACATTAACTTGTTTATTTGGAAAAAAAAAAAAAAAATGATGAAATCAAGAAATAAAATTCAGTAATATTCAGTTGTTTTGAGACACAGGTAAAGTGACACAGAGCCATATGCTCCAGTGTGGTGCATTGTTATTATATTGTCTCTGCAGGCCATTTCTGACCTCCTGACCCCTGCGCTGAGACGTAACCATGAGAGAGCATTAAAGAGGGCACCCCGCCGGCCGCCCACTCTGAGCAGCACATTAAATGAGGATTAGGGCTGGCTGAGAATTAGGAGGCGTTCTCCCTCTATTGTGCTGGGCTTTCAGGGGTGGGCAGACAACAGAGAGACTGTACAAGAGAAGGAGGGGGGTGGAGAGAGGGGACGAGAGACAGAGTGGGTCGGAGGGGGTGGTCATTAGCTGGTACCTTATTGTTCCACTTCCCTCGACCTTTAAAACGCTCGTCCTTCATCAGGACGGAGAGCAGGGTCTCCATCTTCATCTCCGACAGGCTGTAAGACAGAGAAAAAAAAAAAAATTAAGTCGGAAATTAGGGATACAGTGACAAACCACCGTCTGACTAATGACTAATTAGGAGTGTTTATTAGTCAGAATGCTATAAACCCAGCAACTCCAATTCAGACAATAGCCGTGTTGACGTGAATGTGCCATTATCAGTCTAATTACACCAATTGGAGCGCAATTATCATTTAGCACAATATTTTAATTGTGAGGCTGGTTTGCTAGTGGAAGGTAAGACATTAATTTGAAAATAGTGCTTAATAGTCATTCAAAAGATGATGTTATAAATGATGATGTTTTATATATTTAAAACACCTCTGTCAGGCTGGACCGTTCTGATCACGCTTTTGGATTTAAAAGATTGAGATGAACAGTGCATTACAAGCCGGCTCATCAGGAGGAAAGACTCTCTCACATATAATATTCTGAGAACGCACGTCCATCTAAATGAAGGATTCATTTGCTTTTTTGTGTGCGGAATAACTCTCTACATGCCCAGAGTGTGCGCAGCCTCCGATTTCCCTCGATACACCGAGGTAAAGTCAGGTGATTTTCTCTGACAGCAAACATCTCTGCCTCCGGCTTCTGGTCCCGCGTGAAAAGCCGGGTGTGAGAAATTGTCCGGTGAGGCGCTGCCGCATTAACTGTGGTGGTAAGTGAGATGCGCTCCGCTCCGTCTGTCAGATTTCTCTCTTTTCACGGCGGCGGGACACGATGCCGCGCGATGGCACTCGCTGGCTGTGCTCGCCGGCTGCCTGCGCGGATCTTCTCCGTAATCCATCAGCGCCGCTCTCCACTGCTCGATCGCACACTGAGATCTGGAGCGCAGGCAAGATGGGCCTGATCACCTTCCAAAACCGCGCATCATCAGAGGAGACGATGATTATACAGGTGAGGGGGGACAATTCGTTTCCGGGACATTTTTATTCAGCTGCACCTCATAAGGCTTACCGAATGGTGCCAAAATAAAAAAATATATATATATTATTTGTGGGCTAGTGCAATAATTCTAGTAATGTACGCAATTATTTGGCAACAGAGGAACAGTTCCGTCCGCGGGCCGTCACCGATACCTGAACACTCGGCGACTGGACACACACACACACACACACACACACACACACACTTCTCTATGTTTAGGATGTTTTATCTATTATTACACTGTACCATCGCACAGCAATGTTCACATTATTTCTACTTTGCACCTTGCATTGCACTCATTTCACTTCTTCTGCTATATGTCATGTCTTCAATGTTATTTTTGCACTGCCTGCATCACGTTTGCACTTTCTGTAGCTCAGTTTGTCTCTGTCGCACACGTACAACTTTATGTCAGTCCGGAACTATGTTTAAATGTTATATGTAGCACCTGGATTGTTTTGTTTCACTATGTACCATCTAGCCTGTATGTAGCTGAAATGACAATAAAGCTCAACTTTAACCTGAACTTGAGTTGATCTACCAAACCCAATTTTTGGCATAAAACTACATGAAACTGTCCGGTCGACCGTAACCCAGAACCTGGACGGTCTGGCACAGATTGAGTGTGGAGGGATGCTGACAGCACACCTGATACTGTGACTGGCCAGGACGTCCATGTAGGCCACCTCGGATGGGGTGAGGAAGAGGAGGCTGCAGCCACGGGTGCCAATGCGAGCGGTGCGGCCCACGCGGTGCACGTACTCGGCTACGGAGCAGGGGGGGTTGTACTGTGGATGTAAATCAGCCATTAATAAACAAAACCATTAGAACAAGGACACATATCTCAAAACTCACAAACGCTTCCTGTTACTACTGTGTTCCTGAGCAAGACACTTAACCTTAAGCTGCTCAAGGGGGTCTGTAATTGGTTGCTCTGGATGTGTATTGATCTACATGTCTTGTAATGATATTGTGAAGCACAAGCAGTCTTACAATAACATCTTTTAAAATGGAAGGTGTTCATTTGTCCAAAAGAAGTCAAAATTGAATGGAAAGAAGAGACTTTTTTTTTTACCTGAACAATCCAGGTCACCTGTGGCAAGTCCAGCCCTCGTGCAGCAACATCCTTTGGAATAAAACAGACAATTGTAAGATGCAGGTACAGAAGGGTCACTTCCTGTGATCCCTCGCCGTGCTTTTTAACATTTCATCGCCCCACTTGCACTGACAGGTCAGGCTCAGGGCCAGAGCAGCAGCACACAAAACAAAGTGAGCGGAGTAAACCAATCCTTCCTCTGGTGCTGGTGAGACACCTGATAGTTGATGGGACGCGGCCCTGTTAATGTCTTTATGAATAACTGATAGAGGGACAGAGGGTTGCGATGGAGAAGCCGAACCCTTCTGTCCGTCACTCTGCAGTTGGACAGAGCCGCCTGGACGTCCTGGTGTGTGCCACCGTACCGGCCGCCAGTGCAGATGGAGGCCGGCACCGGACGCTGCCAGCCTGTCAGCCACATTAAAACAACTCATTTATTCACTGGGTGATTCAACAAAGTGACTGGGTCACTACTGCCCAATCTCGATTTGCATCTCGGTTTAATCTCAAGAACACCGGTCATTCTGTAGCATTTCTTGTAGCATGCCAATCAAATTGAGTTTATTCTGAATCTGAAATGTTTGATGCTTCAAGACCTAACAAGATACATTCACAAGAGAACCAAAACTCTAAAATATAAAAAAAAAAAAAACTTAATAAATTGTAAACCCTTAATCATTTTGGCATAGGTATTTCAACAAGAGATTTTTTACTTGATGTGGGACAAAAAAAAAAAAATGAGGGAAGGTGACAAGACACCGCTGTGCAACCTTTCACATGAGGTGAGCTTCTCAAGAAGGCCAAGGCTGTGGACTAAGACCCTGGCCTGGCAGCTGCAGTCTCAGTAGCCTGGGGAGCTTTTAGACAGATGCCAAAGATAACAGAGGCTGGCACTCCCTCAGGCCCCGCTGCCCTTTCCTCACACAGCTGGGACACACACGGTCCGTCCACCCAGTCCGAACCTGTAACCTGTCTGCCAGTATAGGGCCAAGGCTGGCGGCAATATTCCTTTAATTACTTACTGTGCATATGAGGACACCACTTCGGCAGTGGGAAAATTCCTGAAACACGTCCATTCTTTCCTATTAGGGAAAAAGAAATTCATGATTTATTAGGGTAGTGAAAGTGTTACGTTTTTGGTTTAAACAAAAGTATGAGGCTGGGAATTTGAAACAGTTCAAGACCAAAGAAAACCACAATTTCTTTAAAAACTGTCACTGCATTACAGACAATTTTGAGGATGAGCTCAGTTCTAGAGGCTGTTTTGAGCGCCTCTTCCTTTAACAAAATATACATTTATTAGGGAACATTGCCTGTTCCTATTTGCATTAAATAGAACTTCTACAGTATCAGTTAAGAAGAAAACTGCAGGATTGGATCTTGTGTAAATAGCAAACACACTGTTGAGAAAAGTGCACACTTATCACTAAACTCTCTGAAAGGCTCTTTCCCAGTCAGCCGAACACAATCTGTTCCGATTTCGGTAACAGATGTGTGTCTCCTGCAGTCCTCTTCATCGGAGGAGACACAGAAGGCCCAGAATGCGCTGTCCCATTACCAAACACATCCATAACAGCTCTACAGGCACATTCTGGCTCTGGCCTGTCCTCTTTAATATCTAACGAGAATGGGGCAGCTTTGGACGCCAGCCTCCAGAGCCCCGTTCCCCCAGAAGTGCCATATGGGCTGGCCAGTTCATCTCCATTAGCATCGCTGAGGTGGAGGTGAATGCTGAGGACGGCCAGTGGCTGCCTGGAACTCCCCTGGCACTGCCACAGGGCATGGCCTGCTCGCCACCAGCTGGCCCTGGACAACCACGCCCCTCGTGGCATGCCGAGCCTGTCCTCTACCACTGGCGTCACCCAGAGTTACTTTATGGGCCCATCGTGCAATGCTTATGAGAAACAACTGGCCAATTACACCTCCTCACCTCCTGCTTCATGTTCCCGTGCAGACGGAGAAAGTTGAGGGCAGAGTGATGCTTGAGCGTTGTGGAAGCGTCCCGTTGGCCACAAAGAACCGTGGTGAAGAGCGTGCACAGGAACTCCACGACCTCACAGCTGGACACAAACACAATCAGCTTCTGGCCTTTATCAAACTGTGGACAGACAAGACAGAAAGACAATCAGCCAAAATATTCACGTGTCCAGGGTTGGTCCTTCCTGCTGGGACACCTACAGCAACAGCATTTAATCAGACATTTAAAACTGGACCATGTGACTCTAAAGTGACTCAAGTCCCAGGAGACAAACTCTGGGACACTCATCACCGGGTGCAGGTAATTAAAATACAGTATATAATCAGAATGGGGCTTGATTGCTAGTTTAGGTAAAGACCTTGTCAGGATTTATTATTTATGTAAATAATAGATGAAACAAGAAATAAGGGCTTGATAACTAACTTAGTTAGTTTCTCTTCTTCCTATCAATTTATGTAAATGCTTCAACCTTACACCAGGAAACCAGCCCTGCACTTTAGCGCCACTTTTAGAACACTGCTTGTGTCTTATGATGCAATGTTGTCTTTATTTATGCCATTTATTGCAGACCCTCACCTTACATTTTGACAAGATAAATGCCGCCAGGCAGACAAGGCGCAGCTTGCTGGGTACGACCACTGCGTGCTGCTGCAGGTTCTCAGGCACGGCAAAGCTGTCTGCCTGTTGTCCGTCCTCTGCTTTGGCCACCGTGATTTTGGATAATGTGGCTCGGCTTTCTTCAGGGATCTCTGACACCTGGATGCTGACTGGATCTTTCATGCTGATGCTAGCTAGTCGGGACAATCCTGAAGCGGAGACAACTTTGGATTAGTTGACTGTCCCCATCAGAGCCACCCCATATAGACAGGACAGATTAAGATGGCGTATGGCTGTCAGGTCTCTGCAAAGGAGGCATTTTCAAAACACAGCTGATGGTGGGTTAGCTGGGCAGTCCCTCTGCCACTCCCCTGACTCGTGCCCACCAGTGGGAGTATCCAGTGGAGACTAGGCGAGGCTCTGAATGAGAACAACACCTGTCAGGTCCACCTGCACAGCTGATGGTAAAATAAGCCCACAGCACAGGGCCTCCACAGGCAGTAATGACTTCTAATCCCTCATGTGCCGCCCCAGAGGGCATTTACACACAGAAACGCACACACAGACATCATGTGAGTGTCCTAGGGACAGTGAGACTACAGTACACTGGAGACATGGTGAGCTGATCTCATGCTTTTGATAACAGTGCCATGCTTTAATTTCACTTCATTACCATGACCATGTTCTGCCACTAACACATAAATTCTTAATTTTGTATAGCAAATATGGTCTTGCACACTAACAACATGAACAGGTAAAAAGACAAACACACAGGCATCCAGAATGTCAAGTTACAACAGTGAACCTCAAATTGTAACATTGATTATTTGATTATAGTGGAATGTGACACCCCATATCCAACCAGCCTTAAGTACTACCGTTTTACGAAACCAATTGAACATGACACCTAAATTATACTTACATTGTATGTTCAACAACCAGACAACATCTCTAAATGTACATTTGTAATGTTGTCTAATATTGTCTCATGCAGCCAGTGTGTGCACCTCACCCTCAGTGAGTGTGGCAGACAGGAGGACATTCTGTCTGGATGGTCCATTGGCATTGATGGCGTTCAGTATTACGGTCAGGTCCTTCTCAAAGCCAAGATCTAGAATCCTGCACACAATCAACAGAGAACATCTGACAGTGTATTTTACAAAAATGGTGATTCAAGGTCAGTACACGGGACGTTTGAAGCACAATTCAACAAGGTAGAATTTAATGTGAAGAAAATCAAAATTAAAAGAGCAAGCGTTTTAAGGGTTCGAACTCGATTATCGTCTCGGCCTGATGATTGTTTGCTGCTGCCCGGTGCTGAAAGGCAGTGGGGAGAAAGGACACTGGGCCAGTACATTTATCACTGCATGTAATGTGTTTTGATTACCACCGAAATGGAGGCTGGGGCAGTGAAATGCGCACAAAGCATGTTGGTACAGTCGTGTTGGCTGACAACTGCTGCAACAATGTTGGGTTGAGGCTTTTAAAAAGCTGTAATTGTTGGGCTTGGGTCTAACTTTTAAGGCCCGATTAAAGCTGTAATCCATGGCCGCATCCACTTGGTGACGGGTCACACACTGCTCCCCGGGCGCCTGTCATGGCTGCCCACTGCTCACTCAGGGTGATGGGTTAAATGCAGAGGACAAATTTCACTGTGTGCACCGTGTGCTGTGCTGCTGTGTATCACATGTGACAATCACTTCACTTTAAAGCATGGGGACCTGCTCACCTGTCGGCCTCATCTAGAATTAACCAGCGGACCGCACTGAATGCTATGCTCAGTGTGTTTTTAATGTGGTCCACCAGTCGGCCTGGGGTCGAGATCAGAATGTTTATCCCCTTTCTCAGTCTGAAAGTAAAACCAAAGCAGATAAGCATATCTATAATAATCATAAAACATGGCTAACACGGTCACTGTCAAGCACGAGAAATGAATCAGACAGGTACACAGGTATTACCTGGCCTTCTCTGCTTTCCTTTTCTCCCCTCCCATCAGCACCCCAGGGACTATCCAGGTGAAGGGCTAGTGTCAGAATACGAATTCCAGGTTTAAAAACATTTGCAAACCATTGGCTAATTATTTGTCTGTATATGCATTATTTCCCCAAATTATTCATTTCCGTGTATGTAATTTATTCATGAGCACAAGGTTCATTTCCATAAATCACCTTACCTTGAGAAGTTTCTGGAAGATTTCAAAAGTCTGTTTTGCTAGCTAAAAAATAAACATGAATTAGAATTTTTGTGCATGGTGGAACATTCTCAATGGCTTGGTTCAAACAGGGAAATCTGAATTTTTACAAAATCCACATTCCACAACAATCTTTAAAATTATACATCACTGAATCAGTGAAATTATTTCAGAACCTACCTCTCTGGTAGGGACCATTATAACAGCCAGAGGTCCATCTGAACGCTGCAACAAAACAAGACTTTATTGTATGGAACCACGAATGTAAAGGACACTCACAGCACACACAGTGCAGATTGAAATTACCTTTATTTTAGGGTCCGCTGCTTGCAAAGACTGTACAACTGGAACACCATAAGCTAATGTTTTTCCTGAATGGGGACAGAATGCATAAATGGTTACCATCTAAACAATTCACAATCTTACAGGCGCCATGTGACTTAGGTCAGGGCAAAAACTGTGTTGAGCTCTGCACTAGGAAAGCCCACAAAGCAAGAAATGAAAAAGAAAGGCAGAAAGACAACAAACCGGATCCAGTTTGTGAGCGCACCACAGCATCTTTTCCAGCCATGAGCACTGGAATTGTCTGTCTCTGCACACTAACAAAATATACATAAATCGGACAGATACTTTTATAACATCTAAGAAGAAAATGCATTAAAGAACTCAAACAAAAATCCAGATCTATACCTGGTCATACTTGTCACATGAAGCACCTTGTCCAGAGTTGCCAACTGAAACATGGAAAGAGGAAAATATTAATAAACTAAAAAAACAAGCATGAATGGAAGAATACAAGCACCTCATACCAGATGTGGGTGTAGGTCCAGCGCCTCAAAGGAGTCGCTCGTGAAAACTTTCTCCTTAACCTGAGTGACAGCAGGACTGAAATGACAAAAACCATACTTTATTACTGCAAACGTGCCGCCTACACTGTAAAACAAGACAGACAGGACAGAAAGTCCTGAAAAGCACACTCGCCTATGAACCAGAAGACCCAGGTTCAAATCCCGCTTACTACCATTGTGTCCCTGAGCAAGACACTCAACCCTAAGTTGCTCCATGTGGGGGACTGTCCCTGTAACTACTGATTGTAAGTCGCTCTGGATAAGGGTGTCTGATAAATGCTGTAAATGTAAATATGTCGAAACTGTCCCTTAAGAAATTAAATGAACACTTCAGATCAAGTTCACACCCCTGGAACAGCATCATCATCATCATCATCATGACCGGCCTACCTATGGATGTCTGGGACATCCGGATTGTTCCTGAAAAGGGACGACGTCTTAATGAACGGCCTGTCCGGTCCTCTCTGTCCATCGCGGTGTCTGTCTGTGGTTCTCACATGGGACTTCCCGACGGCTGAGCGTTGCTGTCGTCCTTCTCCTGCAGGACTCGGCGTGGTGTTCTTCTGGGGGCCGAGGACGCCGGGGGTTCTCCTCCGTTTCGCCCCGGGAACTTCGCGAATCCCGCCGTCTGCTCTCCGTTTCCCCGCTTTCTGCAGCCCAGACGACACTTGTCACGAATGCACGTCACACGTAGAAGTACGCGTCCCAATAAATACTTTTAAACGAGCATCTCGTACCGCCGCCCGTCCGTCCCGAGACGACAGCCGAGAGCCGAAAAAAGCGGCACTGGACGAGATGTTGATACACAGCAGGTCGTCTGCCATTACGGCGCAGAAGACTCACAGCGATCGGAAGCGACTTTTACGAGGCAACGATGTAAAACTGGACTGGAACGCAATAATTTTCTCAAAGATCGTCTTAACTCACACAGCACGTGACATTACCATTAGCTAGCAAAACATGACGACACGCACCCGAGCGACCAACGCGCGAACTGTAAATAACTTAGAATTGATTGTATAACAATTGCATGTATATATCTGTAGAAAATAACACTGTCATGCAGTTACACGTCGTACAGCCAAGTTATCACAGACAGTACGGAAACACACGTGGCTGCGGCTAACATGCGTACATGTTCCAACTTCCGGTGTTCTTCCGAAACCAAATTTCAAAATAAAAGTCCGAATGCAAGCCGGACAACGTTGATCGTTTTTAAAATAACATGTTTCAACATAAAATGGTGCATCGTGGCTAAAATGAAGAATAAACTGCACAGCCCATAACATTAACAAATTATATTTATTCATGAATTATTACTGCTGTTTGTTTTTTGTATTTTTATGTCATTTAAATATACTGTCTTGATACTGTTTTTTTAATTGACATTTTTCTGTGACTATGAAGCAGAACATGTCCTTTTTATAACAAAAAGAAACAGAGCAAGGGAGGTGGCTTCTACCCTTCCCTGGGGTCCAGTTTCTAATGAGATTCTACAGTAATGAGAAGCGGGTCTTGTTGGCAGATGTGAGATTAATTTTAATTACCAGGGTCAGAGTGCATATTGTTAAATATCATTAACCCTTTTTTAAAGGACATGGGCCGCGGCCACAGAGCGCCAATCCCCATGGCAGATTATGGCTAACTGAGGTTGCTGTGTTTTGATCAAAGATACAGGCGGGCAACAGGGACACTGAGTAAAGATGTGTCATCCAGTCATGTGTTCTTCTCATCTGTTACATCTGTGTTCGCACAATCATAGAAAAGCCCAGACTGAATGAGAAGAGGTTGAGCATCCTTGCCACACAAGGATGATGCTAGACCTAACCAAATGCTAAAATATACATGATAAAGTACAATTTTTTATCTCAAATAAATGTAATAATGTCTACATTTGGATAATGTCTTGACTCATTATTTATTGGTTGCAGAAACTTATCAGGTCACATTATTTATCTCAAACTTTTTGCCATCTGATGCAATATGACCCAAATTTCTGTTGATGTGCAAATGATGTTGCCTGAATAAATTTGAAAGCAAACTCACATTAATTCAGAATGACTGAAATGTGAACTAAAGATGTCATGTTTTACCATATAACTCAAAGCTCCGTTCACAGCCTGTTTTCCTTCAAATGCTCATCTGAATGGGGTCACCCAGTGTCTCCTCAATGTGTGTCTGGCTTAAGAAATGCTGATGAGTTTGCAGTGCTCTAACACAAAAAAAAAAAAAACACAATCTGACCCAAGAGCCTGAAGTGAGCGCTTAAATCGAATCAACTGTCAGGTGTGCACAGAATCGCAGATCTGAATTGACGTGCAATTCAGCGCCGTATCAAAAGATAAACTTGTCTTTTTAAATAAATCAGATGGACTTCAGAGGCCAGGCTGATTAGGGCGACACAGACCCTGGAAATAAAAAGAGCACAGGGAATTGTTGCCTCATTCAAAAACATCAAATTTCTGCCCCCACGTCTCCCTCTCTCGCTCGCGCGATGAATATACATAGGCCCACGCACGGCGCTTATATATTCAAAGGAGATGCACACCCCAGACCTCATCTGCAGTAATTAAGTCAGCCTCCGCTTGTCATCGGGCAACATCTGAGTAGAGTTCCACAACCAGGCTGTTAACATGTTTCTCTAACCATGGCACTTAACTCCCCCTCCCGAGCGGCATCGCACCAGTGACCTCTGTATGTGGTTGGGAAGTGAGCGAGGGCTGCAGGAAGGAATCTTTAATAATCAGAGAGACGCTTGCTCCTGAGCGCGCAGGTGCCAAGGCAGAACTAATTCCGGACTGCTCAAAGGGCCCGAACAGGCCGCATTTTACTGCTACATTAATTAAACAAAGTTATAATTAATGTGGGGGCATAATGCCCCTGGGGCAGGGGATGGACAAGAACCCAATGTGATTAAGGGGATAAACTTGAAAGGATTTTGATCTCCAGAACCATTTTTTTTTTTTTATTTGTTTTTCTCGGGACAAACAATGCAGTACACAAAACAACCATGCATGTGGGACAGAATTGTGAAGACTACAGCAATGTCTCTAAATTCCGAGGTTTCACAATATAGAATTATAATTAAGACACATTTTAATATTACTGTATATGGTGTTAAGAATTCTTGGTACAGACAACATTTTCAGGATCATATTAAGTATAATCTGTATATTTTCAGTGCTACCGGAAAATAAAGATTGTAGCTTTCATTCCACCCCAGTAAACATTTCTCAAAAGCAAAGAATGTGGTGCTGCTGGTTAAAATGTTGTATTTCTACAGCATAGCGTGCAGTGGCAGTACAGGTTTAATTTTGCGTTTTTCAGTTTACCCCAAAGCTGTTCACCACAACGACCACCAGTCAGACGAACCCAACACAGTGAGCACCACAATGAAATCTGATTCATTTTATTTCTTATAATAATACAACAAGATGAAAGTCAGTGTTGTCATTTGTTCATTTTATTATGGTTTTATTATTGGACCATTCCAATCAGGACATATTCTGTATCATACCAGAGACAGAGAGCCTTCTGGGTAGGCGTCTCACTACATGACTCTCCAGCAACTCAAAAATTGAGTGGGGAGGAAGCTCTGCATTGACATTCACAGCATCAGGGTAGAATTCATGCAGCAACGGGGCACTTTTCCAGTAGTCCTTCAACCGGATCCTCAACTGCCCCTCCGAGTCCTTTGGCTTGTGCCTTAGACGGGCCTGCACTCTCTCACTGGGTGGAGGCTTGTACACGGAATGGTACCTTCCAGACATACACAAGGAAATGAGCAAAAAGATTACCCTGCAGCTTGTATATTACGTAAAAAGACTTACCTTTCCCCTGTGACGGGATCAACCGATCTTAGAGCGATGCGCTCCATTGCAACATCAGCTGTCATCTCCAGAAAGAAGACTCTGTGAAAAACAAGCACACATTTTTCCTTATGGACACTTCTTAGGTAAATATGAAATCATGGACAGCAGATGTTCTAAAAACATTTGAAATTCAATTTATCACAAGATCCAATGGTAAAAGTGTAAGGCCCCAAAAATGAATGCATGTTGCTTTCAGCAGAAGGGAACAATCACAACACTTTCGTATTACAGACAAAACAAAAATAATTCATGAGCAGGACGACCGAAAAGAAAATGAATGGAGATGTTTCCCTAAGGAGCAGGGGCATGTTGCGCTGAACATAGGGGTCCGTCTCGGGGTACAACCCAGAACTTCTAATGGTCTGGCCAGGTGGAGAAACATCAATTCCCCGGTCTTGTCCCTCTCGACCCCATTATGACAGGGGCCATCTCGGAATCTCCTGAGGGCGACGGTCTCCTCTCAGCATCATGCAATTTTCAAGCGAATCTGAGAAGAGGCTCCCCTGACCCGCTGGTTTAGGCGATTTCAAGTGATAAAAGGTAAACACAATTGTGGTGGAAAAGATACGCCCGGTTTGGAGGGGCTTTATTCTCACACTGTTTGAGATCTGAGATGGGAAATTTGATCAAATATTACCTCCTTTGTCTTGCTCCAACAACCTGTTTGTAAAGAGCAGACGGTGGCTGATTTTACATTAAATACAGCAGGTGACAGGATGGAACAATAATTATTCATATTTTTGTTCATTGTGCTTAACTGAACATATGAAAAAGCATGGGCAGTGAAACGTAAAAAACTTGCTACAGTATGGATGCGACTGATGTGTTTGTGCTCACTTAATTATTTTGGAAAAAAAGGGGTGTCCTGAATTTTTTATGAATATTTGTCTTTACAAAAGAAAGAGAAGAAATAATAACTACTCTGCAAAGCTATTAGAATTAATATTAATGCCACTTCATGAAATATTCATCAATCTAGAAGAGGATGATGGCGAGTGAGTCTGATGTAGGGAGCCGGTGTTTTTTTTTTTTTTCTGTCTTCTTTATCTTTTTGTGAGGAGGGAGATTGAATGAAATGAACTGATTTACATTGAATATTGCTTACATGAACTAAAACAAGCAGCTGCCAGACTTGAGCTACAGCACATGATCAAAATGATACGTGAAATAACTGTGTGTGTCAGCGTGTGCACGTGAATGAAGAGCGTGGAAAAGCTCACGAGGGTAACGATGTAAAATATATACATTTGTATTTGTGTGTGTATATATATATATATTTATATAAAAACTTTGGTAGAGTCCCAGTAAAAGGATGCCTCCTCTAAAGCGCTTTGTATTTAAGCCTCCTTCCTCAGCGAGGCTGATCTAAGACACCCGGTTCATCCGATCCCTCTCTTTCGCTGTTTTCCCCCACCGTCCTCTCCCTCCATTTCCTCCCATTCCATCTACGCAAATTAAGAAATTAATGAGGGATAGATTCTTTACAGGCGGCCCCTGCAATGTTTACCACTGATTAAATTATAATGCCGGCCCTGTTGTATTATTTATAAGCCAATTAGAGGAAGTGTTGCTTGATTTGATGGGGAACGGACACATAAAATACATTTAACTAATAGAGAGCAAGAGAGTAGCAAACAGCGCGGCGGGAGGAGGGGCGCGGGGAGGGGAGGGAAGGGCCGAAGCCGACTGTACGCCGCTCTCTAGGATTACGTGGCTAATTGCCCTGCTTTATCTGCCTGTCACGGATAGGCATGCATATTTTATTGTTCCCAAAGACTTTGATTGTTTGCACTCGTGTCAGGGCTGTAACAAGCTGACGGCTGGCCAAACTGGAGTGTAGTTAAAGACCGGCAGCAGGGGTGGGAGAGTGGCCGAGGGGGACCATGTATGAGTTAACTAGCCAGGCACGTGGCCAGGCTCGCATTTTGACAGAAGGGAGAGCGCAGAGACGGCAGAAATGTTGTCCCACTGCGCGCAATCGTTGGGAATCGTTTTTTTTTTTTTTTTTTTTTTCCAGAGTTTGAGGGTCTCCGCCGCGTCCGGGGGTTTTCGTGTTACTCGCTTCCTGTTTGCCCACACTGGTTCGATTGCGGTTTGCGAGGCCGCATTTTCCTTGATTGATCAGCATTTGAAAGGCGATCAGACACTTATGCAAAAGAGGAAACTGGAGGAAAGGCATCCTCAATTATCTGATGAGGGAAGTTTATCTGTGGGGGTCCTTTTTCCTTTTCTTCCCCTCCCTTTTTTTCTTGGATCGGGTGGCTGCTTTAACATAACAAAAGACCAGCCAGCTAACTCTACCTGACATCTTTCATTGTAGCTTACCTGAAACCATCCAGAGCTGCAGCAGGTATGAAAGAGGGGGGTGGGACCTGCTTTGAAGTATTTATGCCAGCATCTGCGATGTTTTGCTCAACTTACCCCCAACAAAAAGGCATGCATAAACTGTTTTTCCTTTCGACAAAAGGGGAGGGCGATGCGCTTTCAACAGCAAGTCAATTAAGGCTCATAAACTCTCGCAAAGCATGAGCCCTAGATTAAGTTGACAGCGACATCAACCGCTCATGCTGTTCAGCATTTAGAGTAACTAACCGCTGGTGGCCTGGCCACGTTAAAAGTAGGGCTTCTCCGTTTCAGCGCCTTGTGGTCTTTGCCTCGGCCCGCAGATACGAATGTGGGCTAAAATGAAACAGGTCACAAGAGCTCTTCAAGGAAATGGGTAAAGAAATCCTTTGCGACCCCCCCCCAGTGGCTCCCCATTTAAAACTGATATGTCTCTGACTGACTTATTTATTTGCACTAAAGCCCAAGTAACTGGATAGCTGTTAATTAATAAAGCTGTCAGGTAAATCACAGCAACCAGGCCATCATCATCCCATCAGTAACATTATCTTTCCATTGTTTCACCGCAAGCCTAACCATGGGCCTCTAAATCAATTAAGCTAATGCTATGCAAATGAGGTCTCCTGCCATTAGCAACAACGCCAGGGGCTGCTAATGGAGTAATTGAACCTTTTCTGGAGAGCGGCACTGAAGGACACTCCCACACTATTTTGCTGACATCTGTAATCGCAGTTAACATTGGGAAATAGGGGGCCACAATGGGATGACCTACAATTATTATCTCATAATGTTGCACTTGTTGAAGTGTCCACTTATCCAATCTACAGAAAAGATGGCCTCTTTTACAGAAGATTTCAGGATTCCAATGGCATCAGTCAATTATACAATTTTTACATTTGTTATATTTATCAATCAGTCATCGTTAGACCGATTGATTCCAAAAGGGTAAAATGTGAATTCAGTGAATTAAGACCAAATAAAGGTATAATTAGTATGGCCATTACTGGTAGAGATGAAGACAGTTATCTGCATTTATAACAAAATAACAGCATGTGCCTAACACAATTCCAAATATGATTGGTTTTTCTGATGGCCATGCAGAGGTTTCATCATAATCATTAATCATTCATTGGAGGTCTGATCACATATGATGACAGTTCGTAACCCAACTTTAGTCATTTCATCAATCCCCTTGGTTGTTTTATTTGCTTTCCATGGCCTTGGGATGTGCCTTCCGACAATGGTTGGTAGAGAGATGAGAAGGTATTCACAGCATACATCTTTCTTTTTCTTTAGATACCAGAAGCAGTGGATATACTAGGATTAGCCAGTAATCCAAAGTACACACATTCAGTATTAATGCAGGTCCTGTCATTAAAGCTAAAGCAGTTGCAGCTATTGATTTAAGTTACAAACCAGCTGCAAATATTATCACAGATCAATGCCTTTAGAAATGAGGAATCAACCTATACATTTTAATGTAGGTAAAATTACATTCTATTTACTCAATTGTGTTGCAGCATTTTGTCATTTTGCAGACAATTTTTTTTTAAATAGATAGAATGAATCAAAACATCTAGTCTTTGTCTTTTGTCTGAATTTTATTGAATGTGTTATCCACAAGCAGGGATACTGCGCAGGCTACATGGAAAAAGTCAAAAGAAAGCAAAGAAGCCCTCTGGCTTCCAGTCAACCAGGAGCTCTGCCCACTTTATATCATCAGCTGAAG
Source organism: Denticeps clupeoides (assembly GCF_900700375.1). Classification (NCBI taxonomy): domain Eukaryota; kingdom Metazoa; phylum Chordata; class Actinopteri; order Clupeiformes; family Denticipitidae; genus Denticeps; species Denticeps clupeoides. The sequence continues at coordinate 9,228,382 of NC_041717.1, read as the reverse complement.
CCAATCTCACTGATGCCCTGTCCCAAGTTTCAACAGCACGCCACACCCTGGCTATATAGGATATGCTGCAATAATCTGAGAATGCCATCAGATCCCTGAGGCAGATGATCTCAAGGGTAACCTGAGAGATCTGTGATCTGAGTCCAATCACACAGCAGTATTTGGGATAATTGCAGAGGAGCAAAATCACAGATAGTGGCACATTACACGCACGGCGTAAAGTCACGACCTTATTTCCCTACTTATTTTCTTTGTTTAATAGAAGCACCATTATTATAATTTACTTCAAGGTAACAGTACCGGCCGCACTTAGGCCAGGTAACTGAGAAGCAAACAACCAAGCGTTAGGTTTAATATCATCGTGGCAAACCCACCTGCTTGGGATGAAGTTGGATGCTCTGAGTTTTTGCGCCTGCTCCACATCCCGGGGAAAGCTGTGCAGAACCCAGCCTCGAGTGGTGCAGTCCAGCTTGCTCAGCCGATCTGTCAGGACCTGCAGCACCAGGTTGTCCGGCACTATTCAGAAAAAGTATTTAAGGTGACTATAACTGAAATCATACATCATATTCAATGCATGTTTTTTTGTCTCTTAAATAAAGAGATGGCGTGATTCCACTTGTAAAACATCTATGCCTACAGGGAAAAATAAAAACTGACAAAAATGCATAAAGGAACACAGACTACAACATCATATATATCAAAATATTTGAGATGTTGTTGGGAATATCGCTCTTATCTTGAGCGTAAGAACAAGAGAGCATTAAGTAAAGGGAAAGAGAACATTTCAGAGGAAGCATAGATAGGAAAATCTATAGAGAACATGGGTCAAAATAACATCTTTTTATAAACAATTCCTCATTGATGTTTTAAAAAAAGAGATTTATTCATATAAAAAGAATGAAATGGCATTAATATTGTCACTCAAATTCATATGAACCACCTTTTAAAGAACACTTCAGACACTTTTTTTTTTTTTTTTTTTTTTAGAGAACAAAAGGAACTGGCTCCTGCCTGACGGGCAACATAAGTGAACTGTTTAAGCTGATGGAGCCAGGAAGGTTAGACCAAGGTGCAGTTTCTTGCACAGAGCAAATTCACAGGAAGGTGGCGGAGGGAGGCGGAACGCTCTAGGTAAAAGAGACAACAGACAATGGAAAGAAATAAATAACCGGGGTGACGGAAAATAGAATGGCGTTCTTAAAGTAAAGGAAGATGCACCCAGGGGGTCCCTGAAGCTGGTGAAAAATTAAAGTCGACGGATTCAAACTGTCCAATTTCCACATCAAACAGTCAGAGCTTCTTGCGCCTGCTGAAGTGGCTTCAAATGTCAGGAAGCCTGGAAAGGGCTGCTTCTCCCTCGCCTCTGTTCACTCACTCGCTTTTTTTTTTTTTTTTCTTCCTAAGACTGTTTTCTATTTCCTTAATAATCCTGGTCTCCAAATCCCCAAAGTACTGTACTGGTTACACTAGCCACTGTCTCTCCTCTGCCTAATTATACCCATGTGAGTCCATTAATCAACCTGTAAATTATTTAGGCGAGCTCCTCTGCCTGCAACCCACACTGTCAGAGTGTAGGGGTGAGGGAGCAGGGGGAAAGAGAGAGAGAGAGAGAGAGAGAGAGAGCAAGAGCGAGGGAGAGACAGAGGTCTGTGAGTGGTGCAGAAAGCTTTCCCTTAGGATACCGCGGCCCAGTTCAACGAGGTAAGAGAGTAGCAACACTACATTTACATGAAGCATTCTTATGCTTATGTTTCCCCACAAACAGACAAAGCGCAAGCTCATGAATACATGCAGCAGTGACAGTGAGGCGCAGAGTCGGATAAACATATTCTGCCGGGCCTGACACCATCACTGTCCTGTGTGGATATTGTGTGTGACATCAGTATATTTATCCAGCATTTTGTGTCCAACTGCAAACTGAGTGACTGGTGTCACATAATAGGTTTTTACTTGCACACTCTCATTACTCTATTGATACTAAGATTAGCCCTGTGCTCAATATATCGATACTAGGATGTTTCATAATTAAAGTCTGATACAAGTATTGTGAAGACAGTGCCAATATCAACTAATACTAGTGCAAACAGTCACTCTAACTGACAGGGGCAGGTAATGGTATTTATTCATTAAGTTGTCTCATATGTAAAATTGAAGATGATTAAAATTTAAATAAGAAGAAACCATTTGACACTTGAAATGTGTCCTTTTATTGCCTCTGAATCATAATACTGATATTGATAATATTAAGAGAAAACAAACTTTTGATGGACACTGAATTGTCAATTGTCAGTCCATCAATTTGACTACATCTATACTTTACATAATAATTTATTTTTTTCTGTGACATGATACTCTGATCTATGATTTATTAATAAAAAACATTGCAGGAAACCAAGGACAGACTTGGAGTGGATTTTCTTTACGTAACGAATAATCCTGCTAAAGATCGGTCACCCCCAGCTGCACCACAAGTCCTCATTATCGGCCCCGAAACATCAATTTGGTGATTTTTTCAGTCCTGTGGTGTCGAGCTGTCATCCATCCTGTCTGAGGCCGGTGACAGGACAACAGGAGTTCACAACTCCAGCGGCCCCGTCACCAACGCACACGCACAACTGCTTGGTGCCCCGTCTCTGGGGAATGTTTATTAAATTAATAAAAACTTGCTCAAGGCGAGTGGCGGTGATGCCGGCCCTTGGTACGGCGGTGATTGGCACCCTTGCGGGCTCCCCGGACTCCCAGGGGGCAGATCTGTTTGCTTCAGCTAACTGGCCGTGACTGAGGAGGCTACAGCACAAGATCCCAGTCCCTGCTTTTCATCACCAGCATGTTTTCAATTCGTTAGAGGGGCAATGCGAGTTGGGGGAGCCCCTGTGAGGAAGATATGAATTATAACAGAGAAGAGAGCAAAAGAATAAGATAAATAAAACACCTAAATAAAGTTCACACACCAAAAACTCCATTCTAGTGTTTACTCTCAGCAGGGAAGGCCTAAACTAGGTCAAATGCATTAAATAGAGCAACAAACGACCATTATTGGCACGTTTAAAAAAGGAGGGGGCAAGAAAGTAACGGTCTGATCCTGGCTAGACCCTTTTACATCGCTGTGATCCCATTATGCTCTGCAAAATAAATTATATTATATGTGAGGGCGTGGATTTTTGCACTAAGGCATAATTACAACAATTGGAACAATTCACACACTTCATCTTCAGCCAGCATCAGAGTCTACCTCCCAGGACTTCTCTTTCCACAGAGCGTTCCACCCCTTTGACCGGGAATGCGGGTACCCGTACCTTGCAGTCCAGACTCCAGGTAGGGTTTAATGAGCTCTCCCACGCTGGTCTCATCCGCAGAAGCTGCTCTCAGAAGCTCTCCACAGTGAACTACAAGAGCACCAGGCAGACAGAGAGACAGAGAAAAAGCCGGAGAGAGGGGAGATACGATGGTATTAAAATTTAAATGAATAGAATACACAGTGTGACCTTTAAGGTTGTGAAAGTAAATAGAATAACAGAAAAAAAAAGTCAGAGAGCTTATCTTGCTATCAGTGTCACTGAACAGTCAGATAGAGTGAGAAAAAAAAACAAAGACTTATGCACAAGCAATGGATTACTTGTGAAGCCTATTACAGAAGGAACCTTGCAGGAAAATTGTAGCGCTCAGGGCAAGACAGTCAGCGCTCATAGTACATATTTCTCATCAAAGCACAATGAATCAATACTGAGTTTTCTAGGGGGAAAGAAGGATTTTATATTTTTTCCTACAGAAAAAAATTGCACCAGAAAACGCAGCACCTAAAAAACAACCTGAACACCTTTCCCCCAACTTTTTTCTTAAAGCACCCGTCGGGTGAGTAGTGTGTGTGTTGCAACAGTGCTTTGACATTCTATGTATGGGGAGTGTTCACTCACTGTTCACCAGGTCGTACTTCTCAGCAATTAACCGAGCCTGTTGACCCTTCCCTGAGCCGGGGGGCCCGATAAGAAGGACCCTGGGAGCGTGAAGGGCAGCAGAGTGATGACGGGACATGACGTGTGTCAACACTGCAGAGAGAGCAACACAAGAATGATTGATATTTCACTGATTAATATTGCTCAATATAACAGACAAGTAACAAATGAAAATTTGAGGAATGAAAGAATCTGAGGTATTTTGTTGGTATGGTCCAATTAAAATGCTACAAACACTTAAAAACCAATCCAAATCTTACAAGACAATTGCAAGGGTGCTGATATTGCTGTTAAATGTTTAATTGCACTTGATAAAACAGCACTTATCTCAGGGCACAGCATCCTTTTAAATCCTATTCCCAGCATAATTAACGGCGATGCTGGCTAATCTGAATATAAAAAGGTGATCAATAAATCATGAGAGGCTTCCTTTCAGGTCCGCAGGGGTGTTTATTTGTTGCTTGACACTCTCAACAAAGCCAACAGCTGTTTTCAGCTGGGCTGCTGCACAACAATGCGGCACCTTAGCGCAATATGCCTCGCGTTTAATGTGCGGTAATTAGGAACAACCTAATTATAACTAATGACCAGCTCTCTCTGACTGCACTCGCTGCTAATTGCTAACAGCAGTGATAAATGGCAAATAAGCAGAAGAAAAAAAAAAAGATTATGCTCTAAAAGGCCAAGTCAGGGGAAAGCTGGTAAATGCTGTAGTCAAACTGCGTTTGTAGCTACGTATAATCAAAATGCACGATGACAGCTGTACCAAGATTTGTGTTCCACTCTTGACTTATGAATACTTAATAAAAGCGATATCTCCCAAAATGTTTAAACTCCCCGTTTAACTCAATCAAGCAAATCAGACGTGATTAAATATAAATCGGGCCATAACTGCTCGTCCCCAGACCACGCATTTACAAATCAAGCCCAGAACACTGGACCATTAGAGAGATAAAAAATAGCTCTGCTCTCCCAAACTCTCTAAAGTGCAATCTGAGCCTCATTTTCATGCGCAGCCTGACTGGGCAATGTGCTCTCGATCTGCTCAGACACTTTTCTGTCAGGGAGGGAAGCTCTCCACTAACTGGGCCGGTTTAAAAAAATCTCAATAATAAATCATTATCATTCCAAACTACAATAAAATGCATTTCAGAGGTTTAAGAGCCTAACAGAAAGCTACCCATTACAAATATGTTAGTAATGTAGCTACCAATATATTAATCTGTGGTTTATATGAAAATTTCCAAAATGTTCTGATTATTTATTACATATAGCTCAAGGATTATGATTTGAAATCGAAATGGTCAGAACAGCATACCCATTTTCCCAAAATGTTCTAAGATAGAAAGTTCTCTGGTGAAACAGTGTACTGTGAGTCAGACTGTATTCTACAGGTATAAGAAACTAGAGAAGGCAACTCCAACGCCTCTACCATCCTATTACAAAAGGAGGGGAAAGTGACAGAATTATTTTGTCAAGTTGAGCTGTGTAATGTTGAGACAGGTTGTATTCAGACAACTTTAATGGCATCAGTGATGACTGCTCATCGTTCCTCAGCCCACGTGGGACACCTTTAGCCCACAGCATTGCCTAAGGCTAACTCCCCTGACCATCAGCCAACCTGACAGAGGGGGATAGAATCACAGTCTCCTTAGAGCTGTGCTACAGTGTTGACCTGCTACCAGCGGGAAGAGAACTACAGGGGTGACAATGACTAGGCATGGCAAATTAATGAGACCGTATTAGCATAAGTGGGGTGGGGGCTGTAGAAACAGAGCATATCCTAAACTGTCTGTCTGGTTTTATGTAATACAGTCCACTTCTGTAGATGGTATAATGCCACCAAGGTTCTGACCTTGTGTGAAAACATCAACATCAGGTTGGTCAGCGTTGATCTTCTTGAGGCAGTTCTGGTAGGTGCGCTGCAGAAGGAAGACACTGCGGTGGTATTTCAGCAGTTCTGAAACAGTGTGCTCCTCCATCACGTGGATCTCTGGACCTGTTAGGCGACTCTCCACCTCTTGACTGTCTGGCTGGATGAAGGTCACATGGTAGATATCTAAGGGGAAGGGGTAGAACAAAATGAAATGGGAACTCAGACTTTAGCATTCACTGTTATCCCACTGTTCTTATTGTAATGGAACTAACTCAACCGCTAATCCTACGCCTGAGGTTATTCTAAGATTAACAAGGTGCTATCCACTTCAAAATGGTGAGCAAAGAGTTTGGTGTGAAAACACGTTCTGATTCCTTCAAAAACCTATAAGATAAAGAGTCAGCAGTAATAAGGATAGAATATATACCCCCCCATAACAAATCTGCTGGGAGTGAAGCTTCTCTTCATTATAGCTTGGCTTTGTAATACCCTAAGGACTTCTTCAAGAGTCATGGCTGGGATTCAGCAGACAGGTACTGTACTGCAGAGGTTTACGTATAATGAAAGTCATGCTAACAAGGGTTCGACTTAGCTGTCAGTCAATTCACTAAGTATAAAATTCATTTTAAAACCTTGATATTACCTCCGGTCACAGGGTCTATCCTCTTCCCCAGACTCCTCTCAATCAGAACAGCATCTGGTGCTTCCAGCATCACTGCGTAGAAATCCAAAAAGTCAAACTGCTGTGTTTATAATAAAATAAATAAAAATGGTTTCAATTATTGACTCAACAGGCTGCTGTTACAGCCTACACATTGTTTACAGATTCTCATTTTTTTTTTTTAGACTTTTTGACAGAGTCCAATAACAGATAAGATATTTTATTAGCCTAATATGTCTAATGAATGTCACAAATATATTATTTGTAATAATCTCTATGTATCTGTATGCTCCTAAATGATAACAAAGGGTCCAGCATTCACCCATTTAAACCAAATGTTGGGTTTTCTTTTCATACTAACCAACATGTTCAGGTATGACACCAGCTTCCTGAAGACAAAGTGCCTCTTCACGAGTCCTCGGAATGCCTGCTAGTACCCAGCCCTGCAAACACACATGCTGAGCAGAGGGATCACAAGCCTTACAAATATGTTTCCGGTTTGCCCCGCAACAACCCCTGCTGCTGCAAACCACATAGCCACCACACCATCACCATCACCTATAATCCACACCCACTCTAATCATCACACTACAAGGCTCCAGTGCACTAATCAGTGGGTGTCTGAGCTTCAAACCTTCAGGCACCCGTTCAGAGACTGTTTCCTGCATGCTTTCACAGGACTCTGCTTCCCTCACTTCTGGTCTGATGACCTTCGACAAATGCTTTGGGATGATGCCTGTAAAATGCTTCTTTTGTATATTTTGTGATTATAAAGTGACTGTTTGCCGCACCTGGGTTTCTCGACTTCACCCCTTCCCCATGGCATCACAGCACTGATGGATGTTCAAATGGAGAACCGGGTCACAAAATAGTCACTAATTTCCTTGCAACTCTTGCTGAAACCATGGTCGTAATTTACCTGCTGGGGTAACAGACTCAACGGTTGCAACCACCCTCAGTCCTGACAGCACACACAACCTTCCCTGAATCAGTGCCTGCTCGAGAAGGACCCTCACCTGTCAGACCTTTGGCCCCCTACACTTTTTAACCATTTTTTGTCAGTCCAGTTTTTATACCACACCCAGACAGATGACAAGAAGATCGCAGTGGTGACCAACTGGCTGTTTGAGGCGTTGTTGTGGGTGACCTCCCTGTGGCAGCATGAGGACCTAGTGCTCAGCTTCTATGACACATTTCAGAAGATGTTCCAAGCCACTTTCAACAATCCAGGGCCAGGTCAAGACAACGAAGAACAGGTCCTGCACATTCGCCAGGGAAGTCAATATGCCTCAGAATATGCAATGACATTCCAGACCATAGAGACGGTGATGTCTGTTTAAGCCCTGACTCTGGGGTGGTCAGGCCTTGCCTGCAAAATCCATCAGACCATCATCTTCTTCCTGGGTTATGTCGTCAGGCTTGAGAGGGTAAGTATGGCGAGGACTCAGGTAGAGCCACTGCAGGCTTGGCCATGTCCTAGACCATCAACAAGCTCAGGAAGTTCTTTGGATGACATTGGATGTTGTCCAAGTTAAAAAGACGAGAGAGGGAACACAGAATGAAAAAGGAAAAACAGAAAATCACATTGTATGATTTTTAAAAAAAAATATTTTGTATATGGTGCAGAAAATAAGTATTTGGTATCTACAAACAAGCAAGAATTCTGGCCCTCACAGATTATGTTACTTCTTCTTTAAGAAGCTTGTCTATCTTTCATTCATTACCTGTATTAATGGCATGTGTTTGAACTCAATAACTGTTTATAAGACACCTTTAAACAGTCACACTCTAAATTCCACCATGGCCAAGGCCTGAGAACCATCTAAGATTGTACACCTGGAAAAGACTGGGACAAGCCATTCTACAATAGGCAAGTCGTTTGTTGAGAAGAGATCAACTGTTGAAGCAATTACTAGAAAATTAATCACTGACAATCTCCCTTGAACTGGGGCTCCAAGATCTCACCTCATTGAGTACAAATGATCTTGAGAACGGTGAGGAAACAATTCCCAGAACTACACGGGGGGAAACTAATCCTACTCTTCCCTCTGAAAATTCGACAACTACTCTAAATCAATTTTCTAAAATCACATCTGATGAAATCATTCAGATTATTTCCACAGGCAACCCAACCACCTGTCCACTAGATCCAATACCTTCTGCAATGTTTCAAACTATCTCCCCTGACCTCATCCCTTTCATTTCTTATATCATAAACGGCTCAATCTCATCTGGCCACGTACCATCCGCCTTCAAAACAGCCAGGGTTCTTCCAATCCTAAAGAAACCCACTGCTGATCCTACAGACATTAACAATTACAGACCAGTTTCCCTCCTCTCGTTTCTATCCAAAATCCTTGAGCGCTGTGTCTACAACCAGCTATCACTCCATTTATCACAGAACAACCTCCTGGATCCTAACCAGTCTGGCTTCAGAACAGCTCATTCCACCGAGACTGCCCTTTTGGCGGTTACCGAGCAGCTACATGCAGCCAGATTGGCAAAACTGTCATCAGTTCTTATTCTCCTTGACCTATCTGCTGCATTTGACACCGTTAACCACAAGACTCTCTTGTCAATCCTGAAGAGGCTTGGAATTCGGGGCTCAGCATGGCAGTGGTTTGCTTCCTACCTTGATGAGCGATCTTACCAAGTGACTTGGAAAGGATCCACCTCTACCTCACGTAGACTCTCCACTGGTGTCCCTCAAGGCTCGGTGCTAGGTCCTCTCCTTTTCTCCCTCTACACGAGATCACTTGGTGAGGTCATTTCCTCACATGGATTATCCTACCACTGCTATGCTGACGACACACAACTCCTCTTCTCCTTTCCTCCCTCTGATCTACATGCTGCTTCCAAAATCTCTGCATGTCTAACAGACATCTCGTCTTGGATGGCAGCCCATCACCTCCAACTCAATCCCACCAAAACTGAACTAATATTCATTCCAGCAGATTCTTCACCACATCAGGATCTTGCTATTTACCTAGACAACTCGCAGCTCTCTCCTTCTGCAACAGCCCGCAACCTTGGCGTAACAATAGACAACCAACTCTCCTTCTCAACTCACATCAGCAATCTTTCCCGCTCATGTAGATTCCTTCTCTACAATATCAGACGAATCCGCCCTTACCTGTCAACCCAGGCCACCCAACTACTGGTTCAGTCCTTAGTAATCTCACGACTGGACTACTGCAACTCCCTTCTAGCTGGTCTACCTCTATGTACCATCCGACCTCTACAACTCATACAAAATGCAGCAGCACGACTGATCTTCAACCTTCCCAAATTCTCCCATACCACCCCTCTGCTACGTTCCCTTCACTGGCTCCCAGTAGCTGCACGCATCAGGTTCAAAATACTGATGCTGGCCTACAAAGCCAAACATGGAGCAGCACCATCCTACCTCACAGCCCTCATTACACCTCGCACTGCACCTCGTCTACTCCGAGCCTCCAGTACTGCTCGCCTGGTCCCTCCATCTCTGAAGGTAAAAGGAAAACATTCATCCAGACTCTTCTCCGTCTTGGCCCCTCGGTGGTGGAATGAACTTCCCCTCGAGGTCAGAACAGCTCAGTCACTGAGCACCTTCAAACGGCAGCTCAAGACCTTCCTCTTTAAAGAATATTTAGATTAAATTGTAATTTTCTTGTCAAACTTTGTGTACAGAATCTACAACAGAGTGAATTAAATAGATGTATTCATAGTTGGGGTCCTAGTGAACCGGAATTGATCTCTTCATCGATGGTAACTTGAAAGCACGTTGTAAGTCGCTCTGGATAAGGGCGTCTGCCAAATGCCGTAAATGTAAATGTAAATGAAACTGGTCAAAATCCTGCAGCACTTGAAAGGTCCCTGTGCTTAAACCACCACATATCCAGGCCCATCTAAAGTTTGCCAGAGACCATCTGGACTATCCAGAGGAGGATTGGGAGAATATCATGTAGTCAGATGAGACCAAAACAGAACTCATGTTTGGGAGAGGGAAGAATGCTGAGTTATATCCAAAGAACATCATACACACTGTGAAGCAGGGGGTGGAAACATTATGCTTTGGGGCTGGGACAGGACGACTGATCCGTATTAAGGTAAGCATGAATGTATCATGAGATTTTCCATCATGAGATTTTCCATCCAACGATTATCCCAAACACATTGCCTGGGTAACAGAGAAGTGGCTACATAAAAAGCATTACAAGGTTCTAGAGTGGCAGAGCCGGTCTCCAAACCTCAATTCAATAGTGCTCAACAAAACATGACAGCTCTTGAGACTATCTGCATGGGTGGTAGTAGCCTAGTGGGTAACACACTCACCTATGAACCAGAAGACCCAGGTTCAAATCCCACTTACTACACTTAACCCTAAGTGTCTCCAGGGGGACTGTCCCTGTAACTACTGATTGTAAGTCACTCTGGATAAGGGTGTCTGATAAATGCTGTAAATGTAAATGCATGGAAGAATGGACCAAATTGCCATCTGCAAACCTGGTCAAGACCAACCAAGGTTACATTGCAAAGTATTACAAATGGTGAACTTTTGCTCTTGACCAAATACTTATTTTCTACAAAGAAATTCTTTTAAAAATCAGAAAATTATTTTTTTTACATTCTGTCTCTCAAAGTTGAAGTGTACCAATAATGAAAATGACTGACCTTTCTCATCTTTTTATTTGGGACAACTTGCCCCACTGTAGTTTTATTGTTACACCCTTAACAAAACCACAGAGGCAGCAGTGGTCACTGGAAGCACAGAAAGCTTTTGAGAGGCTTTGGACAGGCTTCACCACCACCCCACTGCTAAAGATGCCAGACTCTTCTGTGCCTTCCATCATGGAAGTGGACACCTCTGAGACTGGTCAGGTCAAAGGTCAGGTGTGCCTCTCAAAATGTTTCCGTAAGACTTCTTTTCCAAGAAGCTGAGGAACTATGATGCACTCACACTTGAGGAGTGGAGCCACTGGCTAGAGGGCACCTCTGTTCCAATGGAATGCAGCCCCGACTGACATGCCAGTAGCAGATGACTGGTTCAGGACCTTGGAGAGCATGTGGGGGTCCATGCGCACAACAATGAGTCTACTCGTAGATCGCTGTCATTGGGACCACCCAAACAAACAGCCTGTGGACAGGGTGTGGCTCAGCCACCCATCTTGTTGCAAGCCGGATTCATGGGACCCTATAGGATTATATGCCAGGTGAATCCTGTCACATACACAGGACGTTGGCATTGGACATGCCACTGGAAGGTTTGCTGCCCAAACAGGAGGTTGAGGGAGAACCACTGTATGGGGTCTGATGCCTCCTGGACGCACGTCGCTGACAAAATTACCTCAACTTAAATTCCACTGGACTTATCGTTCTGTTCTTCGGTCCAGAGGCCACCCTCCTCGCAGACCAAGGGCAACATTGGGGGTACTGATCACAAAATAATCACTTACCACACCCACTACGCTAATCACCACACTACAAAGCACTCATCAGTCAGTGTCTGAGCTTCAACTCTACAGACACATTGAAAGACTGTTTCATGAATGCTTTCAGTTCAAGGAAGCATCCAGTCCGACAACCTGCTACCAGCAACAGGTACACCCTTTACGGGCATCATCCTGTTCTCGTTTTAATTATTTTGTAATGATTGTGACTAATAAAGTGACTGTTTTCTGCATCCTTCCCCACGGTATTACAGTTTCACTGAGGCAAGTATTTACCCTTCAGTTGGTGTTTTAAGCATTTGTTTTTGGATGAACTAATGGTTAGGTGTATGTAATTAATCTAAAATTGGGACCGCAGAACTAGCAAGAAAAAAAGATTATAAGGTTCCCTGCAGTGAGGCAAATGGAGGGTTAAACCAATAAAACCATTAAGAAATGTGCAATTCTCCAGTTCCTCTTCCCTATTCTTACTTAACTATAAAAAAGATCATAAGAATTAAGGGGAATAGCATGCATATCATTCATTAGTCACAAAATAAAAATATATTTATATAAATCCTCTCTTTAATAGTCTCCTAAATCCCAAAGCTTGGTGCGCAATAGAGTGAGAAAATAAAAGAGTAAAAGAAGCCTTCTCCCTCAAGTGCTTGTTAGGGCCAACTTATTATTGCCACGAATAATCTTAAAATAAATAAACAAAACATTTATAGATCTAAGTATTATCGGAGGACCAAAGGGTGTGGTGCCGAGTTGCCAGTGTCTGTTTGAAACCAGTCTTTGCTTTTGTGTCTTTGATCTTTAACAGTGAAACTGTCCGCAGCTCGCAGGTTTCTTCTTACTAGCTATCCCATTAAATGTCTGATTTCCTCTGTGCCAGGGAGGCCCATGAGCCGAACAGGATAACACGCACATCCAGATTGTGGGGGTGTCTAACTTCCTGGAGGATGGAGCGAGCCTGGTGAGAAACAATCATGCTCTATGATGTCAAATCACAGGCGCTCTACAGGCTGGCCAACATGGTAAGCAACAACACGTGGAGGCAACAACTCCATGTATCTCAGTAGTGTAACTCAGTCACCTTCCGACTATAATTTTTTTTATTACAGACAAAATAACTTTTCCTTTTCCTTAAATTCTTTTATTTATTGAGGGAAATTACACTCAACTTTACTAATAACAATTTAGTTTTTTTCTGCATTGTTATAATGATTGTCGATGTAGTTTTGTTTTGACCCAGACAACTCTGTATGAATGATTGAATTATGAAAAAAGGGAGAACTCTTGCTTAAAAGAAGGTCTTGAGGGCCAAACTGAACTGGCAGTCATGAGCGCGGCTAATCCAGGGTAAGCAGGGTGAGTATTCAGACAGTGTTTCATTCAGTCCCAGTCCTGCGGCTGAGTCTGATTGAAATTGTAATGAGTGAGCACTCGCCCAAACACCACTGCTCACCTTGGACCCTCTGCTCCGGCCCTCCTTCCAAACTGCCCTGCTCCCATGAGCCCTACCCACGGCCTGCTCCATTCCGTTTCATCACACATCAAAAGGGACGTGGTGCTCGGCTCAGCCACAACCCTGAGACATAACATCTGCAGCAGGGTGCTGTATCACAGGAGGGACATGCGAGGAGCAGATGTCACCGAGCGCTCGGCAGCAGGCAGGGGGAGGTCGTGGGGAGCTGAGCGAGACAAGCTGGAGAAAGCACCAGCCCCCCAACCACATTTCTGTGGCCAGCACACAAAGATCGGAGGCCTTCTGAAAACACCTCTTTTGACTGTACAATTAGGCAATTAGTCACCAGTCTATTAATTTTTTCTTTAATTCTAATTATTAAAAGGGTTTCCTCTATGTATAATTTTTCATAAAACTTGTGCCTGACTAAATATTTATATAGTCTAGAACATATGAAATATTTATAGTTTTCTCATCATTTAAAATAATTAGTTTTAAATTATTTTCTTATTTCACGCTATAAAAACAAGCACCCTCCTCTCAAGTAGCTGGACTTTACAGCACAATGTAGATTTTTTTATAAGTAGCAATTATTTTGCAGAATTTTTTTGGGGGGTGGGGTGGGGGGGGTGGCGAGTCATGCATTGATGATAAAAAGGCTGCCTCAGAAAACCACCTCTGCAATATTTAAAAATGTACTAAGTCAGCCCTTTGTACATGCATCAGTTTTAATCATGCAATTTTGCATAAATCTAAAAATCTTGCTATAAAAATCTCTTTTTTTATCGCTATTCATTCTGTTAACTGAGTTAGTGAAATTAAACCACTTTAAAACCTAATTAGGACCCTTGCATCCTCCAGTATTCAAGGCCTGTAATAGTTGAATGGACTCATACAGAATTGTTAGTTCATTTTTCTGCTCATTATCATTCTTCCTAATACATTCCTTCCTCACTGATTTCCCCCTAGATTACAAGTCTAAACTTTTACAAACCTGAGCCTCTCGAGACAGAGGGGAGGAAGACATAAGGCAGTCAGAGAAGAGTTGACAAGAAAAAGGATGAACCAGGTGACCTAGATTAAACATAATTATCATTCAGCGTTGCTTAAAAAACTAGATGGGCATCTTTTAAAAACATATCTATATATAACAGTTAACGAGGCAACATATAAATGGCAGATCAATTAAACCCAGCAGCACTAACTTCACTCATAATTCAAGGTGTCAATCATTTTCTTTCCAGCAGCCCATTCATCTGCTTGAAGTCAGAGACCATGAGATGAAGGAGCCCTTGTCTCTGACAGACAGTACCACTCAAACCTGAGCAGACTGAAATGCTTTGTCAGTTCCTGCCTCAGTGTTATGCAGGCTACTGAGAAGTAATTAAATAAGGAATAAATACCAGCAGACAGTTAGCCTGAAGGGAAAAACATCCATTACCAGATTAAACGAAAATACTAATCATAAACTGCTGAGATTAAAAGGCGAAAGTTAAGGGATGCTAAGCGAAAAGTTTAGTAATTTATTCATGGTAAGTAAAGCCATTTGCAGAAATTAGACAAAAAAAAAAAAAAACACTTTATCATTTAAATCATTTGCATATTTCCCCCACTTTCACTGAAGATTACAGCCACTTCACAGAGGGGCATTATGAAAAGCGAGGACGTCTATTTTGATGGGGATGATGCTGATAGTACTATTTAAGATGAAAGACTGGGATTTTGTGGGATGGATCACTAAGTTGAGCAGTAACACTGTGACATTAGATCTCGTATCAGAGGCAGGTGTGTGTGTGGGGGGGTTGATGATGGAGAGGAGGTTGAAGGACCCCTGGGGAAGATAGAGACGTCCCACCGGGGCTGCAGCTACACTTGTGCGTAATTAGTTTATTAAAGATTGCATAAGTAAACAGAAAAATGACAAAAAGGGCATATAAGCATGCAATAGTTTCTATGCTGGTGCAACACACTCTTTGTTTTCAGACATAATGAAGCTCTGAGGTGATTGTCACGTGATAAAGCAGCTGTAATTGTTGGCTGCATAAGCGGTGAAGTAGAGAATACCTGTAACTGTGGGTACCAAGGTCTCTTTTAACGAACTGTTCTTTCATGTTGCATGTGGTTTTTTTTGCCATATTGCATAATTAACCCATGTGCTATCTGTTCAACCGGCAAATGAACATACCACACATTTTTCTGTACTTTGTAAATTCAATTTCTAGACTACACACAGTATAGTACTTCTTTAGTGACACAAGTGCGGCAGTGCTACCACAACATAATATTTAAAGTTATATTGACTGCTTTGAGGTGAAGACTTCACAGTGATTGTCATTTGACCAAGTGTAAAGCCAAACCAATCAACCATACCGTTGGTATTCCTCTGCTTTTGCTAGGAAAATTTCACTGCTTACCCGCTGGAAACAGTCAGTTTTAGACAGCCGCTGTCTGATCAGTTTGACCCATAGTTCACATGGAATATCCTGAAGAATACAAAAACAAAACATAAAATTTAGATTTCGATCTCTGCTGCTTTTGTCGAGTGGTTTCAGTTGGTTTTCGGTCTCAGAAGCATCTTGATTTGAGAATCACTGGGGATAGTGAGGCTGACCAAGGTTAAGGGGAGGGAAAGAGCGAATGATAGTAGTGAGGAAGGAGGCACTGCCTGCCAGGCACTCTGGCCTCTGAGCTGGCTTTGAAGTATTGTCTTGAGAGGAAAGCTGATGGAGAGCAGTGGGAGAGGTGGCTTCAAACATGCACATTGTGATTCCATGTACAGATACTGTACCATAAGAAATTCATGGACAGATGCTGGTAAGGAGAACATTGTAAAGTCTGGTCTCCCTTATATTTTGGTTACACCAAGAACTAAATGTTACTAAAGGGAAAAATAAATTAAAGTATGCAATTCAGTTATTATGCACCCTGTTCATGAACCATATAAAAAACTTGATTAACCGTGACAATCGCTGCCTTTATTATACTTTCTACTGGATTCAAATGGGCATCTTTTCAGACATCGGAAAGTTGCATAAGAAGGATAGTTAAAATAATTAAGCCACTGGGACACTACTTTTTCCAGACATCACTTATGATTCTTTTAATGTATTTTAATTAAACCAATGGTTTTATGGCTAACTGGTTAGCATTACATTTGCATTCTCAAATAAGAAAATAAAATCTATTATTTGCTTAACAATATTTTAATCACACACACACACACACACACACACACACACACACACACACACACAACACACACAACAAAATAATAAAATGACAAAATAAATAAATAAATAAATGTTGAACAAGTGACATTACTTAAGGCATTTATTATTTTTTAAATAATTTGCTGAAATTATTACCTGATTTGTTTCTATATACTGTTGTGCCTGCTTGGTCAGGTCTGTGTCTTCTTTCAAGAGATTGCTGGCATTTATGTGGATCGCACCAGTATGCTCATTTAATCTTTTAGCCTGTTATATATAAAAAAAAGTTTGAAATAACAAAAATACTTTTTTTATATTTGTCAAGTAATTACATAAATTGAATAAACTGACAAAAATAATTGTATGTACCATAGTCTTTTTACCAGATGCTGGAGGACCAAGTAATACAACTCTGGGCACTTTGCAAAGGAAAAATAAATCTTTCAGTGCAAAATGGAACACTCAAGATTAAAACATGCATGCACATTTACAAATATTCAGAAATTATTTAAAAAATAACCCATAACTCATAATCAAACTAGTAAAGGATAACAAAAAACTGTGCTATAACTAATAATAAATAACTATATAATTAAATAGTATTTTTATAAAATCCTGAACTCTGCTTGAAATAAAAAAAAAAGAAAAGAATAGATATCTACGGTTCAAACAAAACCATGTGCCCGTGTCTTTTTAAATTAGAGTTGTAGCTCCACCTAGCGGGAGTATTCCTGTATTACTATAAAAAGCCCAATGTCTAATAAAAATATGTATCACAGGCTGTGATGTTATGTTATATTTTATCATTATTCTATAGAGTATTAAGAGCAGGCATAGTTCATTGAAAAGTTACCGTCAGGACTACTTTCTTTCAGCAAGCCAATTAAATATTGAATTGGATCATCGGGTTTATCAGTCGTGAGACTCGTCATCAGAAACTGCAATGGAGGGTTTCAAGAGACACAATAGTTACTTCACATACTTTCGTTTTTATAGACAAACATTTTGCCTTTATGGAAATATGATCAAATGCAAGGAATCCATAAGAAAAGAGACCTGCATCAAGTCGAATATTTCGTGTTTGTCAGCATACGTCGCCATTTCAGGAGGTATTCTCAGCGGCTTCGCAGTTTCATCCATGGCTGCGGAAAAAAACGTTGTCGTTTCTGCGTTACTGCAACAGAACACGCCGCGTTTCATTTGTTGGAGCGTTTTTTCACGAACACAGCGAGTTTGCGCTCACCTTCTCTCACGCGTTACACCAGCAGTTAGCCTAGCGCTCGCCTGGCGACGCCTACAACACCAGAGTTATTCAACCAGCTTACGTAGAATCCTGCACACGGCTAAAAGTACACTTGCCTAAAACCACAACCAAGTCATGAACAAAGAGTCCCTTTTGTGTGACTCCAAAGAGCCGTGGCGTTATGTGGACGTTTTAACAGGGATGACGGGCGAAAAGCGACAGAAAGACGAAACTGCCGTTTCGTGATGTCACGTTGCCGGGCAACACGACAACACTGGTTTCTGAGGGTGCGGTAAGAAATATTCATCCGCTCGAAATTACAAATTCGCAAGTGCATAATTTAATCACATATAAACTCCTTGTGGGGGTGAGGACCACAATGAATGAGGTGAGTAAGGCGCTAGCGGCCATTGAAGAGAAGCATGAACGTTTCAAGCAACAACAGTTCATCTTCATCTCAGCTCTAGAGCGTTCACGAGATCTTACCTTTGAAAGGACACAGCCAGTCTCTTCTGTTCAGCAGGTGAGAGGAGAGTTTACAGTCGTGGCCAGAAGTGTTGAGAATGACGCAAAAACTGGTTTTCACAAAGTTTGCTGCTTCCGTTTTTTTAATATGGAATTTGCATATACTCCACAATGTTAGGAAAAGTGATCAGATGAATTGCAAAGTGATTCGCACGTTAACACAAGTGAGAGTGTTGACCAGCACAAGACTGGAGATCATTCTGTCGTGCTGATTGAGTTAGAATAGGAGATCGGAAGCTGTAAAAGGATGGTGATGCTTGAAATCATTGTTCTTCCTCTGTTAACCATGGTTACCTGCAAGGAAACGCGTGCATTCATCATTGTGTTTTATAAAAAGGGCTTCACAGGCAAGGATATTGCTGCTACTAAGATTGCACTTAATTCAACCATTTATCAGATCATCAAAAACTTGAAATAGCTCTTGAAATTCAATAAAAGCCTTTGAAATTATAAAATGCTTGAAATTATACTTCAATACACCAGAGAAACAAGTGACAAAAAGATATAAAAACACTGAAGCAGCAAACTTTGTGAAAACCAGTATTACTGTAATTCTCAAAATGTTTGGCCACGACTGTATTTATTCATTGCAGTAATCCATTAGAACAAACTGAATGAGTTTCTTCTTCCACACATGCAGGTTCAAAAGTATATTAACCTGCACTGCCACAATGCCACAGACAGGCGCATTTTTTCCCTTTTTTTGGAGATTGTAGAGGATTTGGGGAATGTTACTGCACTTCTTCAATCTTTTAAGACTGAACAAAGACCTGCATGTGATTCACTGGAGACCTGCAAAATTCTTCTAGGTCCATACCATGATATCAGCAATCTGCGGGCAAGGTTTGTGACAATCTGCACTTTTATTTTATATTACAAATATTTAAAAGAATCAGTGAACCCATTAAGATCTGAAAATTTGCTTCAGATACAGGCTCATTGTTTTCTCCCCCATTATCCTTTTTTAACAGATATCCACACAACGAATTGAACCGACTAAGCTGCAATGAAGCCAGAAATTACTATGGAGGTGTTGTGAGCCTAATTCCATCGGCTCTGGACTTGCTTAAGACAGCCAGTGCTGCCATGAGGACTGCCGTAGAGACCCAAACCATAGAGATCACAAAGGATGAGATTGTGGAACAGAACACTTCATTCTACCGCACAGGATCATCATCATCTAATAAGACTAAAAATGCATCTTGTAAGACCAGTAAACCAGTGGCTAAAGGCATAGGTGGATGGCATGCAGGAAAACCAGCCTGGAAATAGGATGCAGAAGGATATGAAGTCTAATACATTGTAAAGACAAACAAATGTGAAAATCTGCAATAAAACACAAAAACAATGGTTGCTGAAATTTAGTAAAAACAATTTTTTATTTTTTTTTCACAGTTTAAAACGATTACCCATTTAATACTGTGTCCAGTGAAAGAGAACTTTTTTGTTGCTTTTGGTCACAGCGCTATTGGCATTTTTGTACACACAGATATACTTTAATCCTCGCACCTCACATTTGCCCCCCGCATTTCAAACAATATGCTGAACAATTGCAGCATTTCAACTTCATAATAATCTCTTGCAAAATCTTAGCAAAGCTTTCAAGGAACCTTTAAACAATTCTAAACAAGAAGAGGAGCTTGGCAGAATAAAAAATGATAAATTTTAATTCATCAAAATCGATGTAATTTGGAATGTTGTAAAAATTTAATTACACGCTTTGTTATTAACATTTCTCTATGCAAAGTGGCTGCTAGTCATAGAAAGGGCATCACAAACAAGGAATAGTGTTACTGATTGGATATATTAGTAGTGGATACTATTTTTTGCTTGTTTAAAGCCAGCTAGAAGGCCGGACATGATTCTGAAATTGATTTCAGATGCACTGAAACAACATTATATCACTATTGTAAAGCAGAATCAGAGGTCACATCAAATAATCAATGGGCTGGCTTTAGATAATGAGATTTTTAGCTTGTGTGAGCTTTATATACATGGTTAACACTTGGTTGCCAGGATAACAGATTTGCTCCCTGCACCTGAAAAACTGAATGCCACACTGAAAAACACAAAAACTGCTTAACTGGGTAACACCCAACAGGTACATCTTGTGTTCGTCCACATTAAAATGTCCATTATGCCCCCCATCTACTTTAATACTGTATGACCATTTCTTTTGTGCCATGGATTTATCTAGCATGTTTACACTAGTTCAGTTTCATGCTCAACATGGACACTTGGTCATCTAGGCACTTGTATAATATTGCTGTTACAATTCAACTTAAAACAAGACCGGTGATCCCATAAATGTTCTGTTCCAGGATGGAATTGGAATATAAAAGCCAGTAGTAAGACATTTTTCATGACACAGTGTGGTCTGTTAATCAGATGCAAAGCATATAGGCTACTTTAAAACTAGATGGTTAGGGGGGGAAAAGGGCTAAGCAAAATGACCTAAATGACCATATATTATAATTAAATATTGTAAGCCTATCCAGTAGGTTGTGCATGCTGTCTCTACAGTTGAGTAGAACGACTGGTGGTATACCTTATTTGTAGTCACAATCTCAAATAGGACGGATTCATTGCATTATTAGATTGGAAATTGACAAATTTTACTTAATATATTGTCCAGCCTTGTTACAAAATTCCATTATTTTCTAAACTGGAATGATTGGTATTCAGAATGTACATCTTTATGTTTTATACACAGTCTACAGAGTCTATAATAAGCTGGCATCTTTGTTAGTGTTAGGAACAGTCTCCTCCTTAAATGTTGGCATTTAGTTTTATGAGTATTGCACTTTTTTTTACCCCGTACAAACACTAGCTAATGTGCTTATTAAAAAATGAAAAGCAACAGGAACCCTCCAGAATAATGGCTTTTTAAACACACACTAAAGGGTGTGATTACAAGAAATTTCTTTCCAGCTTTGTGTGTGTTTTTTTTTATTATTTTAATAATGCTCCCATTCACTGTCTTCTTTTTGAAGGGCTAAAATAGAAAGGCTGTAAACTGCCAAAAAGAGAAACATGCAGCAAAGTATTAACTCAAATGTTGCTCATTAGTTCATTTTCATATTTGGCTCAAAATACTTAGCAGCAACGTAATACCCCCAACTTGTGCAAGCTTCATAAAAACTGACTACCAGTTCCTCTTGATGCTCCCTGTGCTGCAAGGGACTTTCAGTGCTGGCATCAGCCTCGAGTCCTGCTGCGAAAACCCAAGGAGGAATTAGTCAGGCAGGAGCTCCTGAGACAGACCAGTGAGAGGTGGCAGGCCCTCTTCATGCTGGCTTTCGCTGTTGTTCCGGAACAGCTCTTGAGATCGCCTCCCGAGGACACTCCCGGCACTGGGGCTAGAGCCAACTATGAGAGGACTGTTAGAGGGGTACATTGTAGGGGACGAGGTGGGCTTGACAGGGGATGTAGCTGGGCTCTCCACACCGCCATTGATCCCTGTGCTAGTGGAATGGTTAGCTCCACCATTGAGGCAGCCAGGTGACCCTCCATCAGCCTTGCTCTGGGAGCCTGTCAGCTCTGGCTCTCTCCTGTTCCCATTTGGTCTACAAATGATAAAAAAGACCCCATAAAGCAAAGTAGTAACAATGTGGACCACCTGTCAAGAGTTTCTATTTAAGTTGTATATAAAACCAAGGACTAACTCACCTAAAGTTAGATACATTACAACGCTGAGCTGGGGCTTCTACCACTGGGCTGTTAGATGCTGCTGCATACAGCTCCACCTCACTGTACAGTCGAAGCAGCTCAGATTGCAGCATTTGAGTAATGTGCTTCTGGGCCAGGTACCGGTTCTCGGAGGCCTGGAGCTGGTTCCTAAACCAAAACATATCCATAATTATTGATACCACACAAATTTTGAATTCATGTAGTGCTATATATGTAACAGTCTTCTTAAAGTTGCAGGAATGTCCATTATGCTTAAAGGTAGTTAACGGTAACTTCACATTCACCTACAAAAGAAATAGTAAATACTATATTTTGTGACAACAAATTCAGTTATAATGATTTGTTTTCAAATTGAATGTGATTAAAATTGGTTGAGAAAAACAATTCATATTAAGTGTAAAGCATGCCAGCAGAAAAGAATACAAAATAATGAAAAATTTCTGGCTAAAGAGGTATTTGTCTTGGCTTGTCATGTCAGTGACACTAATACATTTATGGGACTCAAGTCCAGGGAAACCCTATAGCTTAAGGTGTCAAAACCTCTAGAAGGACTAGACAAGTCAGCAATTAAAAAAAGGAATAAGCCGTACTTGGCCTCAGCCTTGGTGTCCTCCAGAAACTTCTTTTGCTCCAGGATAAGATGTTCCTTCTTGGTAAGCTGGCCCTCCAAGTCGCTAATGCGCTTCTGTGACGCCTCCAGCCACTGACTCTGCTGCATCACGGCCTGTCGCAGCCGCTCACACTCCTTCCGCTGAGTCCCTTGCAGCATTTTCAATTCCTAGTGGTTCAGTACAAACAGCAGTGATGTCTGGGTCGAGCCTTATGGGCCTGTTGGGTTCACTTCAGTTAACACTGACAATGGCTACACATTTACAAGATCTGAGGCTAATCTTAGAGATCCTTATCAAAACAGTTGACATTGCAATGTTACATTTGCCCACGAGAGGGTGCTGTGGTTTAAAGGTTGCTTTATATTTGCTATGTCCAATGTTTGCAACATTTGCACAGCACAAGTGTAGTAGTACTTTATTTGTGTCCGGTCCCAGGCGTTGCATTTCCTCCACACATAGCTTGTTTGCCTCGCCCAGAAGCAGCAGGTGTTTGTTTAAGAAAGCCATTTGCTGCTCCATACTCTCACTGTTCATGAGCTACGGACATATAAATCAGACATGTACACATAGCTGAATTCATTTATTTTAACATATTACATATTTAATATGTATGAACGATTGACACCTTCATTTTTACAGCTCTAATATACAGAATATAAATAAATCTCACCTTCATAGTCAGCTGACTGAGCAGGTGGCCTGTGTTGCAAACCTTATTCTTAGCTTTCTGCAAGTCAGCCTCAAGCTCTCCTCTCTGTTTCTCACTTTCTTTCAGTTCACTCTGAACATAAGAACATATGCAAACATAATTATAATTTTTCAACAATTGCTGGGTAGTATAAAAGGCCATGGCTGTTATAAATGTTCCATTACCCCAATCTCTGAATCTGAAGAACACTCTCCAGACATTTCAACAATGTTTAGCTGGATTACTAAATAACCAGTTAGGGTAATTTTTTTTTGTTTCATGTAAGACATGCATTGCTTGTAATTATTACCACTGTGCAATAATACTATAAGGCTTTTCTGTGCTCCACCTGAAGAGCCTGCGTAGTGGAGGAGTACACGCTGCATTCACGCTCCAGCTGGGACACCTGCTCCTGCAGCCGGGTCACCACCACCTTCCTGTCCTCCAGCAGTTGCTGGTAGCGCTGCTGCTCCTCCTGTAGGCTCAGCTGCAGCGCCCGCCGCTCAACCTCCTGCAGTTTCAGCTGCTCCTTCTGCCAAAGATGCACACACAAATACACGTAACACTCAACTCACTCTGATATTTAACCCAGCTGGCAAAACGGCAGGGCATAAATTACAGTTTGGCCTTTCCCTGTTACAAAATGGCTCAAAAGTAAGCAATTCTCAGGGTAGACACCCCAACCTGTAATGCAGTAGCATTCTTGTCATACAAACTGCAAATGAGCAAAACAATAATTTGACTACACACATGTGAGCAAGATCTTAATTCTTGCATTGTGATGTTAGCAGGTCAGACCAACACCCCTATTGCCAGTAATTACTAAATTTTATCATAGGGGCAATGAATATACAACAGTGAAATGTCTACACATTTTAAGACATTACAATATTCAGCCAGATGAAATAAATGGTAGCACAAATAAATTAAGTACAATGTTGAACAAACACGATATTGTGATATCTTGCATTTTGTGAGTGTTGCAACTTAATCTGCAGCCGAGATGGTAGCAGATACTTGCCAATTTAAATGTTTTAAAACAGCTATAATGAAGTGATACGAAACATGCACTTTCCATTGCTTCCTTGCTCAGCTTACCAAGGCGTGATTCTGCTCCTGCAGCGCGGTGGCGTTGATGACACGGCGCAGCAGGCGGCGGTTGCGGATGGCATGCTGCTCTCTTTTGTAGCGTTCGTACTGCAGCTGGTTGTGCAACAGCACCACCTGACTCCGCAGAACATGTAATTCATCCAGCGGTGCAGAGTTTGCATTTCCTGCTGTAGAAAAATACATTTGAGAAATATATGAACTGGTCACAGCTAGTGGTGGTGGTGTATTTCATACTTTTACCTTTGCCTCTCAGGTTTTGCTGTTTGCCTCCTGACTGCACATCTGCTAACTTGATTGAGGCAGAGCCACTGAAAAATCAGAACGGGTTTAGCAATGTGACATTCAAAGTCAAGCTTATTCTCCATGAAACACCATCTAAGTAAAATTGCACCTTTTTAGCAATTTGTCATGGCTGTCACTGCTTTGCTGGAGAAGAAAATCCAGCACTTCCAGAGGAGACGAGGCAGAAAATGTTTCTTCTTTTTGTTCCTTGTCCCCTCTGGCTCTTTGCAGGGCTTCAGATGTCTTCTTTTCCACAAAGAGAGAGGCCACTTTAGGGAGAGCCAGATCAAACAAGGGCTCATAGCACAGAGAGGATTCCTTAAATAAACCAGACAGATGCTCGAATTTGGCTTGACTTGACACAGTTGTGTCATGTGCACATGAGCTGTGGCAGTTTAAAGTGGACAGGGAACTGTTGATGGGGGTGAAACAGGGCCATGGCGACCAAGGCGACTTCTGATTAGTGGCATCCCCTGCGGTGGTCACTGGTCTGTCGGGAGTGGACACCAGGTTAGGTGGCTCTCTAAAAGGACTTGGATCAGTGCAACTCAACAGTTTTTCCTGAGTGCCAGAATGAATTTCATTGGATCTGTAAAACATGGTGTCACATCGCAGCATGGCCGGTGTGCTCTTCTTGCTCTCTGTCAGCTTCTGGAGCTCCTCTCTTATGGCATCTAGTTAAGAAGCAGGCAAATATAAAATTTCTATAGAGGGGAACCAAGTGAGACAAGCCATCTATCTAATAATAAAGCTTTCAATTTAATTAAATTATACAACCATGCTGAAGGCACTGATCATATCTAGGATTTCACCCCGGCTGTTAAATCTAGCTGTCACATTCTGAGATATCCACATTATGGTTTAATCTGGAACCATGCATGTCTTTTTCTGTTAGTCACCAGAGAAGTCTTCTTTCCCCTCTGCTAAACTCACCCTCCTCTCTTTCTTCTCTTGTCTGATGCACCTCCAGCTCCTGTTCCTTGATAAAGGCTGACACTTCTTTGAGACTCATGGATGTTGCACTGTTGGCAGTGATGGCTGAAAAAGCAGATTAAGAGGATTATTCCATGGTCAAATGGGAACAGTGTAGGGAGAACAGAGAAACTGGATAATGGCTTGGGGGGATAAGAAATTAAATGTAATTCATCACCTTTGCTAACATCCTCAGACGTGTATTTCTCTGGCTGCCTACTTTTCTCCTCAAGCTTTAACTGTGTAGCCTTATGCAATTCAGCCAATGCTCCATTCTAAAAATGAGATTTATTTGGATATACACATTACAATATAATATATTTAGTCATTGTGTGCCTTTGACTCGCATGTTAAGCACCTTAACAAGGCTGGATGGTGTGTTTGCCTGAAGGATGAGCTCAGGCTCCCGTCGAAAGGACAAGTTGGGTGAAGAGGAAGCTGATGAGTTGTACAATGCCAGGTACCTGCCATCCACTGCAAAAGGCAAAAAAAAAACCCAATCAAATGAATAAATGGATTAACAGATAATTGGGAATGATGTTGCTAATTTTCATACCTGGAGTGCCCTGAGCTCTTCCTGAGAGGTGTAAGGCGTTCTGAGACACTTCTGAGATATTGGTTGGAGAAATGCCCCTCGAGTTGGGAGGTGTGGTCATTCCACAAACAGAAGAGGGGCTCCACATGTACTACAAGATTCATATAAACAGTAAGAGCGAATCCTACAAAATCATTATACAATTGTGTTTGTGGTATGTTAGCAATTATACACAGTGCAACATTCAGGAGAGACAACAGGACATAATTTCAAGATGTTTCAAAAAGACTAAGGTTTTACCTTCTCTTGTAAATACAGGCCTCTTATTACAGACCAATAACAAACTTTTACAACATGTAACAATTTAAAGACTGAAATCGACTTCGCCCAAAGTCACTCTCACCTGGTGGCTGAAGGTCTGGGGACTGCTGCGGGGTGGCTGAGAGGCTGACACGTGGGGAGAGAACAGGGGAGCTGTGGAAACTGGCAATGAAGAACTTTCTAAGAGACAAGATAAATAAAAAGTGATTTTCTCATTAGAAGGGCACCATAGACAGGATATATTTGACAGGAAGTTAACATTCAGTTTTTGAAGCCGGTGTGTGATCAGCTTGTAAACTGTGACAAGGGCTAAACAGTGATTCTGTTCAAAAGACTTTGAACTAGGGGTGTTAGAAAAGGAAACGCAATTTGCAAGCTGCCAAACGTCTGTGAAACATGAAAGCAAAGTGATTGTCATTGTGAAACACAGCACATGGTGAGACAACGAAATGGGTCCTCTGTTTTTAACCATCACCCTTGGTGAGCAGTGGGCAGCCATGACAGCCCCCCGCGGAGCAGTGTGTGGGGACGGTGCTTTGCTCAGTGGCACCTCAGTGGCACCTTGGCAGACCGGGATTTGAACCGGCAACCTTCTGATTACAGGGCCGCTTCCTTAACTGCTAGGCCATCACTGCCTCAGTGGAAACATTCAGGCAACACAACCAATTTACAATTTCAGCAGGATCCCTTCAGATACAGTACAGCAACAACATAAAACAACAAAGGACGCTGGATCCCACAAACTAAATCCTTTATAATCATACCGACTGGTTTATTTTCTTTACTTTTTGTTTTATTTTGTTTTAGGACAATAAAGGTAATATTAATTCATATTAATGAATTGTTTTTTGGCTGATTAATTAATGTGATGTGATCCACCCACATTACAGCATCTTGTATTTCAGCGTTGTTTTTACATTTTTGGTGAACTGTAGAATATTGCATGAATGCTCTTGCTCTAGCATGAATCACTGAAAACCTTGCTGATCATCAGTGAAAGGTGCCAAAACAAATACTCATGTCCAGCCGCAAAAGTACCCTAACTTGGCATACGAGCATAAGAACTGGACCATGGAACAATGGAAGATGACGTCAGATGAATGACACAGGGTGTAGATAAACTTGGTGGCTGGGTGCATCTGTACATTGTTCCCCAAGAGAGGCAGACTGATCCTCTGGTCAATGGAAGTTACCATCAACTACCAATAGATCACTGCAGACCACATACAACCTTCACGACATCATGAAGGTTTGGTCCAGAACTGTATTGGCACCACTTATACAATAATACAATAATAAGCAGGTGGCTTTAATATTGTAGCGGTGTTATTTTTTTATAGTGCAACAAGATGTGAGGCTTTGTTTCAACTCCTTTAGAGAACAAAAGATGTATAGATATTTAAGAAAGATCCTCACCATAACAACTTATGTCAAGAGACAAGTTACTCGCACACTCCTGGGGGCGGGGCTGCAGTTGGACAGGCAATTGGTCAGGCATTGTTGAATAACCCTCCTCCCATGATGCTTCCTTGGGATCCAAGGATACTTTGGCACATTCAATTACTATATCATGTGCCTCAAATCTCCTCCACCTAAAATTTCATGAATGTAAGGTTAGGTAGACCTTCCTATCTGATCAGGAAAAGCTTAAAAACCATAATATATATACAATTACCTAGATGGGTCCAGTTCAGAGTCTTTATTTCCAATGATTAATTCAGGATGTATCCGCACATTCTCCAACATTTGCTTGAATTTTTGGGGAAAAAGAAGAGTCTAAGTAAATTATGTGGCAAATACAACAAATCATGCCTATCTTGAAATTACCAATATGCACATGTTTAAAAGCACAGCTCACCAATGACATGGCTAATATTTCAAACATGAACCACACAAAACAAGACACACCCATTGCATGCATATTTCATGCATTTTTATGAACACAATGCATTTTATTTAATGTGGTATATACTTCATGTAAAAATGATAAAATATTGAAATAATCCATTAAGAGTGGATGTTTTACCTAAGGTTTGACTCATTTACTTAATATTATCTGGAAAACCTTCCCTTCCTATTTCCCTGTCAATGCCTTTATAAGTATTAATGTTAACGTTAGACACATCCAAGTGAAATCTCTTAGCAGAAATCATGTTAAGCATACATATCAGTCAATGGCAGCATCATATCATTCAAGTCTTTTATGATAAATATACTGATTTTAATTCTCAGCACAAAAAGTTGTCTCTCACCTTGACCACCTGATCAAAAGTGTCCAAATTCTCTCTCATATTGTAGTGAGAACGCAGGTAGGACACAAAGTTGCATGGGTACATGCCATACAAACGGTGGAACAGAGAATACACAGCAGCATGCAGATGGATCAAATACACCCCCTGAACATGCCCTGCATGAACCAATAAACATAGGATGGATTCAGACACATTCACATGGGATTCCAACAAAAAACAGAAATAAATATTACAACCAAAATATGCTCACTGGAACCTGAGAATTGTTTACATGCTTAAGAAAAGATTATAAATAGAATCACCCGGATTCCTCTGGTTCCAAGCAGCCAGTCGCCCAAAGATGTCAAAGAACTCGTAGAGGAGCTGTTTGCCAGGCTGAGGAATCATTGGTAGCAGCACAATCAAGACGAGAACTCCAGTTGTGAGAACAACAACATCAGCATCAGTCTGTGACAGATGCAGACACAAGTCAATGCAGCAACATATTGATTTTTATACCATATCATATGACATTGTAATATTATATTATCTAGGAAGCAGGTGCCTGCCATCTCACACTAATCATACATTTTGCAAAGACTAATAAGATTAAACAACCAAACATGCACTGGAGATATCAAGTTCATATCCCTCAGGGATAAAAAAGCATAAAGGAACATTCATATGAGTAAAGCCTGAGACAGGAATTAATATAGCTATTGGAGCAAATGCCAAAAGCATAAAATCTGCAGACCTACTACTTTTTTTTATTATTATTTTTGACGCATGATGTTTCCATGTACAGTATGGATTTACAGTATGGTGAAATATACAGTTCTTTCTACTGTTATCAGAAGCAAAGACAAAGTGGAACATCCTAACCACTTTATAGAAGACATTTGCTGTAATAATATACTACATAAAAATGAGCTCTGTGTTCAGAAGATCTACAGATAAGTTCAACAAAAGGGCCATGGTTGACTGGCCTTTGGTACAGTACCTTAAGGCACTTGAGCAATGAAGCAAACAGTTGAAACCGTACAATCTTGTGGATCCACGGTGGCTGCTTCCGGATGACATGACCTAGAAGGGTGAGGGCGAGCAGCCGTTGGTTCTGTTTACCCATGCATTCATTCATCTTGTCCAAAAGGTGCTGTTAGGAAAAAACATGACAAGCATTTACTTTTATACTATCAACTCCACAATATTTGTACCTAGAGCACTTTGCTGACCTTATCGTGTGGTTCAATGACAGAAGACAGGATGAGCACAGCCTCAGAGGAGCTAGTGTTGAGGTAATAATCCACAAGACTATTTACCAGTATGGATCCCCTGTCTGACACCAAAAGAAAAGCAACGATTGCAATAGTCTTCCAAAACCCTGTTCAGCTGTTCTTTTGTTCTAATATATAATTATAATGTCTAACATACATAGGTGACTGATCTCACTTGATCGGATACTGAAACTGGTGAAAGTGATTCAGCTACAGGATAGATGTTTTAACAGACCTGATTGGAGATGCTCCTGTATTACATTTTTAGTGTCTTCCAGCACTTGGAGATCAACAGATGCCAAGAATGGAATACAATCAGTCACACTGGGCTGTTCCTTCGCCATGGTCCAAGGTTTGGTTTACCACGGTCACAGTAGTGTTGAAGACACAGTTTCTGTAGAAAGAAAGACAGGTATGTCTTTATTACACTGACGTTCACTTTGTATGCTTGAAATGGTGCTGGAAGGGTCACCTTTATAACAGTTATTTCCAAAAATTGCTGCAGAGGATGCAGTAGTGCTGCCTTGATAAGGTGCTTGCTTTCCGATTCATGATTTTTATATACCCTACTGTAGCATGGCACCTGGCATGAGTTCAGCATTGTGAGAAGTGTTTGCATGAGTGTGATTCATAATAAGCACACCTCTTATGGGCAGAGATTTGTACAAACTGAATCCAAATGTATTAAATTGGATTGAAACTGCATTTTAAATCCCTAAAAATGTAATGCAAATCGGCTTCTCCAAATTCAAACTAAATTTTTTATGACACACAATCCATATCCCTGAGAAAAAGCAATCAAGCTCAGATCTGCAGGTTGCGGTAAGGGACAAGCATGTGAAAGCCGGTGTTATGCATAAAATGATGACTACATTGGTGACACAGGAACACGTCCATTTAAGGAATGTAAAAGGAATCAAGCAAATCGGCTTAATGTTGCCGATTCCTGCTGCACTTTTACTTGCTGGTTATGGTCTTTTGGGACACGCCCATGTTAACTTGAGTCTGGTCACATTTTAATCTGGTCAACCTGCATGTAAAGACATAATATGGTCTGGGGAACAGACAGCTTGAGTTGTAAAGCTTTTGCTGTTAAGAGAATTTCAGACCGTATTCCTGTATCCAGGGTATGTCCAGACACCAGGTCATCTGCGTTGATCTGTCACCAACGGACGGATGACGAGCAGGGAAACTTTCATTTAAATGCATTTGTAACACAGTGCCTACCACAATAAAACAATGCAGGATTTGAAAATGAAATGAATGAAACTGAAGTGATTGTCATTGTGAAACACTGCAAGTCCTCTGCTTTTAACCATGAAAGGTGCGCGTGGAGCTGTCTGTGGGGATGGTACCTTGCTTTATTTATAACTTTTGTCCCAGTTCATTTTATGAAACTGCATCTGATACAATTAGAGGAAGGAATAAAAACACAAACAGCCTTCTAGTATATGAATACAAGAATAAGAGTAGAAATCAACCAAGAAACCTTCACATGTAAACAGCAATGATTTTCCATATCCATATTTAGCATATCGTGTGTTGTATGACACCAGGTTAGAATGTGACCAACATCAGTTAATGTGGCCGTGTCGTGGTGGAGTAGATATAGCAGCTAAACATGCTGCAGGAAGTACTCCATTTATATAGATCCATTCCTCCAGAGCCAGTCGGTGGCACAGTGGCATAAGTCAGTGCTTGCTGGTCGGTGCTACTTTTTAAAAGAAGGTTGATCGAATCCAGCTGATGGATGCAAATCTATTTAATTTTACAACAAAATGTCAACGATTTAATGACTGAATCATCACAATTTGGTTCCTTGTACAAATAACATTTATTACAGCAATATTAAATGAGTTAGTCATGAGTCTGACAGCAGTTTAATTCTACCTGATAGTTTCAGGAATTGAATTGGACAAAAGGTATCGAAATGCCTGGTGTACAGCTGCTTTAAATGTGGAAATCAGCGCTGTTGATTGCTTTTCTCAAAGAATCTGCACTGTGTGTCGCAAAGAGCATTTTATTCGAATATGGAAAAGCGAATTTTCATTACTATTTTAGGGATGTAAAATGCAGTTTCAATTTCAGTTGTAATTCATATGCAATTTAATGCATTCAGATTCAAATACATTCAATTCGATTTCAGTTTCTACTGGTACAAATCTCAGCCCAATATATTTTCTGAACTGGCTTTTTAACCGCATTGAATTTTCAGATCCGTGTATGAGCCCTGGCTTGTTGTAGGCTCTAACAGCCTACTTAACACTAAAACAGCATGCGATTCGACACGCAATCGTCTTGTTGAGCCAGAAAAACATGACAAATTGATAAATCTGTGTGTAACACGTACACGGCGCTAGCAGGTCGCGAGATGTTCCGAGGTTTTTACTGCAGTTACCAGACATGACAGGCACGAAGCCGGAGCGCGTATCGCAATATGCAAACTCGGCTTCCCTTCAAGACGGATGAAAGTTTATGGAAACGCGTAAAAATACCGAAATTTGTCACCTGTTGTTGCGCCCTGGCTTCATCTGGACGGCGCCATCTTGAACTATTTCACAAGCAGTGGATCTGTGCTGAGCCCGAGGGATATAAGGGAAAACTTCGAAACTTATAATGAACCGTATTGTTGCTGATAACTGATAACTCCTCCATTTACTTAACACTAGGTTGGTCTCCTGTCTAATGAGCAGTCAGCTAAATAAAACCTGAGCGTCACATTATGCAACATTTCTTCCAGCGGCAGCTACTAGTGTTGCCAGATCTGTACAGCAGTGTCGCTCATTTAGATAGTAAAAATACGAATTATGTTTTTTTTTAAAGATTAATTTTTAACATACTTACTTATGTACATACATTTTTATGTAATTTAATCTCTTTTATTTCTTTCTTAACAAGCCTGTTTAACTCCCGAACTTAATTCAGTGGTTTCCGTGAATAAGGAAGCTGAAATAAGCAGACATATTTTAAAAAAACATGGTTAACCTGGACTGATATTTCTCCTATGACGTCGTGAAAAAACGAGACCAAAAGTTCGTAAAAAAAGCGCATCTGGCAACACAATCTGACACCAGCGTGCGCGCAGCAGGTTACGCATGAAGTGGTCGCGCATGCGCTGAAAGACAGTTGTCGGGAATGCACGCAGCTGCAAGTATGACATCCATGCTCAGGGGCTTAAATTTTAAAATGTATTGCTGTGAATCTGTTGCTCAGCAAGCTGTCAATGTGGTGTAGAGAAGATTTGTAATTGTCACATAGCAGAAAATCGAGCTGTATTTATTAACTGTAAATGCAAGCATTTTTTCAATATGATGCTTAATTGCAGTTAATAATGTTTTTTTTTAACCAAAGGATTACATTATGTACAAATGCATTGACAAATGCATTGATAATTACCATTGGGGTTCAAAAGCAGGGACAGAATTTGACATCCTAGACGAAGATGGATGCATGAATTGCCCATTTGCTTTCAGTGATGTCAGGTTCATGGCCTGGGAAATATGTGTCCATTTGCAAAATCATTATGGTGGGTTTCAAGTACAGTATGGGCGCAGAAACAGGAAATGCTATATGTAAGACAACAGCAAAGTCTGTCCTAATGTAACCATCACTTAGGATGATAAAATGATTATTAAATTTTAATTAAATTTAAAATTTAATGTTTGGGTGATCTCTATGGTGACAGTGACAGCACAATTATTATATATTATATATATATGTGATATGTTTCCAGATATGCCATTTTATGCCATTATCCCCATATCCCCATATTATGCGGCATTAAATTGAAAATGTGCACCTACTGTTATTTTGTATTTACCACTGTATTTGTAGGACAGTGGAGCCATATCAGACTTTAAAGACATTTTCTCTGGATCCTATATAACTATGTCATATTTCTACAAAACAATCCCAGACTGCTATGGTAGGAGTTATTTGGACATAAAGAAAATTGTCTTTTAACATTATATTTAGCTTTTACTTCTGGACTCAATAATGGTTTTAAAGCTGAAGAATATTCAAGATGGCAGTACCGTGGTGCAATGGGTAGCAGTCCAGGCACCTACAAAGTCCGGATTTTAATTTATATTTACATTTATGACAATTGTGACAGCCTTCAGCCAGCACACCTTACAATCAGTTACAGGGACAGTCCCCTTAGAGTTAAGTGTTAAGTATCTTGCTAAGGGGCACAATGGTACTAATTGCTGTTTTGACATTGACTTATCATATACCATACACACTATATACTAAATACATCCATATTGCTGCTACTTGTCTGCCTGGTTTGACTAGTTTGTCTCAACCTGCACTATTTTATTGGACGTAGGTGAGTATTTAACTCACTAGGATACTTGCATTCTGTGTGCTCTCCCAATGTTGGAATTGGTTTTAGTTGGTCCTCTAGTTTTGGGTGCTCTGGTCATACATGGGACTCTGTGAACGTTTAGTGTGTACACCTTGTGCTGCACTAGGGGCCTGTTGAATCCAATGAGCCAGGAAAGGCTCCAGGACCTAGAACCCTAGTATGGACTCCAGTGTTATAGACTGTGATTGAGTGGGAGAAACGTGAATTCCATGGATTATTGTTCTTCTTCATTAAACTATGAGATTAAACTATGTCTGTGTCTCAAAATGTCTTTTCACACAATTCAAATCAAAATGTCAATGCAATAACAAACATAACATTGGGATTATTTAAAGGTTTATAGTAAACTGCCAAACAGACTCCTCAATGCAGAATATGACTGTTATAGTTACATGCATTTGAGAAGCCCAGGAGGTGGAGCCATTTCTTTTCAAGAACCACTTGGAGGTTTACTTCCAGCTATAGAAAATATGTTCACATTGTAAAGCACGTATGCTAGAGCAACTTGGGTTGAAACAACTGGAGTAATATCTAGAGCAGGCAAGCCATGTACATCATATTAAATATTGCATATAAACACTTTCCAAATGTAGTCTTGCAGTAATATCCATTAATCTAAAATTGTATCAGTGAGTACGCCTCTTTTACATAAAGTTAAACAAATGTGAACATTTCTTACGTTATTTCGTACACGTTTCTACATTTCTTGCAAATTAAACACATTTGTGTTCTCATTAAACACATTTAACAAGAAAAAATGTGCCTAACAAGAATCTTCAGTTGATGTGAAGCTGTGGACATTGCATATGCATGAGAGACCTGCAGCTCCCAGCTTAGAATTTTTGTAACCTGCTTACAGTTGAAAAGTGTGTATGAGTGTCTCTGTGTGTGTGACTAAAAACAACGTTCCAATGGGCATTCCCCCTCAACAGTAAAGTAAGTACCAAGTGGTGCACAGGAGAAGTGCATGTCTCTTCCTGCTGTTTAAAACAATCATGAGACAAAGGCCGCCTCATTAAGGGCACTTAAGAATAATTAAACAGACGTTTGGGATGATCGGTTGCATGGGGTGTAGTGGTTTCAATTATGCATGCAAAAAACATGCGGCAAAAGAAAAGAATCAAGCGTGTCATTTATGGAACATGTTTTGGGCTTTCATGCTTAATTTGGACCATCCATAATTATCGCTGGCTTCCAAGAGTAAAACCAGAAGACTCTATTATTTCCACTGTTGTTGTATTAATATTTTGGTACTGTATTTTTCATCCAGCACCCTATGAAAAACAGGAATTTCAATCTTACTGACAGCGAATTTAGAGCAACTCAGTGCATTCTCACATTGTGATGCAAGCTGACACTTCTAGAACTGGGACCCAGTTCGAGAATGACTCTGCCAGTATCATTTATTGAGAGCCTGAAGCAATCTCAGGGCAAGGATGGTTCGGCTGCCATTTCCTTTTAGTTGCATTTCTATGCATCCCCAAGGTTTCTGTTGCTTGCATTTTTGCCATCTAATGATTCCAATTCTGTCAATGAGTTCTCAAGTCGTTTATCTGTTGATTTCTAGTTGGAGACTACAGTAGATAATCAAGTGGAAAGAATAAAAAGTTGTGTAACCCATCCTAGAAAGAGAATGCATAGTGTACACGCTTGCTGTATAGTTTTGTAAATCAGCATGCATTGGGTGACCCCCTGATGTCTTTGCATGGGGAAAAAGATTATACTGGAGAATATATGATGCAGTGCAAAGTAACCTTAAAGTGCATTTCCAATCACCTACAGGGTTGAATGATGCATCGATTGCCAAATGCATATTGCCAAATGCATATTGCACAATGAAATGCCCCTGCATGCATGTTCTCCAGTGGATTCAATGCTTTGCATTGATGTATGGTGTTCTAATGGGCACACCAGTGGCAAATATGTAATGGTGTGTAAATGTGAGACTAATTTGGTTAAATGTGAAGTTTCCTGCATCTGTACCATTAATCTGCCTCAATAAAATAACATTAATGCTGACTGGGGACACAGATTAGTACATCATAGATTAGATCCATCATGGATTCTGTGCACTGGTGGGGCAATATGCCAAGCGGAATTTTACATTCAGACACTTCTCCAAGACACAGTTTTTCTCAGGGCAACGATCGGTTTAGTGCAGTCTTAATGAGTTATAATGAGAGAGTCTGAGAACCACGACACAGCCCCACTCCGCACGATAAATCTGGGCTCCGATCATCTAGTCAGTATTCTGTCCGTGTCTCACATCGCTT
Source organism: Denticeps clupeoides (assembly GCF_900700375.1). Lineage (NCBI taxonomy): Eukaryota > Metazoa > Chordata > Actinopteri > Clupeiformes > Denticipitidae > Denticeps > Denticeps clupeoides. The sequence goes on along the minus strand of NC_041717.1, from coordinate 9,191,680 downwards.
GCAGAATTTATGTTTTTGCTAATGTGCATTCTTGGTGCTTCAGTAATGATGTGATCTGCATGCAACGACAGTGTGCGCCTCGCCTGTACAGACTCTCATGTTTCATTGCTCCAGACCCGTTTGTGGTAATTATATTGTTGCGAGTATAGGGATCACAATAAAATAATGGTAGTCAAAAAACCCTTTCACCTCCAGCCAGGGATGCTTGTTTCCTTGGTAACCGGGGTCTCGTTGAATTTCTCTGGCGCGGTTGCTCTCTCTTGCTCCCGACCGCTTAGACCCTGGTGGGTTGAACCCCCATTGGTAAATTGAGTAAAATCCTGATAATGCATGCTTTCAAAAAATGGAAGATTAGTCCTATTGGGGGGAAAAAGTGAAACATTTTGTGTAACTAACCTTGGCCATCTGATTGCCGTTGTCATGCTTAAATTGTATTGTTCGTTTATGTTTCTTTTTAATCTAATGCATGTAATCTAAACGAATGAGCAAATAAGGACACGTCGATGTCGCGAGTGGGAAACGCCCACTTTTTGCCCACGTTGAAGTATTTGGCGTAAAAAGAATCAGACAACCAAGGGCAATTACGATACAACAGTAATAATCACCGGCGCGTCGCACCAGTCACCGCCCAACGTCGTCTTTGCACAGCGCGATTCCGATGAAGGGGCGCGTGCGCGCGCGCGTGCAAGCGCGCACCCGCGCGCGCGCGCGCCCACGAGCCTTCAGCACCAAGGACAGGCGCTCGATACGAGCATCAGGTCATCAGACCCGGAGACAGGAGCCGCGGACGGAGCCACGACTCCGATGGAAAGCCGTTCGTTTTCGCGTCATTCGTTTGAAGCACGAAACGGGAAACTGAGAATAGTGGCGACAATCAACAGGAGTCAGGACTGCGTTTAAATTTGTCGTTTTTTAATCGCCGTTTTATTAAAAAGGTGAAAATAGAGAACGCGCTGTCACAGCCCACGATGCGTGTCGTGGGAGAGGACAGGGTCCTGTAAGTCGCATTCCAGTTGTTGTCCGGCGACAGCATATCTTACATATATCTATATATCGCCTTGCAAAAATGCGCATCTTCCTCTTCGCCTTCTTCATCTCGTGCTCCTGCGCGCGCGGCGGCTGCGAGCCTAAGATCGTGAACATCGGCGCCGTCCTCAGCCAGAAGAGGTACGAACAAGTGTTCAAGGACGCGGTCACCCAGGCCAACAACGTCTACGGCAAAGAGAAGTTCAAGATGAACGCGATCTCCGTCACCCACAAGCCCAACGCCATCCAGATGGCACTGTCCGTCTGCGAGGACCTCATCTCCAACCAGGTGACCGTCCCCGACCTCTCCCCAACCAATTCTGCGTGATGCATGGGGTACAAATACTGGTGTGAGCTGAACTATGTGCTGTCTAAATCTGTCTAGAATAGAATATTTTATATGAATCTGCGACCCCTTGGAAACAGTCGCTTCACTTCGCGTGGATATTTGACCAAAGCGCACAGATAAACAGTAGATTGTCTCCAGAAGTTCCGCGACTTCCTCGCCGCTTCTCACCCGCGACTAGACAGATGAGCGTCGGGGAGCGTCTCTGTAGCCATGATGGCCAGATCGGAGCGCAGGGATCCATCGGAATGAAAGGCGGCCCAATGACCCGAACATGACGCCCTTGGATTTGATTTGCATATTTTTTTTTTTATACACGCGAGGACGCACGACGGCTCGGGTGGTGCCCCGCCAGAGCCGAACCTCAGGCGCCCATAATGAACTCGCCCGGCGAGTGGACACCCAGCGACACCCACCCCCCACCCTTCCGTGCACTCGCGCCGCGCTGTCACACAACGGCCAAGTCGTCGCTCTTTTTTTTAACGTTGCGCGTAAAACGAGGACAACATGGCGTCAGATGCGCGGGCAACAGCTGCTTTGTTCTCGGCGACTGACAGCGGGTAGAGTCTCTGGGCCGGGATGTGAGAGATTATAGTCTCCGGATCACCAGCAGGGATTATAATACAGTCGTCGTCCCCCACCCCCAAACACACACACACACACACACACACAGGCGCGCGTGCATACGTTCGTTCTCGGATAAATTAGGATTTTATAATGGGATTCCACAAAATGTCCCTACTGTTTTTACAACCGTATTTGGTTCGAATCTGAATGCATGTCCAAACACAGGGCTGAATGTGCTTTGCATGCTCAAATGAGAATAATAAATGACAATAATAAAATGAATAAAGATAAGGTTTATTAGTGGAGTTGACGCCGGTACGCAAAATATAATTGACAGATTCATGAGAAAATACAGGAATAATGATACAGTAGATCTAAAATTTAAAAATGTATTTTAGATATATTCTGAAAGTATTCTGAATGCATTTCTTTCTCTGGTATACATTATTGGATATTCAGTGCATCCGGAAAGTATTCACAGTACATCACTTTTCCCACATTTTGTTATGTTAAAGTCTTATTCCAAAATGGATTTTTTTCTTCACACAACACCCTATAATGACAGCATGGGCACACCTAACCTTTGCCAGTTTAACCCATTTCTCTTTGCAGCACCTCTCAAGCTCCATCAGGTTAGATAGGCATATCGATGCACAGCCATTTTAAGATCTCGCCAGTCTGGGCTCTGGCTGGGCCACTCAAGGACAGTCAGAGAAGCCACTCCTTTGATATCTTGGCTGTGTGCTTGGGATCGTTGTCCTGCTTAAAGATGAACCGTTGCCCCAGTCAACATTCAAGAGCACTTTGGTGCAGGTTTTTATCCAGGATGGCTCTATATGTTGCTGCAGTCATCTTTCCCTCTATCCTGACTACATCCCCACAGCATGATGCTGCCACCACCATGCTTCACTGTAGGGATTGACTGGCCTTTGTGATGACCAGTGCCTGGTGGTGCCTAGCATTCACACCAAAGTGTTCAATTTTTGTCTCATCACTCCAGAGAATTTAATTTCTCATTGTCTGACAGTCCTTCGGGTGCCTTTTGGCAAACCCCAGGCAATCTGCCATATGCCTTTTACAGACTTTTAGTGGCTTCGGTCTGACCATACATTGGTGAATGAAAAAAAATAATCATTTAATCCATTTTGGAATAAGACTAAAATAACACAATTTTATGAGAACACTTTCCAGATGCACTGTATTTATGGCAATATATTCAGAATTCAGTCATCGTTGTATTTTGACCAATCCTGCACGCACAGACTCGCACACACACACAAAATGCAGTTATGAGTTGACAGATTTTTGAGAAATTCGTTCTTTTTCTCAGTTTGGTCTGGTTTGTAACAAGGCTGTTTTTCAACAATTAAAGAAAGTTGGGGCTGATGTGTTTACAGTTATTTCAAATTCAGGTCTAATATCCTGTAACCAGAGGACTTTGATTGGTGACTGAAATACCAAGATTTATGGCTGTCCTTGAGGGGGTCAAATCTGTACATGAAATGGTATTCATATTTTTTTGTTGTTGTTTATTTTGTGACAAGGTGACAAAGTAAAAAAAAAATCTGAACCAGTATTCTACGGTCTCACATTGTTAAATTTAAAAAATATTTCTTGCAGGTTTACGCTATCTTGGTGAGCCACCCACCCCAGTCTAATGATCACCTGACGCCCACCCCAGTGTCATACACTGCAGGTTTCTACCGCATCCCTGTGATCGGCCTCACCACGCGCATGTCCATCTACTCAGACAAAGTGAGTTCAGGCGCTTGGGAAACCTGCCGCTGTCATCTGTCAAGGTCTCTGCGTGATTCACTGCATAATATTGTGCAGCCAGAAATAGAAGTGTTTGCTGCCGTCCTTTCGCTGTGGCCAATTAATGCCCTAAACAACTACTTGAGGTTGTCCTAATGAATCAATTGCATTATAGGGGTTCACACTTGTCCTTCATCAGACTTACATTCAAAAACATGCTGCAAAAAATAGGGTGATATATGAACTTGCTCTTATATTATGAAGCATTTAATATGCAGACTGTGTATTCTGTTTAGAATTCTGTATGTTCAACTAGTGAGTCAGGAGACCACACCACTGACCATACTGGTTTACTTCCTCTACCCTTATTGCAGCCTGATGCTTGACATTGTTGTCCAAGGTGGGAAAGGTTCTACTATCTAAACAATGAGATTTTATAGGTGGTTAATGTGAAACCTCTTTTAATTTTTTTCACAGTTAAATATTGTGAAATCACAACTTGTAATTTGTTGGTCATCAACCAATAGCCCCATTTTCTGACTCACAAGCTCACGAGGTTTGTGCTGTGCCTAGAATTTTAAAATCTGTTGTGAATCATAGCAACAGCATATTAGGTCTCACCTAAGTGCATCATATCCCAGCTGCACCACTGGGAGATAAGGTCCATGCATGAAATAAGTAATTCATCATATGGCATTTTTAATACTATAATTTATTGTTCATAATGGATTTTGTTAAAAAAAACTCATGACACAGATAAAATAAAAAGAGCCCACGTCTTAATCTTTCTTCTTATTGTTATTCATTATGAACTCTAAATTGCGGTCACAGGTGTAGTGCAAATGATATTCTAAACATTTTTGCACGTTATATTTTATGGTTCATGGTACAATTGTGGTTTATGATCAACAAGAATATTCCAACCCTCTGTGAGAATTTGGCAGTCATCCAGTGCATGAAATATTCATGATTGGGTATCACTGTTGACCATTGGGGGTTGCAAATCTCAGTATACTTTTTCAGGCAGGTGTAAATCAATACGTTTCAGGACCAATGCACTAAAAAATTTAAATAGCCATTGATTTTTATTACCAGTTACAACGTTCCCTTCAAAAAAGTGCTGCCGTCTTACGTTCATGGTCCATCCAAAAATACAATAACAGCAGATGGTGCAAAATATGATATTTAGTAATGAGTGTTTTAATTTGTATTGATAAAATGGGGATTGTTTTACATTTGGGGGTCTGCACACCTGAACACCTCGATACCTGCATGCAGACAAACGCACACACACACACACACACACACAAACACACACATGGGGCAATGCTGCATGAATTTTGGACTGATATAGGTCTGCCTTTGTAACTTCTACAGAGCATCCACCTCTCCTTTCTGCGCACTGTGCCACCCTACTCCCACCAAGCCCAGGTGTGGTTTGACATGATGCGAGAATTCAACTGGAACCACATTATCCTGATTGTGAGTGATGACCACGAAGGCCGAGCCGCTCAGAAGAGGCTGGAGACGCTGCTGGAAGAGAGGGAAACAAAGGTGAGATGCATGCCTGCAGAAGTCAAGCCTACTCCAGTGCGTTTATATGTGTGTGTATGTGTGTGTGTGTGTGCGTTTGTCTGCGTGCAGGTATAAATGCTCAGTATCTCAGAGATCCTCTGTGTATGTAACAGTTTTTCTTTTTTTGTTACGTGAGCACATTTCTTTTCATTTATAACACTGGCAAACATTTTTTTAATGCCAGAGGCTTCAACAGCGTCTTAAGTGGGTATCTGGCAATATTTTGTACTTTTTCCTCATCTCACGTTGCTTTTGCCATAGTCAAATTCTCCTACGTGTCTATCCACAGCAGGAGCAAAATGAAGGATCTAAGCTGGGGCTGCGCAAAAAATCATTGACTGTCATTAGTGGGGATTTGCCCTTGGGCATCTCTAACCCGATGATTAATCTAGCTTCTGGTCACTGTTCTTTTAGATTACTGTGTCCCTGTAGAGTTACATGTTATCTCATTTATCAGTTATTCCAGTTCAGCTGCCCTGGAGCAGCAGGGTTAATTGTCACCAAGGGACACAATGGTCATGGCAGGATTTGGAAGAGTGGGGATGACACTTACGACGTATGTGGGTTAGCTGGTTAATGGCTGAGTTCAATGGCCATTTGGCTACCAACAGCACAAAATTCTACTATCCACCATGTTACAGTGATGCTGATGAGCAGTTTGCGTTATTGATGTTAAATATTAGGGTTAGGTTTGTATTTAAAATTTAACACCCAAAGAGTGCACATAAAGCAGACAACAAAAATCAATTTAATTCAAAATGCAGTTTGTCACAGAAAACTGCTTTTTTCTTTTGTATTGTGCAAATGTGTTAGTCTAGTATATATAGCAAAACCACTTCACGGAAACTGCAGTTGGGATCCTAAAAGATGCTGCTGAAGATGCTGCTTTAAGTGTTATACATGGGGAAGTTAACAGCAGAATTCTATTAACATTTTTAACAGCTATTTGCATATACATTTACATATAATGATTGTAACCCATGTGTTTTCGGTAGTTGTACAGAAGGCAGAAAGGAATGGCAAAATCAATGTGTGTGCAACCTAGATTTCATAGATATAATAAAATGAAACATCACAAACCATATAAATATTCCTCCATCTGTCACACATGCTTATTTTTCAGAAACAAAAGTACCTGCTTGAAGAACCTAATAAATAGACATTTTTGTGGTTCTTCATAGTTAAACAGTAGAAAATAAACAAGAGAGAAACACTAATCATTTGTAGGATGCAATTAAATGAAGTTTGTGGGCATGCTTGGCATAGCTTACTGGCTCCATGAATGAGAGGAACCGCCGCATATTGACACAAAGCTAAAATTAAAATGGTTTCTCACCTTCTGGTGGCTGTTTAGACGTGCCACCAACTGTGCTCGGTGATTTGGGACTGACAGTGTTTCCTCAGTTTATATGTGAAAATTAATTCTTGTCATTACAAGCACAGATGAGGATAGCAGCCAGCAAACAGTATTTATTTATGCTGAAAAGAGCAGCTCTCAATATGTAGAGAATATTGGATTCATTATGATTTGCTGCAGTGCTGCTGAATTAAA